>NW_027530350.1:246604-363250 GCF_008692635.1 Crocuta crocuta | reverse complement strand
TTGATTAGTATCCATTATACACACACACACACACACACACACACACACACACACGTGTATGTAATATATATACATACCTTGTACAAATCACTTATTTTTTAAAGTCAGGTTTATTGAACTACAATTCACAAACAGGGAAATTCATCCCTTTTAGTACAGTTCAGTACATTTTGACAACTGCATAGAGCCGTGTAATCAGCACTACAATTAAGGTATCATACAATTAATGCAGCATTAAAAACTTTGAAATTACCCATCTCATGATTGCATCAGTAGCTTTTCCTTTTAGTTGCTGAAAAGGATTTCATTATAAGGATGTTCCAGTTTATTTGTTCTTTTGCCAGTTGAAAGACATTGGGATGTTTTCAGTTGGGAGTGACTATGAATGCAACCATTATAAGAAGTTGCATACAGGTATTTATCTGAACATATATTTTTCTTTCAGTTAAACACTATAGGATTGCTGGGTCATATGGAAGATACATACTTATATATTTACAAGAAACTGCCAGATATTATCCAAAGTGCTGTTACCATAACTGGTGTATGAGTATTTGTTCCTGTTGTTCCCGTCCTTGCCATACTTGTTATCATCAGTCTTTAAGGCAATTCCTATAGGTAAGTTCTAGTAGGTCAGGTTATCTCACTGTGGTTTTACTTTACGCTTCTTTAATAACTAATGATATTGAACATCTTTTCATGTGCTTCTTGACCAGCATATAAATTCATACAAATCAAATTTTAAAAACCAAACAATCCATTAGAAAAATGGGCAAATTATATGAATGGGAAATTTCCATCAAAGGAATTCAGAATAATCAATGTTATTAAATATCTAAAAATATGTTCAGTGGTACTGTATCCAGAGAAATGCAGGGAAGTAAAATATCATTTTAAATCCCTCAGACTGGCAAAACTGTTTTTAGTAAGGACGAAAGGAAATGAGAATTTGTGCACACTGCAGGTGGGAATATAAATCAGTACAATTCCTTGGAGACCTATTTGATAATACCTAGTAAGTTGAAGATTTATCTGGTCTATGATCCAACAATTCCACTCATATATACATATAGGCCCAAAGAGATATGTATAAGGATATTTACCACAAGATTATAGTAGTATAAAATAGAGACACTTAATAGTAGTAGAATGGACAAATAAAGTCATTTATTAATACAATTGAATGAATTAGTTCATCGATCGGTATGTTGGATTTCTTAATGCTGAATGAAAGAATAGGCAAGTTTTGGGGCACTTGGGTGGCTCAGTTGGTTGAGTATCTGACTTCAGCTCATGTTATTACCTCACTGTTCTAGAGTTTGAGCCCCGTGTTGAGCTCTGTGCTGACAGCTCAGAGCCTGGAGCCTGCTTTGGATTCTGTGTCTCCCTCTCTCTGCCCCTTGCCCACTAGAACTCTGTCCCCCTCTTAAAATAAATAAATAAATAAACAAACAAACAAACATTAAGAATAGGCAACTTACTGGATATACATGCCACATACTATTTATGTAAAAATTTTAAACACTCAAGTAGTATATATTATTTATAGATTCATACACATATAGTAAAAGTATAAAAATACGAATGGTAATGACATGCATCAATTTCAGGATGGTGGTTTCTTATGGAGAGAAAGGAAGGAGAAAAGATAGTGAGAATAAAGCTTTATCTGTACCTGGAACATTTTGCTTCTTCAAAAATATGTCATATTGTTTTCTGTTTATTTTAAGTGTTTCATTATTTATAACTATACTCCACCTAGCTCCCACCATGTACCTCTATCTTCTCTCTGTAGAACAATCCTGAACCAAACTCTAGGATTTATCCTTACTTCAAAATTTCTTTTTTTAATTTTATTTATTTTGTTAATGTTTTATGTATATCTGAGAGAGAAGGAGAGACAGCATGAGCAGGGGAGGGTCAGAGAGAGAGGGAGACACAGAATCCTAAACGGGCTCCAGGCTCTGAGCTAGCCGTCAGCACAGAGCCCAATGCGGGGCCTGAACCCATAAATTGTGAGATTATGACCTGAGCCGAAGTTGGACGCTTAACTGACTGAGCCACCCAGGTGCCCCCTTACTTCAAAATTTCTTTAGGGTACATATAATATCCTAGTGTTGACTCTGATCTTATGCCCCAAATCTAATAACTTGGTTTCCTTATTCATATAATGTAATTCTCCTTTCATTGAAACTTGGTCCTTTGTAACTAAGGTTTTGACAGGAGAATGGAGTATTCTCTTGTTCAGGCTATCTTTCTTCGCCAGCTGCTGTCCTGCTCTGGCACTCGTATGGACAGAGGCCATTTTGTTTGTTATGCCCTCTCTTAGTGCATGCCAGATGTCATACTGGATTCTTGAGTATCAACTGAGCCTAGATTCCCTGATGCCATATCTTATCAGCATTTTGGATCTCCTCTTATTCCTGTTATTGGATCTTTTTATGCCTGCTGCATTCATAAACTATTTTTTGGATATGAAACTCTGAGCTCCCACTGGATTTCCACCCAGCTCCATTGCCTAAAACCTGCCCCAGTCTAGTGGAAGAGTGTAATAGATAGCCCAGCTAAGAGTGATGAAAATTTACAGCTCTCAGCACTTGCTAAGCTTTCAGGCTTCCTTCCTAACCTGTGTCAGACTGATCAGATTAAAGACTCTTGAGATCCCGATCCTCAAAATAGAAATCCACTTATTAGAACACAGCTGTCTCTCTTTGCTTTTCCTCACTCTTCAGCCTAGAGACGAAGTACTTCTTGGAAATACAACGATTTGTCTTAGAGATGACTGGGGCATTATGAGTTTTATAACTGTGCGCTCAGAAAGGCATGCTCCTAAGCTACTTGCCTTGTGAAATACAACATCTGTAAGCAATGCCTTGTCCTAGGTCTCCTGAATAGCTCTGCCTTTGAACAGCTTGGCTCTTCCGCTATCTGCAGAGTTCTCTCTGGCTCTACCTAGGTGGGCTTTTTGCTTTTCCCCAAGATCCCCCTGTTTATTGTCCTCTTAAAGACTACTACGGCTCATGTCCCATTTAGTTTCTTTAGCAACTGAGCCACACCCAACCTGAAGCCCCATTACCTTCACATCTATGGACTCTGATTCCAGACCTCCACTGCTCTTTTGTCCCCATTCCTTGGCAAACATGAAAAGAGAGAGTTAAAAGATATAGCAGAGCAGCAGAAATGTGTTTGTTGTATAACTGATATTATTGCCAAATTCTGAGATAGACCCTTTTTCTGTGACAGACAGGAAAAATCAGCAATAAACAAGACATAGGCCTTGCCTGCCTTCAAGTGGCATAGCTGTCACTTTGGTTGTAAAGAAGCAAAAATGATAGGTGAGACAGGATCCCGACAGAGTCAGAGTCTGACAGATTCATCTTATGACAGCTTCCTGCCAAGTGTGTTTTCAAGAATTCTCAGGGGGAGTCAGATCCTTGGGGATAGGAGGTGATGCCACATCCTTTAAGTGCACTGAAGTTTTCTAGGGACCAGATGGCAATAGAAATGCCAGCATTATGGGTCTCTGCATCATCCCTGTAGGGTAGGGGCCATGGTCTTCAAATGGCAATTAGAGATGAGGCGGCAGCCCCCTTCTGATTGCATTTCATCTTTTAAAGTTACTGTGATTGGGCTNGGAGGTGATGCCACATCCTTTAAGTGCACTGAAGTTTTCTAGGGACCAGATGGCAATAGAAATGCCAGCATTATGGGTCTCTGCATCATCCCTGTAGGGTAGGGGCCATGGTCTTCAAATGGCAATTAGAGATGAGGCGGCAGCCCTCTTCTGATTGCATTTCATTTTTTAAAGTTACTGTGATTGGGCTTTTTTTTTTCCAGTGCATCTGGGAATCTAGTATGCCACGAACTGTGTATTCCTGAATATCTTTTGTTGGGTTTTTTTAAAATTTTTTTTTTAATGTTTTATTTCCAGGAGAGAGAGAGAGACAGCGTGAGCAGGGGAGGGTCAGAGAGAGAGGGAGGCACAGACTGAAACAGGCTCCAGGCTCTGAGCTGGCAGTCAGCACAGAGCCCGACGCGGGGCCCGAACCCACGATCCGCGGGATCATGACCTAAGTGAAAGTCAGACGCTTAACCGACTAAGCCACGCAGGTGCCCCTAAATATCTTTTGTTAATACGAAGGGTAGAAGTTGGATTTGGCAAAGCGGAGAGGCTGATGAATTTGAGAGCCATAGACTCTGAGAGCATTTAGGGGCTGTAGTTGTAGGTCACCCATGCGATAGCTATAGTGCTTAGAAGATGATGTCATGCAGCTGGGTGAAAGTTTGCAGGATGAGAAGTTATGAAGATGTTATTGAGACTAGTAACACGCCACTAGGGTTGTTCTGGGGTCCCCTGCTGACATATCATTTCAAGGTTATTTTGGCTTCCTTGAGAGATCCTGTTGGTTATCTTTTGTGGCTTAGAATTCCTCAACCTATTCTGTAACCACAAACACTGACAATGAGAATAAAGTCCAGGGAGTTCCTTAGTTAGAAAATGTAGTTCATGGGGGCGACGGGGTGGCCTGGTCGGTTAAGCGTCCGACTTTCGCTTAGGTCATGATCTCGCGGTTCGTGGGTTCGAGCCCCGCGTCGGGCTCTGTGCTGACAGCCAGCTCAGAGCCTGGAACCTGTTTCAGAGTCTGTGACTCCCTCTCTCTCTGACCCTCCCCTGCTCACGCTGTCTCTCTCTCTCTCTCTCTCTCTCTCTCTCTCCTAGAAATAAATAAAGACATTAAAAAAGAAAGAAAATAAAAAAAAAGAAAATGTAGTTCATGTACATTTGGTATTCTGAGGTAAGGGCAGATGACATTTAAAGAAATGTGACATTTAAAGATGGCATTTAAAGATGTTGGGAAGGAGAAACACCAATTGGTTAGCTTGCTAGTGGGAAGAGTGGAGCTGAAGATACAGCTTTAGGTTTGAGCTGGTTATTTCTGTCCAGCTAACAGTCTGGGTGCTACCCTGGGCCAGGTCCTTTTGACCTGGCAGGTGAAGAAGAGACTCTGTCTAAGGCAGGATATATATAAGATGCCATAGTAATTTATTTTCCACACCGAGATATTTTTGAGAAAGAAAAGAGGTGCTAACAATAGGCAAAAACCTTGAGTGTGCTGAGATTGTATGTGATCGTACCGGGTAAGAACAGGATATAAAGTCACCCCGAATATTAAAACAGGGGGATCCCCAGACCAGAGCAATGTTGTTGATGGCTTTGTGGAGGTAAAAGATGACCATCGTGAATATCCCAGTGGCTCCTGGCATAGGTGGAAGTGAGTCAGTCACTTGTTGGGGCAGCCATGGAGTTGGTTTTATACTACTGGAAGGCAGGGAGCTTAGTGAGGAAATCCCTTATGAAGGTGGCCTAGGGAAACTAAATGCTTGGCAGTGGGCACAGAAAGCCTTTGGCTTGCTTCTCCCTGCAGGTATTTGTTCTTGCTTATGTGTTATATACCATTGCACTCCATTACTTTCACTGTTTGACCTGTAGCTATCAAAAGTCATGAGTTAAGGTAAATAGAACCTTAAGTTGGCTGAAGTGAACAAATGAACAAGAGGGCAGAATTCAAGATAATTTTCTATGACATGCAGGAGATTTGAGAGAGACTTCTTTCTGAGACCAAGTAGAGAATTTACTTGGTCTCTTCATATATTATCTGACATTTCAGGAGGAGAGACAAGAGGTCCAATACAAGCTGGAACAGGGGATGAAAATTGTGGTGTCACAGAACCCTGTCCCCAATGGACGTGGTGAATCAGATTGTTGAAAACAAGGAGGAGAAGCATGTGCCACGTACCGGCAGAAGGGACTGGTATATGGATTCTCTACAGTATCTAAGAAGAAAGTTTTATTTCTACAGAGAGAGCTGTCTATATGCAAAAGGGCATTGTCTGGTCATATTTTAATGAGGGGGTGCTATAACAGAAAGCAGCACTGACCTTATAGGTAGAGACAGCTAAAAATGCAGGCGTCTCAGTGGATACTTGTGTGGAGAGGTCATAATGATTAAGAATCAGATAGGATAGGAGTGCCTGGCTGGCTCAGTTGGAAGAGCATGAGACTCTTGATCTTGGGGTCATGAGTTTGAGCCCCACATTGGGTGTAGAAATTACTGGAAAAAAAAAGAATAAACTTATAAAAATTCAGGTAGTATAATGTACATTTCAGCAGCCTTCAATTATAAGACTTAAGCTCCTCCTGGAATTTGTTGAGAATTCTTAGAATGGCATAAAGAGTTCAGTGAACAAGAAATGTTCCTGATAATTTTCAAAGTTATTTTGAAAATGCAGGTAAATACTAAAGTTTGAAGGGGACAGGGTTTGAAAACCCAAGCACCATGTAAAATGTTGACTTCTGTTTCCCATAAAAGAATGGCATTTCTGGGGCACCTGGGTGGCTCAGTTGGTTGAGCGTCCGACTTCGGCTCAGGTCACGATCTCACAGTTCATGAGTCCAGGCCCATGTCTGGCTCTGTGCTGATAGCTTAGAGCCTGGAGCCTGTTTGGATTCTGTGTCTCCCTCTCTCTCTCTGCCCTGCCCACACACACTCTGTCTCTTTCTGTCTCTCAAAAACAAATAAATATTAAAAAAAAAAAAAAACAAAAGAATGGCATTTCCTCAAGCCATATACAAAACTTATCAGACTTTATTTTATTGCGCATCTATTTTCATCAGGAGTTTATATGGCAATTTCAAAATAGCTACTGAGCAGCTGAAAGAGAGAGAATTACAGGCCATTAAACTGTTAAATAGGAGCTCTGTAGGAATCTTGTTACACCCATTACACTCCGCCTATAGGGATGATGTTTCAAGATAACAAGATCTTTGTAAGAATCTTATTACAGAAACTGATAAGGATGGCAACCTGTATAATGAGACTTAAGATAAGGACCCACTTTCAAAAGGAAGAATTTTTAAATCAATTTAGAGGTAAGAGCAGAACATGAAAAAGTAAGAGACTGGGACTTTATAACTTCAGGCGCTGAAAAAGATATGTTAAAAATAAATTGCATCAATGCTAAGAAGTTTGATACCCACTGTTTATGAAGATAGCGCTTCCCATTTGAATGCAGTGCTGATTATTTTCCCCTTATACTTGAACCCAAATCCACACCCTTCTCTCAAAGAACCGAAGTCTAAGACATTTTTGGTAGCCTTTCAACTTCAGTTTTATTATATATCCCTGTCAGTTTTCCCTTCTCTGGGTGAAATCTCAACAGGTTAAATTTTACACACTATGTATTTTCTAGTCCCCTCACCTCTGTTACATTTCACTTGGTTAATGCAGATGTGGGCTGAATTAATTTAGAGTAGGGACATCTCTTTCGTTCTGCGCATTCTACTAGCTTTCATGTGGCCTAAGGTTGCATTTGTTATATGTGGTAGTCACATCCTTCCAAGGAAGGAGACTGTGCTAACCATGAAATGATGTAGGTAGGCCAGTAAAGCAACAAACCAGACAGTGGGCTACTTTGAAGTTCATGAGGACTGGCTCTGAGGAATCCCACTCTATCCTGCAGAAGGTTACCTGTTGATGTCACAAGTTCTGCTGCGGGGAACGGGAGCCAATTTGTTCATGGATGAGCCCAGGAAATCCAAAACAAGTAGGAATCAACATTACTATGGGGCTACACTAGACATCTCTAGCAGAGTTCAATGACTTAAAACCCCAAATAGAATAAAGCTTAGGAAGAATTTAAGGTATCTTAAAAGTCCTGCTACATTACAGCCTAGATTTTTATCACAATGTTTAATGCTTCTGGACCATAAATAGGCATGCATGCGTGAGTATTCCCTATTTTTAAAGATCTAATCACATGAGGACATTTCAGTTGAATTTCATGTGAGTTAACCAATAAATAAAGATGTTCTTATCTGCATGTTAATATTTCCTTTGAAAGGCAAAGCAGCCAAGCAACAAGGAATGATAGACCCAGGAACAACTTGTTCTAGGATCTGTTTTATCTTGTCATAAGTTTATGACAATGTTCAAAGGACTTCCCTTGCCCTTTAGATACCTAATCCAGGGGAAGTTATCAAATATCTTTTTTTAAATAGTAAGCATGTATACTACTGGCTCACGTGAAGAGGAAGTGTATATCATCTTTGCAAAAGACATTTCTGAAAAGTTATGTATAATGTTTTTTGTAAATTAAAGCATTTTTCCATTTTCTTATACTAAATGCATTTGAAATGTTTGATTACATTGTGCTTCTTTGAATTAGAAATATCTATACCATAAGCTTTTTTAAAAAGTTTATTTATTTAAGTAATCTTTACACCCATCATGGGGCCCAAGCTCATGACCCCAAGATCAAGTCATATGTTCCTCCGACTGAACCAGCCAGGCACCCTTAAAATGAAAGCTTTTTATAAAAGTTTGTGTGTCTATTTTATAATTAACTCTGTCTCAACCATTTAAAGCAGTAGGGCAATGGTAACATCAAGACTCTCTTATGAAGTAATTACATTTATGCATGATTATTTGTTTTTGAATTTCAGACAATTATATGTTATATTTTCCTAAAGGATAGTACAGAAGTACTATTTTACTTATTGGAAATTAAGTCAGTAATTTAGTCATAACTATGATGATTGAATTCAGAAGACTCAGGGGCACCTGGGTGGCTCAGTTGGTTAAGTGTCTGACTCTTAGTTTTAGCTCAGGTATGATCTCATGGTTCTTGAGTTCAAGCCTGGTGCTGGGCTCTGTGCTGACAGTATGGAGCCTGCTGAGGATTCTCTGTCTCTCCCTCTCTCTTTGTCTCTCCCTTGCTAGCGCTCTCTCTCTCCAAGAATAAACAATCTTAAAGAAGAAAAGAAGACTCATGATATATAATAGCAGTCAAATTTATTTTGCTAATTCAGAAGTCTTTAATTTGGAGTGGCACTTCTGAATTATCATCTGTACTACTTGCTAATAATTATAGTCATAATTTTAGAAGTCATTGAGCATTTAATGAAGACCTACAGTATATGAAGCCATTACTATGTATTATGTTATAATGGTTGAGATGTGTTTCTGTCCTTTAAGAGATACACTACAAAAGAATTAGGTAAGTATGGAAGTTAAAAAGTTTATCAGATTGTGGTATAATATACATACTTTGAAAACAAAGGCTTGGTGAGATACTTTATCTTTTTTTAAGTTTGAGAGAGACAGAGAGAACATGTGTGCACAGGGCAGGTGGGAGGGGGAGGAGGGAGCAGCGGAGGGTAGAGGAGAAGAGAGAGAGGGAGAGAGAGAATGCCAAGCAGGATCTGTGCGGTCAGAGTGGAGCCCAACCCACTCCAGGGCTTGATCTCACAAACCCTGAGACCATGACCTGAGCCAAAATCAAGAATTAGAGGCTTACCCAACTGAGCCAGTCAGGCACCCCAAGACACTTTCTCTTTTAAATTTGAAAAGCATTTTTATATGTTTAAATGGCTGATGAAATGATAGTGTCCACAGTTTTCCACTTTCAGAATGTTTTACATTGGTTTATTAACTATTATTAAATAATGTATGTAAAGCATCCCCCAAATGGTGGTCTGCTCCATTATCTTTTCCTGTATTTTCCAGTCTTCTACATAAGAAGTGGGTATTAATTTATCACATAAAAGCAAAATCCAGACACTGAGCCATGTGAAAGAAGGGACTTGACTTTGACTTCTCTCTCTTACAAGAACTGCCAGTTGGGGCCATCACTCAGGCAGGAAACAGGAATTCAGCAAGTGGGTCAAAGGGAGACCTAAGCTTTCAAACAGGAAGCGACATGCAATCTGCCTCTGGCGGTCAGAGATTGCTAGTGTAAAGCTCCTGGGGAAAGATGATGCCTGCCTTTGTAGTCTAAAGGTCATTGGGGCATTAAGTGGAGAGGCTGGCTTTGTATACGTAGAACCAGACTGAATCAGCTACTTTTAGCGTAACCTGTGGCATTTAGTGCCCCTATGTGCTCTAGAACAAATCATTCAAACTTGCTGGGCCAAATTTCTGTCCCGTGCATATGATCCAAACGTCTTGGCTCCATTAGACTATGTAGACAGATGAAAATAACATTTCCGTTAAATAGCAAATCTAAATTGGAGGAGACACTACCAACTTAATTACTAGAAATTAGCCCACTAACTTGTTCCCTGGGGACATGCTAGACATTCCTCATCCCTTGGTACAATCTTTGGTGCACTTAGACAAAGCCTGTGTTCTCTGACTTGTCACCCAGTTGCTTTGGCTCCTTAGTACACCACTGGTCTTCCCCTCTCCACGTCGCCTGCATATAGGGAGCACAGGAAGGGGACACTTGTGTCCCCGCCTACACCATCCGAGGCACAGAACAAGCTTTCCATTAATTCCTCTTATCAGAGGGCAGATTTGGTTTATAACATTTATCAAGACTTTACTGGAGATTCCTAGTGTTAACAAATGATTAAAGAAAACAACTTGAGCGATACAAATAAACTTTATTTCACACTTCATTAAGTGGACAGCTTCCTTTGGAGAACTGCAAAATGGGACAAAAGTCAGGAAGCTTTTACACACTAAAGAAAAAAGAACAAGGAAGAGAAAAAAACGGAAAATATCTGATTGGTTGGGGCCACGTTGTCAACTTAGTTTGGAGTGAGAAGAAACAAACAAATAAGCATAGAGTCCACAGTTGGCACGGGTTTTGGGGGAATTGACTGACTGGATATACTGTGTTTTTGGTCTAGTGGAGCATTTACACAGACACAAAAGTTATTTAAGCTTTGGTTTGCTGATGTGGCATCCTGGGCAGGGGCAGCTCCATCTTGGCCTAAAAATTTATTTCAATACTAGCAAGGGAAGGAAAAATAGAACACAGAATAAGCTGTAAAGATAACCTCCCTTCCTCCCTCCCCTTCTCCTCCTTTCCTTCCCTCATTCTTTTCTTCCTTTCTTTCTTCTTTTCTTCCTTTCTTTCTTCTTTTCTTCCTTCCTCTTTCCTTCCTTCCTTCGTTCTTTCCTTCCTTCCCTCCTTCCTTCCATCCATCCTTTCAATGAATAGATACTGAGTAACTAATAATAACACTTACTATGTGTCAGGCATGTGTAAATAAGAATAGATGTGGTTCCTGCTCATGGATTCTGCGGTCTAGCAGAGGAGAAAGACCAAACAATCACTCAAATAAAATTCATTCTTGGGGCGCCTGGGTGGCTCAGTCGGTTAAGCTACGGACTTCGGCTCAGGTCATGATTTCGCGGTTCGTGGGTTCGAGCCCTGCATCGGGCTCCGTGCTGACAGCTCAGAACCTGGAGCCTGCTTTAGATTCTGTGTCTCCTTCTCTCTCTGCCCCTCCACTGCTCATACTCTGTGTGTGTGTCTCTCTCTCTCAAAAATTAAACATTAAAAAATAAAATAAAAATAAAATAAAAATCATTCTAAGTTGCTAAATGCACTGGAGATAAAGTACAGTCCAGATAGAGAGGAACTTACCTAGTCTGGGGAATTAGTACAAGAGTTCTTGAGGAGACCAGAGTACAGCTGAATGCTGAGGGATTCTCAGGCATTCAGAGGCTAAGGGGGTGGACAGAGAAAGAACACTCAATGCTGAAGGAAGACCTTGTGGGAAGGCTCCAAAGCAGAGAGGGTCTGGCCCTATTTTGAGGAGCTGAGAAAAAGCCTTTCTGAGAGAGAGAGATAATAGAGGAAGAGAGTAAGGAAGATCATTGGCGGAATCATAAGAAGCCACTGAAGCCTTTTAAGCAGGGGGATGACACTGACAGATCTGAGCTGCCGGGAGTAGAAATGCCCGCCCTGCGGGGGAGAGAGAACATGCAGTTCAAACAGCAGGCAAGAAAGGCAAAGCCAGGGGGAAGTAACTGTGCTAGGAAAAGAAATATGGACTTTGTAAACTGGATACATTTAATTTTTTAAGTATTAAAAAAGAATGATCAACATCCATACAAACCTTGGACACAAATGCTCAAAGCAGCGCTTTTCACAATAGCCAAAAAGTGGAAACAACCCACATGTCTATTAACTGATACACTGATACATGGAATACAATGGAATCATCACTTGGCAATCAAAAGAAATGAAGTACTGATACAGGCTACAGCGGGGATGACCCATGAATGAAAACATTATGCTAAGTGAATGAAGCTGACACCAATGACCACATATTGTAGAATTCCATTTATATGAAATGACCAGAACAGGCAAATGTATAGACATAAAGGAAATCAGTGGTTGCTTAGGGCTGGGAGGAGGTGGGGATTGACTGCTAATGAGTAACAAGTCTCTTTAAACAGGGACAAGCCTGTTCTAAAATTAGATTTTGGTGATGATTGCACAGCTCTGGGAATATACCAAAATATATTTAATTGTACTCTTTGAATGGGTGAATTGTATGGTATGTGGATTATATCTCAATAAAGCTGTTTAAAAAAATTTTTTTTTTTTAGTTTTAAAAAAATGTTTATTTTTCAGAGAGACAGAGAGCAAGCGGGGAAGGGGCAGGGAGAGAGGGAGACGCAGAATCTGAAGCAGGCTCCAGCCTCTGAGCTGTCAGCACAGAGCCCGACACGGGGCTTGAACTCATGAATTGTGCGATCACGCCCTGAGCTGAGGTCGGACGCTTAACTGACTGAGCCACCCAGGCGCCCCTCAAAAAGGTCTTAAATCAGAAAATAATTTTAAAAAGAATCCAGGAACTAGGGACATCTGTGGAAATGGATCTCAACCCTAAATTTCTTCTTACTTCATATTCATGGCACTCTAAATAATTGTAGCTAGCAAAGAAGACCACAAAGACTGTGCTCAAGGGTGAGTCAGGAGGATTTATGGCTCTATTAATACATGTTAGAATGATAGAGTTGAGCCCATTGTTCATCTAAATTAGAGCACCAAGCAGCTGTTTCAGTTCATCATTATGAGGAATGCAAATAGTACTCAAGAGTACTCCATTTTTTTCAGCATTTTAAAAGAATGGTCTTAATTTGTTAAGATAAGAACTTTTCTCTTTTGAGCCTTTTTCCTTTTAAAAAATAACCCTACTATGTCCCTTGAAATCTTATTTTCATTAAAATTAAAGTGTTAGCCTAACTTTAAAATGTTGCCTCAGATCTTTTAAATATTTTCCATTTCTTAGGTCTTGACTAGGAACATGTGAACCATTATTTATTAAATAGTACATAGGTTCCAAATAGCTACAGGAAATATGAGGTTGAGCAGGTGACAATGCTTCCGTTTTCACACTCTGAGAAGGCCAAGATTTCTTAGGGAAGCATTCCTGGTATCTGCAGTAATCAGTTTCATAGTTCCTCAGCTGGCGTGCGGGCGGGCGTGTGTGTGTGTGTGTGTGTGTGTGTGTGTGTGTGTGGTATATGCACACGCAAATCCAATTTCATTTGGCTTGTGCTACTGACTCTCTTAGATTTTACAAAAATTTATTACAATTCCCTTTCCAGCTTCCGTCTTACTGGTGTGTGCATGCCAAAGTGTAATTCAGGCTTAAGCACTTTGTGTGTAGGCTAGTTAAATTGCTTTGTTTTATGTATGAGGAAGTTGAGACTCAAGAATGATAAGAAACCTTGATTTGGTTGCTTTGGCAGTTAATGAGAGGTCTTCCAGTTGGAACTTGTTCCTGATTTCTGTTTCTTTTAGTGAAATATCTTCATTTTCTAGCCTTCAACTTCTATCCTTTTAAATCTTATACTCAGGAATAAATATCTGCATTGAACATCACTTTATGTTGTGTTTTCCCTAGAAATGACTTTAGGAATAGACAGTAGAGGTGGTTATCTGTGTGGTGTAAATGGATGGGGAAAAAAAATCAAATGTGACTTTCTTTTTGGGACATTCATTTTCCCAAGTAACAAAATAATTTCTATTTATTTATTTTACTGTCATTAAATAGCAGTAACGCAAAAGGTAGCCAGATGTTTTTAACAGAAGGCATTAAACAGCACCAATGCTCTGACCAAACGGATTCTAGAAGAGGAATGCCAAGGTCACTGGAAATGAAGTCTTTCAGGATTCTGTCTGTCTTGCACTACAAGTCTCAATCTCCTTGCTTCCTCAGAAGTGCTGAGTTACAGAACCTAAAATCAGTTCTCTGTAGGGAAGAGCTTTAAAGACAAAAAACAATACAGCATAGGTATCTCTCCCCTCTTTAGAATTCTCCAATGCTTTCCATTGCATTTAAATTCCCAACAATTACTTTGTTAGCTTACAAAGTCTTACAGGATCTGGCACGTTTGTTTACTTCTCCAAGCCTATTTCTTCTTACTTTCTCATATTTTCCCCTCAAATCCAATTTAAGACCTCTGAATTAGCTGTTAGCTTTGCCTGGAAGACTCTTCCTTCTGATGTTTGCCTGCCTGTTAGGCAAATCAGTGCTTAAGCATCTCCTCCCAAGGTCGCCCTTCAAGCAGCCACCCAATCGCAGTCACCATCACATCATTTACTGTATTTTCTTTGCATTGAGCTTAAGGCAAACAAATAGTCTTTCTTTCTTCCCCTTTCCCCCATAAGATCCCTAGAACCTAGACTCATTTGTCTTCATCACTGCTCAAAAGACAGCTATAGTGTCTAACATTTGTAGTAGCTCAACAAAAATTTATTGAATGGAGAAATGAACGTATGGATGCACCTTTGGTTCCCTACCCCCTCTTCCAAACAGTCCAAAACCCATGATGAGGGTACACTTCAAAATGTCTTTCTCGTCTATCAGTTATTTCCACCCTGGGATAGATGTCCATGAGGAGATTGTGCAACTTGACTGGACTAGCCCTTCCGACTGCAAATGTAAATAATCACACATTAGTTTTATTAGTTTTTCATACAGAGTTTGGTTTCTCCGTGACCAATGCCTTACTTCCTGATTTACTTCGCGTAAATTGGTAAGGGTGAGCACTAGGGCCCGGAGATCCCTTGATGCTAATTGTTCAGGTTCGGTTAGGGCCGTGGGCCTGAAACGCTGCGAGTGGTCCTCCCTGGAGATGCTGGGGAGAAGGGGCGGAGCCACCCCAAAAGGATGAGCCTTCCTTGGGCCGTCAGATCTGGTGGGGCTGCCGCTTTGGGAAGAACCCCGGCAATCAGAAGAAAGCGAAGCTAGCCTGTGGCGAAGAAGCAGCAGCCCAGCTGACCCCAGGAGGTAAGACCACGGGTTCGAAAGAGAGGAGTAAGGGCCTGAAACCAAACCTGCAGAGCCAGCCAAAGCTTGGGTATTTTGCCAGAGGAAAGGGTTAAACCGTTTCCAAGGTAACGGATCAGGAAGCGCGCAAGACGTTCGCCGCAGGTTCGTAGGTCAGCCTGGAGTTTAAAGCTCCCACGGCTGAGCGGATCCTGGCCAATAGAGAGGCCGCTTGGACGTCACGTGGCGCGTGTGGCAGCTCCGCTAGCCGCCCCAGAGCACGTGGGAAGGTTTTTCCTGCTCGTTCTTTCATTTTTTAAAAGCCCACCCACTTTTGCGCGGGCTTGGTCANCTGATTTCGGGGCTGCCCAGAGCTGCGCCTTCTCTTGGCGGTGGGAGGAGGGCGGGAGGAGCCAGGCGGAGGGAGGAATCCCATGGCACCGGGCCTGGGGGGAGGGGGCATCCTCGGGCTTGAGACGGGTCTTCTGGGTCCGGAGTGTGGCGGCCGGGTCGCAGCCCCTTTGAATGACAAGCTCAGTTTCCATCCCCAGAACGGTCTTCCGAGCCGGGTCTCTTCGGTGCGTAGCGGTGCGTATGCTTGGTTTGTGTTCGTGGTGCGCGCACAGGAGCGTATACCCGAGGAGGACGTTGCACTTTGTCCCCGAGCAGCATCCTTCACTGTCAGAACCTCGGAGCCTTGGAACCAGGCACAACCCAAATCTTGTGACAGAAGCGGAAGACGTCAAGCAGCTCCTCGGAGTGTTGATGTTTGGATTTGCTGTCAAAATTTCTCTGAGGCTGTTTGTTAATGCTTTCAGTGCCGGCCGGCCGTATCCCGAATGGATTTGGTATACTTTTATAATTCCAGGCACCTACTCCGCCTTGCACAAAAATATGTAGATGTGACCGAAGTATGAAGAACGTAGATAAAATGGCAATGGCAGTACAATCTAAACCACTACCGTGGTGCAGCTTGGTTACAGTTCTGCTTTCCCTCTCTAAAACCTTATTAAACTGGAAGTGGTTTAGGCTTAAGATGTTCAGGATGAGAATTACAGCTGACACACATATCTGATGGTTTTAGTGCAAACCAGAGTTAAAAATTTCGGTTCTCTTTTCAGCATCATAATTATTCAGTCCCTTGTAAAACATGTAAGCTTCCCTTAGCTTCTTCCCACCTTGTTAGGGATGTTATATTGACTGATACTGATTTTAATGTGTCATGGAAATGTGTAGAAAATACAGAGTATTCAAAATACAGGGTACTTAGTAATGCAGAGGTGATTTTAATGTCTTGTTTATGATTTTTGAGTAAATGACAGCACAGTTCCCAGCGCGATTAGTGTCGGTTAAAATAGTGCAATTTAACGCATCATTTTAAATATCTAGTCCCCCGTTTCAAGTAGTAGCGTGCTTTTTCTTACTTTCTTGGGTTCCTTTTGACAGAAGTACCCAGGGTTGACCGTGAATTTCACTGTTGGTTGTGGCTGTGAGTAACAGCTCAGTTTATGAGAGATCAAAGAATGTAAGGCTGTCAGAACAAATGGGTTCCCAGGCTGAACTGGTAGCTAGTGATTAGCCTATGTACCCACATAACTGCACTATTGGTGAAGGCCTCTAGGTATACTCCTGGGCCCGTGATGTTTCTCAGTTGTTGAGGATAGGGGAGGCCCTGAAGGCCCTGAACCACAGTGAGAGCTTCTTCAGCCTCTGAATTCTTGGGATAAATTTAGAATCTGAAGAATTTCCTTTACCTTTAGAGACTGGAAGAAAGATAATACATTTATTTATTTATTTATTTATTTATTTTTAATTCCAGAAACTTGCTATATGGAAAAAGAAATCAGATCAAATCAGATGATACAGTTTGGCCATTTTTAGAGACATTTCCACTTGTAAATCGGCAGTGGAATCCCGTTCCATACCTTAGAGAAAATGTGAAAAACTTAAGAAATGTCTGTGAGAATGGGCAAAAGAGACTGGTCTAGATTTGAAAAGTTCTCTTCCATTCCTCTTGGCAAACTGGTTTTCAAGGACAGAAAAACAGAATTTTTTCCTAATCTTTATAACCTTTTGGTAAGGGTTTCAAGCTTTTAGGACATAGGTATTTGTTGTTTTGTCTTGCCTTTGAAAAATAATTGAAGTAGCTTTGGGTAGGATCATTATTTAGGCCAGCCGAGTTTGTCCTTTTTTCTCTCAAGTGGCCTGCATTTTAGTAATAGAGTCAGTCATTTGGAGGGAATTAAAGTGGAACAAGTCAGGAAGTGATCTACACTTAGCTCGGGCTTGACTTAAACGTGTGCATCAACTGGTAAAGTAGGGAAAAGAAAAAAAGATACTATATCAGTTTAAAGCGGACCAAACAGATTCAAATGCCTTCATGCTGCCACTCATCCTTGCATTTGAAAGGTCATTTTAATTGTTAAATACTTTCTAGAGTAAAGATGTTTGAAATGAATAGATTAGAGACTGAGCAGGTTAAAAGGAGAAAGGTTAACATTTTTGAATTAATCTGAGAATGTTTCATGGGAAAAAATAAGGTAAATGGTGTGGTGGTCTGGAATACATTGGGTGGAACTTGAATGAAAATGAGGCAAGATAGAAAGAGCTTGGGTTTTGGAGTCAGGCAAATATACTTAATATATACTGTTACTTAATATAGCAGAGCCTCCATTTCCACATCCCTGATGGTGAGAGTCAAAATACCTTAAGGTTATTTTGAAGCACAGAGTAGCTGCTCAATCAGTGTTTTTCCTTTGACCTCTTTCAATAGCTTGTGGATTATTTGACTGCAGGGTCACAAACCCATTTGAATGAACTTAGTTAAAAAAGGCATTTGTCTGGGGTGCCTGGGTGGCTCTTCGTTTTGGCTCAGGTCCTGATCTCATGGCTCCTGAGTCGGAGCCCCGTGTAGGGCTCTGTTCTGGCAGTGCAGATTCTGCTTGGGATTCTCTCTCCCTCTTTCTCTGTCCTCCCCTCCTCGCACTGTCTCTCTCAAAATAAATAAACAAAAAAGTATTTGTCAAAACATTTGGTGGATTGCTTCTGAAGTCCATTGCATGCAGTCCAACTCTTCTGGTTTTTCTCTGGGAGCACATGGTCTTCTGTGCCTGCTGCTCTGTTCTCTGGCCCTCAGGACTCTGCTGTGTCTGTTGCAGTTTCTTTTAGATTGGCTCTCTTTAAAGCGCTTGGTTTTTCTGCTTCCCCCTGACTTTGGTTTGCATGAAACTTTGGTATGCTGTGGTGTCAACACCAGACTCACTTTTCTGTCGTAGCATGGTTCTCAACAAATTATCTGCATGTCTTAATTCTGTGTCTAGAAGGATAATCCTGTGGGTCAAATATGCCTTGTAGTCCAGTTGGCTGGAGGACCGGAGGAGAGGAGAATAGGAAAATGGATAGGGGAGACTTCGGTGTGTCTCACAGTTTGTAACTTTCTTAGACTCGGTACCGCAAGTTCTCTAATAAAGAGGGGATGGACAGGGAGGAATGATGAGTACCTCTGGTATACATTAACATCCTGCAGTTTGCCTTTTCCCCTCTAGTAGTGCATTGAATTTACACTCTCAGTAATGGTCTCTTTCAGGATGGATTCTAGGTTTGTGAGTGAAGGCAAATTATGTAAATGTTTCATGCCTCGGTCTCTCTGTATGTAAGATGGGTATATTAACAGCAACTTCCATTGTGAGAAATGTGAATTCTGTTTAACAGCCATTAAGCAGTACCTCCCTGGCACGGTGTAAGGATGCGGTATTATTCCTAAGTGGGTGCGTTCTGTGTGGCAGGTACCGCGATATGGACTCCTGCAGCATTCAGAGATGAGAGAGTATCATTTCTACCCTCAGGAGTTTAGTATAAGTTTAATGTTGACCACTCCAGACATAAAACTGTTTCTTGGCTCCAGTGACATTAAATTCTTCTAAATCTTTATCTTGCCTGCTTTTCAAACTGCCACTTGTTTATGGTTCTTTGTTTACCTGCCTGGCAACTTTTATCATGGTTGTCCCCTAAGATTCTTTCTTGATCTTTCTCTGTTCTTTCCCAGTCTCTAGGATCAGTTTTCAGACTCTGTATATATAGATGAATCCTGGAATAACATCACTAGTTCTGACCACCCCAACTAAATGTATATCTTTTAGGTGCCTTTTGGATATTATATTGACTTAAACACTGTCTTCTAGTTACCCTGTAATTGGCAAAGGTTCCACTTCTCTTCCATGTCCCCAAGCTTGAAACCTTAAAATTATCTTTCACATTCTTCTTTTTTTTTTAATGCCTTATATAGCCTATCAGTTAATAGGTTCCACACAGGCTTTTAGACTGCCCGATATGTACCAAGCACTGGGCCATTTGCAAAGTAGATCCATTCACCCATTCCTGCTACTGGTGGGTTAGGGTAGAGCCTTATTACCATTTGCAAGAGCTACTAAAATGTCTTTTCAGTGGTATACTCTTTGAGTCATGGCATCATAGATGTCACTGATAAAGAGAAATGCTTTCCTAGGTTAAAATTCTTAACATATTTTTTGTTAAAATAATCTTGTAGATGGGAGTTATGTAGAAGAGGAAGAAGATTAACATTACTTCAACTTCTAAGCTACATATTCACGTTGAAGCACAGCCTGAAGATTATAGTTTTTTTGCCTTTTTTTTTCCTTAGCTGTATTTATTGTTGGTATGCAGGAAATTAGAGAAGCAAGTATCTTAATAGATGATCATTTAGGTCAAACACAAATGAGGTCTTTTTATATGGTTGATTATTGTTTTAAAAGGAAAAATAGTAACTGATAGCCATGGTATTTTTAGATATTGGAAGTAAAACAGCAAGTTGGTTCCTAAGGAAGAAGCAAACATTTGAATTCCCACTATATCAATTCCTGCTCTATCAGGTACTGTTTTTACATATCTTATGTAATTGCATTCTTTTTTTTTTTTTTAATTTTTAAAATTGATTTTATTTATTTCTGAGAGAGAGAGACACAGCATGAGCAGGGGAGGGTCAGAGAGAGAGGGAGACACAGAATCGGAAACAGGCTCCAGGCTTTGAGCTAGCTGTTAGCACAGAGCCCGACGCGGGGCTCAAACCCACGAAGTACGAGATCATGACCTGAGCCAAAGTCAGCCACCCAACTGATTGAGCCACCCAGGCACCCCATGTAATTGCATTCTTAAAGCAATCTGGTGAAGATTAGCCTTAAGCTTCCTGATTTTGCAAAAAGGGGAGATAGCTTCACCTAATGCCACTGTTTGCCTGTTAAGTGTTGTTTGTTTTTAATGCTTGCTTTGGGGTTTACAAGGTGACTTAAACTTATCAGGATCACTTTTTGTATACTGTAGGAACATTGTTTTCTAACCCTAGCTGACCACACTGTGTGTTTTATTTTGTAATGTATTTTACTTGTGTATATTGTAAACCCCATTATACACATTGTTAACACTTTTAGTTTAAATAGTTATTTTTAAAGGGATTAAACAAGGAGAAAATATTTGTAAAATAGTTTTTCTATTACCCTCATATTTACCCTTTCAGGCCTTCTAAACTCTTTGTTTGGATTCAGACTTCTATGTGTTATTGTTGTTCTTTTTCCTGTAGAATTTCCTTTAACCTTTATTCTCATGATGGTTGGCTGGTGATGAATTCTCAAACCTTTCTTTAGTTCAAACATACTTATTTTGCCTTAGTTTTTAAATGATATTTCCCTTGGGTATGGATTTCTCAGTTGACACGGTTTTTAGCTGTTGCTCAGTTTTATTTATGGCTCAGCATAGTTTCTCACAAGAAGTCTGCTGTCTTTCTTTGTTCTTTTTTTTTTTTTTTTTTTTAATGTAATATATACTTTTCTCTCTGGTTGCTTTTAAGAATTTTCTATCCCTAGTTTTCAGAAACTGGGTTATGATGTACCATGGGGTGGTTTTCTTTATGTTCATTTTTCTTAGGGTTCATTGACCTCCCTTGTAGCTGTCAGTTTATGGTCAACTTTTGGAAATTCTGAGCCATTTTATCTTCATATATTGCTTCTCTCCCCCACATTTTTGAGGATTCCAGATATTCACCTTTCACACTGAGTCACTGATGCTGCTTTATTTATTTATTTATTTTTATATCTTTATTTTATTTTGAGAGAGAGACAGGGAATGAGCAGGGGAGGGGCAGAGAGAGAGGGAGACACAGAATCTGAAACAGGCTCCAGGCTCTGAGCTGCCAGTACAGAGCCCGACGCAGGGTTCGAACCCACAGACTGTGAGATCATGACCTGAGCCGAAGTCGACTGAGCTACCGACTGAGCCACACTTAACCGACTGAGCCACCTAGGCGCCCCAGTGCTGCTTTATTTGTGTGTAGGCTTCTCACTTTGCTTCATTTTGGATCGCTTCTGTTGCCACATCTTTAAATTCACTTTTTCTTGCAGCGTCTAATCTGCTGTGGATTGCACCCAGTATGGTTTTTATTTCAGATCTATGTGTATCTCTAGAAGTTTGGTTTGGGTCTCTTACATTTTCTGTTTCTCTCCTTATGATCATGTTTTCCTCTTCCCTTTTGAGTAGATGGAACATATTTGTAATACACTTTTAACATCTTTTCTGTTCACTCCCTGATTTGTCGTTTCTGGGTCTGTGCTGCTTGCCTTGGTTCCTCCTGGTTATGGGTCATATTTTTCTCCTCCACTGGTAATTTTTGACTTTGTGCTGGCCATTCAGGTTTATGCTGTTGCTTGATCGATTTTGTTGTATTTTTTTTCAGTTTTGTCGTATTTTTTAAGTGTTGGATTTAGTTGGGGGGGGGATCACAGGTTATTTGGAATCTGACAGATTGTTTTTGAGGCTTGCTTTTGAGCTTTGTCAGTGCAGCTACAAAAAAGGCTCACTGTTGTGCTCTCTTAGTCCCCAGCTAAGGTTAATTCCTTCTGAGGAGCCCGTCTGTTGCCTGATAAATTACACAGTTTTTTTCCACTCTAGTTGGTGGGAGTGCAGATTATTCCAAGCCCTGTCTGGCTTCAGGTGTTATTTGGCCTGCTGCTATCTGGTAGTTATTTCCCCAGCCTCTGACACTTGGCATCGATCGGTATTTGATCAAGAGCCCTGGAAGAACCCTCTGCAACTCTCTGATGCTCTCGGCGTTTGTGAGCTCTCTCTCCAGTGCCCTACTCTGTGCATTCTAGCCACCGTGGCCTTCCCAGACTCTCATCTCTGTCTCTGCAACTTGCCAAGACTGGTAGACTGCTTGGCGTTCTCCCCTCTGTGCTGTGACCAGCAGCCAGTATTTTCCTTCTTTCGGCACTCATAGGCCTGGGTTACCTGGGGTCTGATGGCTGGAAATCAATGTTTTCCATGTTTTGCCCTGCTTTGTTGTGTTTATATTTAACAAAATATTAGTCTTTAACACTTGGCCATTTGGAATTTGGCCAGCCTGTGTTTTTGGAGCATTTATTGTGTTATCAAATATTGTAAAATTAGAAATTACTAGAATCTTTTAATTAGATTCTTACAAATGATTCATTAAATATAGAAGTACCCATTTAAACATTTGGAGGTATATTTTCCTCTCCAAAGACTTTTTATATGTTAATTCAGGACATGTTTGGTTTGCCTTCTGTGTTAGAATGTAAATGCAGTAAAACATTTTTGTCCTCAAGAAATTCACAAGAGGAAGGAAGCAGGAAAAAACCTTGCCTTGGGAGCACAAAGGAGGTGGCTGCTGTTTGGACAAGGAGGGGTTGATAAGATGAGCCAAGTCTTCCTCAAGGAAAGAGGTCCTTGAGCTGATGCGTGAAGAGTAAGTAACAGTTTAGCTGATGGAAGAGAGGGTAGGTTTGAGGGAAGCTTAGGCGGGTGACAGGCTAGGATTTGGTGACTGACTAGATGTGGTAGTCTGTAGGGATTGAGGGAAGAACCAGTTTCCAGCTTAGCCTGCTGGCCCAGTTGATTTGCTGGCTCTACAGAAGGAGATTGTTTAGAGAGAGTTTTATTCAGTTTTTGGACGTACCCATTTTGGGATATTTAGTTGAAAGTATCGAATAGAAAATTGGACCTAAGGAACTGAAACACAGGTGCAGGCACTGAACTGGAGATAGACATTAGGGAGGTATTTGCACAGTTAAAATCAGAGGTAGAGATTGAATATCCTAGGAAAACTAGGTAGACTGAATACCACAAAGGACAAGGATGAAGATGAGAAATGTTAGCAGTTGAGTAACAAGTTGTGAAAGAGTTTAGAAAAGGAGACTAATGTCATAGCTAGAGAGATAAGTGTTTCTCATTCGGAAATTACAGAGGGTACTTGTTAAAGATACAGATTGCAGGGCTACATGTGGACCTCTGGAATCTGGATATTCAAGGGGCGGGGGCGGGTTAGAAATGAGCTGATCCGCACGTGCATTGAAGTTTGAGACCCAGTGTCACAGGAAGAGAGTCAGGATAGGATGAGCGTGTTAATGAAGACAAGGAAGGGGTTTCAGAGATTCCTTGGCTCTCTCAACTCATGCTATAAAAAGGTCAGGAAATCGATGATGCCAACTTGAAAATTTCTTAGGCCAGATGAGAGGAGGAAAGACGTGGGAAATACTTGTTTTCTGATTCTCAAAGAACCTCTGCACATCCAGAAGAATAAAACTGATGTAATTGCTTCTACTCAGGTAAAAAAAAAAAAAAAAAAAGCAATGTTTATACCCATTTAGTATATGTTCTCTTTTACGTTGCATATATAAATACACACATGCAGTCATACAGGTTTTACCCAAAAATGGGATACTTTGAACATGTGGAAGCTTATTTTTACTTAACAATGGATCATCTTCCCATATTATAGGTATGTGACATTTCATAACATTAAAATAAGTCCCAATTGTCATGAATGACCCCTATCATGAGTTTGGTCTCTATCCATTATAGCATTGCCTAGGCCTATGCAAATATACACACAGAGTTGTGTATGTAAATTTTTTTTTTAATGACAAGTAAAGAGCATACTGTTTACTCTGTTGTGCAACTTGCATTTTCCCTTAATATTTTGTGGTAATGCTGTCACCTCAGTGTGTATTCATCTAACTCTTTCCAACAGCTGGTAAAAAATCAGTCATACGAACGCTGTGTAATTTATTTGAATTGATGGGCTTCTAGATTATTTTTAGCTTTTTTTTTTATTTCAGTGAATATTCTTTCACATGTATCTTTATGAATTTTGTGCAAGTGTGTATGTAGGATAAATTTTAAGAAGGGAAATCACAGGATCCTAAGATAAGTGTAATTTATTCAAAGT
Organism: Crocuta crocuta; assembly: GCF_008692635.1. Classification (NCBI taxonomy): domain Eukaryota; kingdom Metazoa; phylum Chordata; class Mammalia; order Carnivora; family Hyaenidae; genus Crocuta; species Crocuta crocuta. Next base: position 338,915 of record NW_027530350.1, on the reverse strand, counting down.
GCCCCATCTGTCTGTTTTCTATACTCTTCATAATTGTTTCTCCAATGCTTTCATCTGTTTTTATTCTGTGATATTTCTTAAGACACCCTTGGTGTTCCAGTGTTTTTAGCAATACTCGTTCTGCTTTTTTGTTGCATCTGAGCGGATTTCAATTATTCCATGGTGTTGTCTTTGTATCCTGTGTCTTCACTGAGCTCTAGCAGCTTTTCAGCTGTCTGCCTTGTCTGTCTGTACTTTCTTGTCTCTGATCTGCTTTCAAAGAATGATCTGGATTCACTCTTAATTTCTTTGATCGTAGAGCAACACACTTAGTTATTCCCTGCTTAGGACTCTTGTTTATTTATCCATAATTGGGCACAAATCAAAAAAGCATTCAGTGAAAAGTTCAGTGAAAAGCATTGAGTGAAAACACAAAGGTGTTGAAGGGAAAATACTGTAGTTTTGCCCCTCTTGTGAAATCTGTCTAAAACTACGTTCTCCCTAATTATATAAGATGGTGAAGAAACGCTGCTCTGTTGCTCTTTGTCCTCCATCTGTCTTCATATTATTTCCAAACATACATTTATTTTTTCTTTGCTTTGCCAGAGATATGAGTCACACTGCCTCATGTTGGATTCACTTGGATGGGCTATTGCAAAGATGATCCTCTGATAGATGAGATTTTTCCCTTTGTGACATAATATTTTACTCCTGTATTAAGTTAAACACAAAGTGATCGAGTAGGGCTCAGAAAATGAGCAAAGATATGGAACAAAATATAGTTTTGTTTTTATTAACATACATTCTGAGGTAGTGTTCTGAAAATACATTATATGGGTTTTGGGTGGCATGATTATCATGATTATATTTGTCTGGGCTTTTTTTTTTTTTTTTTGTCTTTAGTATATATTTACTTTGTGATTTTAATGTTCCTCCATGGGTTTGTTGAATATTGGATTCTATTTGCTTTAGTACTCAACTGTGAAAAGAGTGTGCTGCCCGGCCTGTTACTCAGGAGTACTGTAGGGAGAGCGCGGGGGTAACTTAGAGGTGTCAAATCCGGGATGCTGTCTCAGAGCACCCTGGCCTCCCCCAACCTCCTTGTCACTGTTTTGTGTGTGTGTGTGTGCCTCAGGGGCACAGCATGTCACAGCACCTTTTGGTGAGCAGCTCATCTAAATAACTGGTCACCTTCTTTTCTGAGTTAGTGTGTAGCCATTGCTCATTATTGACTTTAGTCAGCAGCTGCAGAGGTGAGTGCTTTTTCCCATGTCTTTCCCCACCTCTGCCCTTTCAGGAGGGAGAGAAGGGGAAGATGCCTTGTGCTCTGTTCCTCCTTCCGGCCATGTTGGCGTTGTTTTTAAGAAGAGATGTGTTTTTGCTTTTTTGTTGCTTTTTGTTTGTTTTTAATGTTCAGAGAGAGAGTGGCAGAGAGAGAGGGGGGAGACAGAAAATCCAGAGCAGGCTCTGACCTGTCAGCACAGAGCCTGACGTGGGGCTCGAACCCATGAACTGCGGGACCATGACCTGAGCCGAAGTCAGACGCTTAACAGACTGAGCCACCTAGGCGTCCCCTTCAGTGTTATTTTTAACATGTTTGCATCACCAGGGACTGCATCTCAGTTACTCAGTCACTCTCCTGATTCTGGCATCTAGAGTGCTTCTTATTTCTCTCCAGCATACAGTGTGATGAACACTTTTTCAAACCTTTATACTGGTTAAGAGCCTGGGTGCTAGAGTTTGAAGGTCTGGATTTGAATCTCCACTCTGCTGCTTACTGTGTGGGCCTGAGCAAGTTGCTTCACTTGTCCATTCCTCAGATTTTCTCATTGTAATACTGGAAGAGATCTACTCTACGAGTCCTAAGGATTAAATGAGATGTTGATGTCAATCTCTTAAAGCACGTGGTGCCTTAGCAGCTCTCACTAGGACCCTAGATGCTCCAGGATCTTTGTTTTCTTTGACAAGTTCCCAGAGGTAGAACTGTTGCATCGTAGCATAGGAATATCTTCAAGGTTTAGGTTTGCATTACACAGTTGCCCACCAGAAAGATGCCTGTTGACTCAGTTGCCAAGTCTGAGAAATTTCCTTTTCTGGAACCCTTGTGTTAGCCTTTGTATTTTATGTGGTACTTAAGGCAAGTCCCTTGGCCTCTGAGAGTTTCTGGCAGTTGAACAGAACTCTGTGGGTAAAAAGGAGAGTGAATTGCTCTGAGAAAAATAAAAAGGATTATTTGTCTTGCTTTGGCCACATAAACTTTTGTATTTATACCTTGTTTTGAGAATTTAGCCTCCTTGATCATTTTGGTCCTTAAGTAAATATTTTAATTTTTCTTTTGCCTATGATTTATAGTTTCCGAAATGCCTCCTATAAATTATTTTCCATTTCATTCTTCAGTAAACTTCTCCAGTAAGTAAGTTGATGTGTACATGGAAGAAACAGATCCAGAGATATTGCAGTTTACCTGGAGGAAAGAAAGCTAATGAGAGGCACAACAGGACACAAACGGCACTCTTCTGAGTCCTGGTATATGACTCGTTATCTTGTACTATTGGGAATTTCCTTGCCTTTCTCACAGTCCTACTTCAATTCTAGTCATTAATCAAATTTTATTATTAAAGAGTTCACTGGGATTTATCCTAGTTCAAAATAGAATAGCCTCAACATTCTTCATTAGAAATTAGTCGGGGCGCCTGGGTGGCTTAGTCGGTTAAGCGTCCGACTTTCGCTTAGGTCATGATCTCACGGTTCGTGGGTTTGAGCCCCGCGTCAGGCTCTGTGCTGACTGCCAGCTCAGAGCCTGGAGCCTGTTTCAGTCTGTGACTCCCTCTCTCTCTGACCCTCCCCTGCTCACGCTGTCTCTCTCTCTCTCTCTCTCCTAGAAAAAACAAAAAACAAAAAAAAACAAACAAAAAAAAACCAAAACAAAAAACAGAAAAAAAAAAAAAGAAATTAGAATCCAGGGGCACCTTGGTGGCTAAGCTGGTTAAGCATGGGACTTTGGCTTAGGTCATGTTCTCATGGTTTGTAGGTTTGAGTCCCAGATTGGAGGATTCTGTTTCTCCCTCTCTCTCTACCCCTCCCCCACTTGTGCATACCCTCTCTCTAAATAAATAAACTTAAAAAAATTAGAATCTAGAAATTTCTGGAGGGAGGTAGGAGTGTGTGCACATGCACACACACTTTGATTTGATCTCTGCAGTGAAAGAGTATAAAATTAGAACTCCGCTAGAATTTAAGGTTTTTTTTGTTTTTGTTTTTGCAGTTCTGTTGGAAACTAGTTGATGTTTGGTTTTGCATATAAATCTCTTCATAGTGTAAACTTACATTTAATGAGATGCCTTGAAAACCTCAACTAGGTTAATTGTTGGTAAGGCCAGTTTAGTTGAAACTAAATAAATAGATTTCTTAAATCTTTATTGATGCAAATTTTTTTAGGGATTTAGAATTCAGTTCCTATTCTCATTCTTTACTATAATAAAATATTTTCCTTCCAAGGCTCTGAACCCAAGGGCCGTATTGCTTTATTCTCCCCTGTATCTGTAACATCAAGTGCAAGTAGATTTTAAATGGATAGGTGCTGTGGACAGATGTGAATATTGAGTGGTTAATGCCTAAGTTGATTTAAGCTCTCAAAGGTACTTCCTTATAATATTGATAAAAAGTTTAAGTCTTTAGTTTTAAAGTTTGTTCCAGGGTGTGTGTGTGTGTGTGTGTGTGTGTATGTGAGTCGTAAGTAGTCTTATTAATCATTAACTTGGATGTTTTTTTAACTCTACTCATTGGTATGTTGTTAATAGGATTAAATAAGAATTTGTTTTTGTTTGTGTGATTTTATTTGATCTACACAGATTTCATATTCTCATTTATTATCAAATATTTCTACCCAAGAAATAAGAAAGTGTAAAGCATTCATACATTCACAGTTGACATAGGGTTAGAGTGACTTTTGGGAGGCAAGAAGGCTCAGATATTTTTGTAATATTCACTCTTTTAGATTTTAAAAGTTTTTCTAAACACTTCTTAATTAAGACTTTCAAGTATTTTCTTATTTGTAAAACAAATCCCCACGAAGGCAGTGAGATTGAATAAATAAGGGTAAGCTACTTTACAATAATTTATTATGTCTCAGAATTTTTGTTTTATGTTTTAATTTTGTTAAATGACTGAATTTGAATAATTTGTTTTAGGAAAAAAATACCTTACTCACTAAAATCAGTGTTTTTCTTTTAATGTGTTTTCTTTAGGTGTTTTATGGACTAATTCTTCATTGATTACACACAACAGCAATATAGTTATGGCAACCTTCCAGACTTTGAGAAACAGTCACATGAAGACTAGAGCATCTGTCAGAAAAGTAAGTTCACTATGTTCAATTTCTTTTAGTGATAGTTTTAATAAAAACGTTGATCATTTTTAAAAATCTTGTTAAGCAGCTATGATATTCTTAGTTTTAAATGAATCTCAATATTGTAATTAGTAATATTCAAATTTTGCAAAGATTGGCATATATGGAAATAGTTATATGAGGTCATGAAGACAGTCAGCCTTACTTCCCAAAGATTGCAGTGCCCCCCTATTTCTTCTCAACAGATAGTTTTTTCTCTTTTATCTTCTCAAGATCTTCCATTTTTTAGCAATATAAACATCAGGTATACATTTTCTTGTGTACCTTTACCCCCAAATATTACCATTTTTCATTTATTCATTCATTCATTCAACAACTATAAATTTGAGTGTTTATTATATGTCAGGTGCTTTGCTAGGTATTGGATAATCAGTAGTAAGCAAAATAAATATGATTCCTCATCCTTTCTGTTTAGTTGGAGGGAGAACCCTCTTTCAGTTTGGTAACCCTTCCATTTCTTGACCTTTTTTCCCCTAATATTTTATTATGAAAAATTTCAGGCATATAGAAGAGTTAAATTCATAGCACACCTACAAGTAAACTTTCATACGAACCAACTATATTCAACAGTTGTTAATATAGTCAACCTTAAACAGCGTCGGAGATAAGAGCATCAACCCCCTGTGCAGTCAGAGATCATGTACAGATTTTTGTTCCCCAGAAACTTAACCACTAACAGCCTACTCTTGACCTGAAGTCTTACCAATAACTTAAGCAGTTGATTGACCCATATTTTGTAGATGTATTATATTTTGTATTCTTAAAATAAAATTTAGAGAAAAGGAAATATTAAGAAAATCATGAGGAGGAGAAAATACACTTACACTGTTGTACTATGTTCATTGAAAAGAAAATCCACATGTAAGTGTACCCATGCAATTCAAACCATGTTGTTCAAGAGTCAGCTGTATTGTTTTATTTACTCTTTGTGTGCATGCACATGTGTGTTTGCTTTTTGGCAGAGCCACTTGAAAGTTATGGTCTTAATATCTCTTCACTCCTGAATACTTGAGTGTGCTTCTCCCAGGGAGAACAGTATTCTCCCACATAACAATAATATAGTTGTCATCTAACAGTAGTATAATTATCACATTCAGAAAATTAAGTATAATTCCCTAATATCCAATACCCTGACATACTCAGATTTCCTTTATTACCCTTAAAATCTCTTTTGCAGTCCTCCTCACCCCCAACCACATTCCCATTTTGGATTCAATCTAGGCTTTTAGGCCTTAAGTTGCACTTGATGATTATGACTTATTTATGTTATTTTTGGTCTGAGAGCTTCTCCTCTTTTTTTTATGTATTAAAATTCAAGACTGACTTTTTCAACAGGCTGGACCAGTTTCTTGTACAATGTCCCACATTTTGGATCTCTCTGGTTTTCTCACAGTGGTATTTAACTTATTCCTCTTTCCCTCTCCATTTTACAGACTCTAGAAGCTAGGTATAAAAGCTTGATTAGATTCAGGTTAAGCATTTTGGCAAGAATACTTTATAGAATGATGTGAGGACAGAATTTCAGGTTTTCCTGTGATCAGTGATACAAAAATTGATCAGTTGATGAAAATAGTCACTTTGCCAGAACTGTCCATTTTAAAAGTGTATTTTATATTTTCTATGAGGTGATATTTGGCTGTGTGCAAATATCTTTTTTCTAGCTACCTTTTATCTGATATTTTTGGCATCCTTGACGACTCTTCCCAGAATCTGTTATTTCCTGAAAGCTGCAAAAGGATGATTTTCCTAATGTTATCATTCGTTTTACATTTACTAGCTAGAGTTTTTTTAAACTTTTTAAAATGTTTATTATTTATTTTTGAAAGAGACAGAGTATGGGGGGGGGGTGGAATGCAGGGAGGGCTGAGAGAGTGGAAGACACAGAATCTGAAGCGGGCTCCAGCTCTGAGCTGTCAGCACAGAACGGATGTGGGGCTCCAACTCACAAACTGTGAGATCATGACCTGAGCCAAAGTCAGAAGCTTAACCTAACACTGAGCCACCCAGGCGCCCCAATTAGTTAGAATTCTTGAAGAAAAGCTTTCTCTCATTAAGGTTAAAGGAACTACAGTATTTCCTATAAAGCATGGTAAATGCCCTTGAATTACCAATTTTCAGATTAATGATTTGGTGGAATATGCAATTGACTTTATTTTCATTCATTCACTCATTAATCCACTCATTCATTTGTATTGCTCTGGACTCATGGATTTAAAAATTCTGTATTTTCCAATCTTTTATTTATAGTCATTTATAAATTTAAGTTGCTCAGAGGATCTCAAACTTGGTCCTTGGGAGCCCCTCTAGGCTGGTGCCTATGTCCTTTTGTCTCAGGCTCTTAATTCTTTGATTGTTTCGCTACTTTCTAGTATAACAGGTTGACCCAGTTTCACCATCTACTTACCCTTCCTCAGACCCAAAATTGGCTATTTTTCCAAAGAACCCTGAGTAGAATTTAGAAACCAAGTACCCTGGGTACTAGGAGTGCCCATTGCCCCTTCAGTGTCATGAATTTGTATCAGTAGTTCAGGTTCAGATTTCAGATTTTTTCCTTTTTTTGAGTTGTTTGTATGTTAGCCTGAAAACCTCCACTCATTAATGAAAACAAAATCATTTAAAATTTAGAATATATTTTTTAAAGTTTATTTTCATTTATTTTGAGAGAGAGAGAGAGAGAGTGGGGGTGAAGAGCAGGGAGAGAGAGAGAGAGAGAGAAAATCCCAAGCAGGCTCTACACTGCTAGTGTAGACCCAGTGTAGGCCTCGATCTCACAAACCACAAGATCATGACCTGAGCCAAAATCAAGAGTTAGATGCTTAACTGACTGAGCCACCCAGGCGCCCCATAGAATATTTTTAAGCCCATAGAAAAGTTGAGAAAAAAAAAAACCCTGTACAATAAACACTATACGTGCTCTTCACTTAGGTTCACCCTCTGTTAACATTTTGCCATACCCATTCTGTCTGTGTGTGTGTATGAACACACGTGCACACACAAACGTACTTCCCTTTTGGAACCATGTGAGAGTAGGCTGCAAGCATCTCTTAAGAATGTCAGCATCATTAGAGCCCCTCAGAAAACTATTAATTAAGTAGCATAATCTAACATGCAGTCCATATTACAAATTTCCCTAATTGTCTCAAATATCCTTGATACTCTTACTTTGTTCTTCATCTAGGATCCAGTCAAGGTTCACACTTATTCAGGTGTTCTGTCTCTTTGGTCCTCCCCTCCCCAATATCACCAGATATCTCCAATATCCTTTGTAATTAGTACAGTTAAGTAATCTGTAGGATGATGCTGAGAGAGAGTATCTTGTTCTCCAGTATCTTTTAACCCAGTGATTAGGATACATTGATAATCTTTCCCTAAATCACTGCTTACATTGGGAGTTACAAATGGCATTTTTAAATTTTGTTATTCTTTCCATATTTGTTATCCAGCATTCTTGTATATAGAAATGTTTTCCCCAGACCCCCATCCTTTCATCTCTTTTAATGGATTCATAAAGTTTTAAAAAAAATCTAGTTGTTATAATCCATTAACCATTTTTATTTTTTTGATGCCCAAATTTGGCCAGTAGGAATTCCTTCAAGTTGGCTTCTATTTTCTTTTTAATTCCAGTGTATATACATACAGTGTATGTATGTACATATACTGGAACTAAAAAGTAACATACAGTGTTATATTTCAGGTACACAATTTAGTGATTTAACAGTTCTGTACATCACTCAGTGCATATCACAGTAAGTGTGCTCTTTATCCCCTTCGCCTGTTGCTTCTGTGTTCTTTTGAAACGACTCATTTAGTTCCTGAGATCTTCACTGCTTTCTGTCACAATTAAGATGTTCCATCCACACATCATACGTTCTCTCCCTCCAGCTTGGAACCAGCCATTTTCCCAAGGAGCTCTAGTTCTTTTATTGGCAAATGGTATTTAGAAACCAAACTCTGGGTGCTGGCCATGCTTATTACTACTGAGAGTCATTGCTTCTGTGATCTTTTTTCTTTTTCTTTAATTAATTAATTTATTTAGAGAGAGACAGCACAAGTTGGGGAGGGGCAGAGAGAGAGGAGAGAGAGAATCTCAAGCAGGCTCCTCACTGCCAGCACAGAGCCCAATGTGGGGCTGGAACCCACAAATCTGCGAGACCATTACTTGAGCTGAAACCAAGAGTCAGACCCTTAAACGACTGAGCCACACAGGCGCCCTGCATCTGTGATCTTTTAATGGAAAAATGTAGTACATGTGTTTAAAGAATCATGAATTCATATTGATAATTCGTATTCAAATTTAACATTACATTTTTTTCTTAACTGCTTTGTTTCCGTATTATGTGTATCTCTCAACACAAATATTTCCACTAATTTCTAATTTATTACAACTAGCAAACATTTATTGAGTTCATATAGTATGTGAGGTACTGAAATTTGAGGAAACATGGAATAAAATATAGTCTGTGACCTTAATAATTTAGTTTAATGGTAGGAAAGACCAGTATATGTAAAAACAGTAATGGTGATATGTTGTGATACAGACTTAATGATCTCAGTGTGCAGACAATACAGTAGAGTCTTTGAGTGAAGTGATTTATTAGAACTAAGGGGTGGGAAAATCGTTATAGGTTTTGGACTGGGTAGGCTTTCTACAGGGGAAGATTAGAGAGTAAGGACAGTTCTGATAGAAGAGCTGATCAGCAAATCAGTGGAAGGAGAATGTGGTAGAAGGAAATTGTTCTCTTTATGTCTGACTGTCATACTCCTTATTTTCTTTATGTAACTTTTTCCTCCATCTGTTCCTTTGCACTGTGACTGTTCTACCAAATCTAGAAAGCCTTACCTCATTTTACCATCTTGCTGCATTAAGACCCTGAAAAGCCTTGGTTCAGATTATTCTCTTTTTTTCTATCTCCAGCTTTGTTATGAGAGTAATCACTTTTGTTAGCATGCCTTATTATAGTTTCCACATCATCTCACTCCTTATATAAATTGTTGATTCTGTTCTGCCGATGACTTGGAAATCAGGTATGTAGTCTGTTGGATTTTAGTGTAGGATAAGTGTAAGTGTACATAGTGTGAGGGCCTCATGAGCTTCTAGTAGGTTGAATGCCTGGGCTATGGTGTGTGTGTTTTGAGCTGAATTGAATTCTGTAGCTATCCATAAGTATCAAATGAATATTAATTGGAGAGTTAGTGACTATACATTTAAAAGTAGACTATCTCCGGGATCTTTTACTTTGTCTAAGAATTAACTAAATTAAGAGTATCTTTTATTTTCAGAGCTTCAGTGAAGATGTGTTCCAGTCGGTCAAGTCTTTATTACAGAGTGAGAAGGAACTATGCAGTGTATCAGCAGAGGACTGTTTAAGGCAGGATGAACATGCCAGTTTGACTGAGGTTTGACATAATCCTCTCTATGTCTTTTCCTAATAAAACACAGTGTATTTTCATGTATTCTCATGCTTCTTTGTAAAGCTGCATTATCTATTTTTAAATTGCTTAAAAATCTCTACATATTCATGTATGAGAAGTCCCTGTTTTAAATATCTGCTAACATACTTGTCTTAGTGTATTATAATCACGTTTAATTGAGTGCACAGGCATGGTTGATCCCTCATCGGGCAAACAGCACTATCTTAGATGATTCCTGCTATATTCAGTAATTGATACTTTAATATTAAGGTTTTCTACTCTGAAACATGAAATATATACTATTTTCTTATATTCATTTTTTTGGCTATTGTTAGTTTTCTTGGTTATTTAAATTCAGCACTTTGATACAAAATGAAAAAGTAGTGATAAATTTATTTTGAAATTAGATATACTTACTACTTGCTCACCTACATCCATGTTTCCGTCTTTGTTTGGATTTATTACTGTGAAAAATAGTAAATTTTTTCTTGCAATATAGCTATAGTCAATCAACACATTCATGTTACCAGGTGAGAGAAGTAAGGTATTAGGTTATTCAAGCACAAAACTGAGAAGTATGTTAGTTAAAAAAAAATTTTTTTTGAAACCAAGGATCTAATAAAAAAATCTGGATTTTCTTATTTTGGGGAATGCTTTTCTTCCATACTCCTTGGACTATATTTGAACTAGTTCCACAGGCTGATGAGCAGACCGTTTAGGCCTGTAGTGTTCTCCGACCCGAGCCTTTCCTGTTTGCATCTGCTGATTTCTGTGCCTCATGCCTGTTATCTTGTTTGTTATCCCTTCTGCTTTACTTAGTAAAGCCAAGCCACCCTTAATCTCCTCAGTTGTTGCCAAGTGTGACAGGTCTCCTGTGTCCTTCTGCCCTCAGTTTTCACCAGCTGCTGACGTAGTGCCTTTCCGAGCCCACATTCCTTGGCGAGGCCTTCCTTGATCAATGGGAAATATAAAACTACTGGCATCTTCAAAACCCCATGTCAGCTTATTTTCTCTTTTATATCCAATAAAAGGAAATTTGAAAGAAGAGAAGCAATTTCTGTCTCACTTGAGGGTGTGCATAGCTCAAAGTATTTTTTTGAAGAAAGGAAGCTTGTTTTTAAGTGTCTCTTTGTTAACAGAGTGTGCAGTTTCCTCCACATCGTCTTATTGACCCTCCCGACCTTGGAAGAGGAGTTGTATTGCTTTAAGTTTTATAGATGAGGAGACTGGCTCTTGGAGCTGAACAGTGTACCTAGAACCCTAGAATTAACTGTAACACTGTGGGAAGTAATAACCATGTCAGGATAAGGGTCCCGGGGTAATACAGTGTTGTGACATGGTTGTGACTCATCAGAAAGAGGTCAAAAGTGCATTGAGTGTTGCTTTCTGTTTTAACTGTGCTACTTTCCCATAATTCTTGAGAATTGATTATCCATATTGCTATTAAGTATTTCATATTTTTAGTCACAGTACTTGTTTAGTAGATAGTGTGCCATTTTGTCTTCAGATAGAAAGTTTTCTTCCTATGATGCTAAAGACATATAGATAATATAAATTTTAAAAATAATACTTTTGGGGGGTTACAAAAGTAGTATATAATGTTTATAGAAAATTAAGAGATACTGAAATCATGAAAAAGAATGCCTATAATGAATCTTATGAATTAGGGGAAAGGAAAGCATGGTGGAAAAAAAGTAAAAAAAAAAAAATAACATTTATAATCCTATCATCTAGAGTTAATCACTGCTTTTACTTGGTGTATTGCCTTCCAGTACTATTTTTTATGCATATGTTTTTAAAAATAAGGTTGAAATTGTATACGTACCTGTATCATTTTTTTCTATAACTTGTCCTTTTTACTTAATGTGACATTTTCTCATGCCATTAGATATTCTTTAGAAATTTAATTTATATAAACTTCTGCAGAGAAATCTGTATATACAGGTGTTGAAGGAAAGAAGTGATAATATCACAGGGAGTCAGGAAGGAGTCTTGGAGGCCTACCCAGGGAAGGCCTCTCTGAGGGGGTGACATTTAAGTTGGAGCTTGAAGAAGGAGGAGGAGCAAGGCATGGAAGTGTCTGAGGAGCAGTGATCCAGGTTGAGGAGCATTACCGCAAAGCCCTTAGCATGTCCCGGACCCAGAAAGGGGACCCATGTGTATGAATGTAAGTGAGGAAAGGTTGAAGGCGCCAGCTAACCCTGAGCCGTGGGGCCTCAGTTAGGACTTTGCAGTGGGAGGCATGGAAGGGTTTTGACAAGGAGGTGACATCACTACTGAGACCAGGTGGGACAGGACAGTCGTGCAGAGAAGTGGTGGCAGGGGCATGGAGAGACGTGGATATATGGGAGATGGGTTCGTGGAGTAGAACTGATTGAATTTACTAAAGGAGTGGACGTGGGGAAGGTTGAAGAACTGCGTTATGGAGCCACATCTTTGGTGAAAAACCTTTGTGGTGATCTTTGAAAATTGTAATCATTTTATCCAAGACTGTCAGCATTTAAAAAATGTTTTTATTTTTAATTGAGGTATAATTGACCCATGGCATATCAGTTTCAGGTATACTACATAATGATTCAACATTTGTATGTAGCAGTCAGCATTTTAACATTTTATGTGCTTTTTTTTTTTCTATTTCTCAGCTCTGTCAATGATCTAATTGAGATAAGACTTAAAAACTTGAAATTAATGGAGATTTACTCCTTTTTTATTCAGGTTACATTTCTAGGTTTTAATGAAGAAACAGATGCTGCTCACATACAGGTATGGTCGATTCATTGAACTGGAAAAGATCATGAGAGATTATTTGGAACAGATTTTGAGATCATGAAATTTGCCTTATTCGCCCAAAATGTACATTAAATTCTTCTGTTATCATTCCTGTTTGAAGCTAAAAGATGACATTTTGCAGTCAGCTCTTGAGTGTGTTTTGGACATTTTCCCTTCTAGCATTTTCAGAGTGTTCTTGTTACAGAGAGCAGCTTTAGGTTAGGAGACCACAAGTGTGGTTTATCTGAGAAGCCTGCCGCTGCAGGCGAACTTTCCTTCCATTCTGTGCATAATGAAGAGAGTAAGACTTGTTTGTTAATTTGGATGGTCTTAAAATCTGACCTCATCAGGTTTTTGTATTTTTAATTGAGATAGTGTTAAATTTAGAAAGTGAAGTTTGTAAAAATAATGATTAACTAAAGCAAAAATTTTAGCCTGATTTAGGCAGGTATTTAGAGAGACTGGTAGTTGAGATTATGATCAGCAAAGGAAAGTTTCACAGTTACATGAAGAGGGTTGAAGCTCTTGTGGATGTGGTAGGCACCCTTTTTTTTATACCTTATGCAGCTGCTTAATATTTGTGATTGCCACGTGTTTCCTTTTGTGGTAGTGAAGTGTCTCCTAACAGAAGAGGTAATACAGTTCACTTCTTTATGACTAATGCATATCAGGTGGTAATGAATGAAAATTCTGCTGTGTGTTTTGATAGTGCCCTTGCCTGAAGGAAATAATTTTTATTTAATTACTTAAAGTTTATTTATTTTGAGAGAGAGAGAGAGAGCGCGCACATGTGTGGGGGACGGGAAGAGAGAGAGAATCCCTAGCAGGCTCCACACTGTCAGCCCTGATGGAGGGCTCAAACTCACCAACTGTGAGATCATGATCTGAGCTGAAATCAAGAGTTGGACACTTAACTGACTGAGCCACCCAGGTGCCCCTGATAGAACTAGTTTAGACAGAAAGCACAAGAGAGGATATATTCCTGAGAACATAGGGCTTTGAAAAGAGAAGTGTTCTAAAGTATTTCTCTCTTACTCTACTTCCTCCTTAAGAGTTACTGATAAAGCCATGTTCATAAAGAAAAGTATTCTTTGAGGGGTCAAAGACATTAATTAATAATTCTTTCACTGGGTAAAATATTTACATAAAAAGGACAAACAAGTAAAATAATAAAAATCTATTTTCTTTGTATCTTTATACAATTTTCAGTTAAGTCTAATAGAATACGTTGGAGAGGAAAGGAAGAAAAATAGATTTGTATTTTACAAGTATAAAGCTCCAAGAAGTACATTGTATTGGGAGGAATCCCTATATGTAGGAAAATTCCATGGTTAACCTGAAGATTGCAGGTTGACATTTGCAGCTAAAAACTATTAAAAGCCTAACTGTCATGGATGCAGGAAGTACCATGAAAAATGCTTTATAGCTTGATATCAGTACTTAAAAAGGCTATAGAAATAGCAAGTATTAAAATATTTTAGTACATTTTATTTTTAAGTTAAAAAATTGTTTATGATAAACTACCTATGTTAACTATTTTGAACTGGAAATTATATTCACCAGTGGACCTTATGATTTTCAGACAAAGCCCTCATTACAGGAATCTTAACAAAAGTATTATGGGGCACATGGGTGGCTCAGTTGGTTAAGCATCTGGCTTAGGCTCTGGTCATGATCTCACGGTTCGTGAGTTTGAGACCGGTGTCAGGCTCTGTGCTAATGGTTATGAAGCCTGCTTGGGATTCTCTCTCCCCCGTCTCTGCCCCTTCTTCATGCCCCCCCTCCCTGCCCCTCCCTCTCCTATCCCTCAAAATAAGTAAGTAAACTTTAAGAAAATTGTTTTTAAAGTGTTATTTATTGTATTATTGTTTTAAATTAGGATTTAGCTGCAGTTTCTTTGGAACTTCCAGATCTTCTGAATTCACTGCACTTCTGCAGTCTAAACGAAAATGAAATTATTTGTATGAAGGATATAAATAAATCAGCAGATAGAAACAATGGTCCTCTAAATCAGGTAACTTTTATGTATCATTTCTAGTGAGTTTTTCAGGGCAAATTTTATAATGATGTTTGATGGACAGTGTTAAACTTTTAAATGCTTGGAGTTTTTTTTTTTTTAATGCTATCTCAAGGAAATATGATTTATAAGAAACATAACTCATGAAGCTTTGAAATTACTGAAGGGGATCAAATAATTTTGGCCATAGATTTAAATTAGTTTTTTCATGCGTGAAGTTCCCTAAATGATAATGCAAATACATATTAATTTTTTTTTTACAAAATACATTTCTGGATTTCTTGAATTTCTTCTACCTTTCCCCCCCTTTATGACCAGTTCCAAATTTATATAAATACTGTGTTTTAGAGAATATACTGTAACTTGTTTTCAGGTTAAAAAAATTCAGTGTAAAGTGGACATTGGAAGACATGTTCTTTATTTGTAAATAAAATATCACCATTTCAGACAGATAGTTTTATAACCTTCAGCTTTCAGTTCTATACTGAGTATTATTTTGTTGATAATACATCAAAGAAAATGCTTTGCATTTTTCACTTTCTAAAAATTGAATTAGTAGGTTTACAATTTGGGTTACTTATTCCAAGTATAAAAGAATACTGTGTTCATTTTGGGGTCTACAGATTAACAGTAGAACTGCTTGCCACATTTTCCTTAATTATAGTCTTCATTTATGTTTACTTTGTTTTATTTGCAAGGATTACAAGAGATGATTAGCTATTTAGTCTCCACCTTTTTCAATTAGTCATTTGTCAATATTTGTGTTAAGACAATAATTATGGAAAAAATCTGATGACTTCTATTCCTGATCAAAGCTGCAAACATTAGGGTAAATTGTAATACAAGGGATATTTAGGTAAAAGGAAGGGAAGATTCTTTATAATAGGAGAGGAGGTGGTACCAAGCTGGAAGCTACTGGAAAATGGGATACAAAAATAGAATAGAACTTGGTTCCTGCCCTCAGGCAGTTTACAGCGTATAGTTGGTGAGCTGGGTTAATGAACAAGGGAACCCCCAGGGCTGTACAGTCCTATAGGAAAACTTAATTGCCAAGGGCAAAGGTAGTAAGTTCTGTAACATTTAAGGAGGTAGAAGAGGTGGATTTGAATGCCGGATGAGAGAAAGACTGGGAGAAAAAGAGATTGGGAAGTGAGAAATGTTGCAGAGAAAGAATGATGAAGAAAATTGAACAGTCAGGGAGCCTTTCAGGATTCGCACATTTCTTTTTTTCCCTGAGATGATGTTGTTTCTAGGCTTCACTTTTCAAATAATATGCTTTGAATGGATAATACATTTTGAAATTAAACTTGTTTTTCATCTTTCATCTTCCCCAAGAGCCATCATTCTGGAATGCTCTGTGTCATGAGAGTATCGCCTACGTTACCAAGACTCAGAATTGATTTTATCTTTAGCCTGCTAAGTAAATACGCTACTGGTATAAGATATACCCTGGACGCGTACTTGCATCAGAAGTGCCAGCTTGAAACTGCTCAAGAAGATGATGATGACACCAACCAGTCCGTGTCTTCCATAGAAGATGACTTTGTCACTGCTTTTGAGCACTTAGAGGAAGAAGAGCCTTTAAAGCCGTTTAATGATGGTTTGTTCTTTACTAGCCTTTCTCTTGAAATAGGAAATTTTAAATTTTAAAACATTCAGTTTTAAAATGTTCAGTTTCATTTGACTTGTTCCATTGAAATTTATTTTGAAATTTGGTGCAATTTAAACATTCTACCCTTTTGTTTTTTTGATTGTGCAAGGCATTTTTCTTATGATTTTAAAGTTCATTGTTCTCTGGTTTTTTGTTTTGCTGCTTCTGTTCTTATTTTGGTAGTACTGTTCAAGCACTGTTTACTTCATTACATTAAGTGTTTGGACCATGCCCGGGTTCAGATTTGAGGAGGGTTAGCTGGCAGAGAGACGACTTTTGTGTTCTAACACAGACAGTAAGAGGCTAAGCATTTTGTAGATCCAGGTATTCCCATGTGTGAGGTAAAATGAAATTATTTTAGTAAAAGGTATACTTGCTCTCAAATTCATTTAGGATGATTCTGGTAAACCACAGAGTGCAGAAGTCATTTATGTTACAAATAAATATTTCATGCTTAAAGTCTACTTATTCCCATTGATGTGAATTAATTTTTAAAAGATTCTGTTCAAGAATAACTTGATCACTTTATTCTTTTCCTGTAGGAATAAATGTTGCCGCACTAAAGAGCCAGTGTGATGCTGCTTCTCAGACTTCTGGTCACCAATCAGAAGCCCATGATTTCAGGATTCCGGTTAGCTCTGGGAGGCAGACGTCATTGACTAAACCTTCAACTTCCTTAATGAATATGCTGGGACATAAAGAACTACCTTCTGTGAAAACTTCAGTCACAACATTAATTTCTGAGCCTTGGATCCAAAAGAGTTTCTATAGATCATCTAATGCTTCAGATAAAGGTAGTGATACACAGAAACCGTTTTTTTCTTCTTCTCCTGCCTATTCCTCTGAATCCGAATGCTCAAGTCCAAGTCCTGTTATTTTCTTGGATGAAGAAGGATATCAAAAAAGCCTAAAAGCAAAACTTGAGTTACCTAAAATTCCTGTGATGAAAGATGATATAGAGGATTCAGACTCAGAAGTAAGTGAATTTTTTGATAGTTTTGATCAGTTTGATGAGCTAGAACAAACTTTAGAGACTTCTTGTCCATTTCTAAAAGATCCTGTGGTAGGGAAGCCGTCGCTAAAGAAAGGACACAAACATGAAAAATCTTGTTCTGTAACTACTACTATGAATCCTCAAAAATTCAAGTTTGAGCGTCCAGCTCTCCCAGCTAATGTTAGAAAGCCAACTCCTCGTAAACCAGAGTCCCCGTATGGTAACCTGTGTGACGCCCCAGATTCACCTCGCCCAGCGAAGGCATCAGGGGAAGACAGTGGTCTGTTTAGCCCTGTTCGATCCTCTGCCTTTAGTCCTCTTGGAAGCTGCGCTCCTGCTGAATTTTTTTGCCAAACAGATATTGGTGGAGATAGGATTCATGAAAATCATGATTCTGTTTACTACACCTATGAGGATTACGCAAATAGCATTTCATGTGAGGTTCTGGGCTCAGTTCTTCATACCCCGAGTACTAATGCAACATCAAACATTGATAGCGTTAAGAAGGGAGGAAATAAAACCATAGCTCTTAACAGTGGAAGCCTTGATGAAACAAGTAAATCTAAAAATAAATCCTTGATGATTAAAGATAGTATTCAGAAATTTGCTTCAGACCTTGTGGAAAAAAGTTTTGGCAGTGCATTTAAAGACCTACAGAAAGGAGTCTCTTCATGTACCAATGCGTTGTGCCACCTGGCCATCAAATTGACATCCTCTGTTTTTCAGATGGCATTTAACGAACTGAGAAGGCAGTGTGCGTTTTCACTGAGAGAACGTGCCATTAGTGGTCTGGCTAATTTTTTGGTGAGTGAAGCTTTATCAAATGCTTTAAAGGATTTACAGTATGTAAAAAAGCAGATATTCACGAACACAGTCGCTCGGTTTGCTGCGGATCTAGCCGAAGAGCTAGTTTTTGAAGGCATCATGGAAGTGTGTCAGTTTTCCTGTCCTCCAACACCCTCATCCCCACAGTGTTGGCCATTTGACTATGAAGACAAAGCAGTGAAGTCCTACGCAAAAGACTTGTCTGAGTCTGTAATACAGGAAGCGTTCATCGAACTTTCACAAGCCGGTGTGACCTTTGCAACCAAGGCAGCAGTTAGTGTTTCCACAGATAACATAAAGGACGCGAGCGCAGGAAATTTAACACCTCTGACACAGACCTCCATGTTTTCCCCTGCTTTTAACAACCAGACCCTTACGGCGACAAAAGCCATGCAGGAACATAAAAAGGAATTCACAGTACAGCAGGCCTTGTTTTGTACTTCGGGAATTGTTACTTCCATACCAGTGCCCTTGGCAGGAAGTGCCCTGCTCCCATATCATATTTCATCTAATATCTATCAGTCAAAGTCTCGTCGGTCATCTGATGATAGTAATTTGAATGGCGAGTCTACCCAGACGCATGTTACCACAAAAAACAAAGAAGAGGAAGTAGCGTGTCTCAGAAATATTTGTTTACCTTCAGAGCACAGTCCAGGTAACCAGAATGATTTGAAACCAACTAATGATGACACTGAAGTGCACAGCTCTTCAAAATTAACAAGTGATCCTGTGATTATTAGCAACTTTTCTGCAGCAGTGGTGCATACGATTGTAAATGAGACTTTAGAGTCCATGACATCATTCAAAGGTACAAAAACAGTTGATGAACAAACAGATGGTGTAATTAAAACAGTAAAGGGAAAAACCCTTCCTTTCTACTCTGATCAAGCAACAGTGCAACAGGGCGAAGCTAGCAATAAGGACATGTTTGCTGATCGATTATCTAAGTCTATTATTAAACATTCCATCGATAAAAGCAAATCAGCGATCCCAAATGTAGATAAAAATGCTGAACTCAAGGAAGACTTGCCTGTTCCGGGAGAAGAGTCACAGTTGACCTTGGAAAAATTCCCCAAATTTCTTGATGCTCAAGGTCACTTACCACACTGTTCACTTTCAGTAGGAAAGGACTGTGTTCCAGAATGTAAAGCTTCTATAGCTCATGGATTTTCTTTCGAGACCCTGCAACCTTGTCCAACAATTGGGGGTCAGAAACCTGATTTGAAGGAAGTTGCTAAAGACAAATCTGTGAAGAAGCATAATTTGAATAATGCAGCACTTGAGCCCTTGTGTTTTGGGCAAGACCACCCTTTTCCTCATTCACATACTTTCTCCTCTACCATGCTTACTTGTGTGGACAGTTTACACGTGGAAGATAAACAGAAAATTAGAGATGGAAATGTGATACCTGATACTCCTCCATCCACTCCTCTCGTACCATCCCAGGCTGGTTCTGAATGGGATATCAGGAAGTTAACCAAAAAACTCAAGGGGGAATTAGCTAAAGAATTTGCACCAGCTACACCACCCTCTACACCTCACAACTCCTCTGTTGGTAGTTTGTCTGAAAACGAACAAAACACTATAGAGAAAGAAGAGTTCATGTTGAAACTCATGCGATCTCTTTCAGAAGAAGTTGAAAGCAGTGAAGATGAAGAACATCCAGAAGTGGATGTGAAGTCAGAGCACTCAGGGAAGAAAGTTCAGTTTGCAGAATCGTTAGCCACCCACATCATTTCTCTGGCCACAGAAATGGCAGCTTCCCATTTAGATAATAAAGTCACTCAAGAACCCAAGGTTAAAAGCCCTTCCTTAAATGTGCAGAATCAAAGAAGTATGTCACCTACTGCTTTAAATCACTCAGAAGAAAATTTACAAATGTTACGCAATTTTGCAGGTGACATGGCAGCAGAAGTCATTACGGAAGCTGAGAAAATAGCAAAAGTTAGAGGCTGTATGCTTTTCAGGCAAAGGAGGAATAGTTGTTACATTGACGGTGGCCAAGGTGATAGATCAGAAGAGAAGTTGGATACCGAGGCTCTAGCAAACCCCAAAGGAGTAGATCCGTCCATTCTTTCATTACCACCAAGTTTTTGCGTGTCTGGTCTGACATACAAGTATCCCAGCTGTGAAAGCGTGACAGACGAATATGCAGGTCACATTATCCAAGTGCTCAAACAGGAAGGTGGTAATAGTGAGTTAATAATGGACCAGTATGCCAATAGACTTGCCTATCGATCTGTTAAGTCAGGATTACAAGCAGCAGCGAAGACAGCCAAAAGGAAGTGGAGCTCCAAAATATTCCCTGTGCAGAGCTCACAGGTGACAGCCAAGAACGAACTCTTAATATTCTTAAATAAAGAGCACCACCAAGAAGTAGATAATGAACGACAAAGTAACAAAAGTGGGGGTTACCTTTGTAAAAATCAAACTTGTGAATGGACGCCGGATACATATAAAAATGAGTGCTCTGAACTGTATAGTTTTTCAGCCTCTCTTGCTCACAGCATAACAAGAGATGTTAAAAAAGAGCTGACCGCGTCTACAGTTGGCTTGCCAAAATCCTTAACAGATTCTTGCCTTTATGAAAAGTCTGGACACGATGAAGATACCAAGTTGCACACTGAGCCAGAATTTCCTCAGACTCTTCAGCCTTCCTTGCAAAATCACAGATTTTACCACAGCATGGGCAGCTTAAATGGGTTTGGTTATGGAGAGAGTGTGGTTCAAGCTATAGAACAGTATGCTAAAAAAGTAGTGGATGATACTATAGAGCTCAGTTTAGGATCTGCAGTTTTCCATGTGTCTGAGTCCACAAAAGCAGCTGATAGGGTCACGTATGCAGAAAAGTTGTCACCTCTTATAAGTCAAGCCTGTAGACATTGTGACCGTAAAGAACTGCACAATTGCACTGGAAATTCATCTCAACATGTTTCCAGACCCGATCCACTTGCTACTAGTCAGCCAGCTTCTAAATCAAAACTTAGCAACATCTATCAGGAATCTAGAATTTTTCATCTTGATGTCCCACAAATTCATGTTGGTCTCGATAAGAAGACAGTGCTTGCTGAGAAGATAGTTGCTGAAGCTATTGAAAAAGCAGAGAGAGAACTGAGCAGTACCAGTTTGGCGGCTGATAGCGGGATCGGACAGGATGGCATTAGCTTTGCTGAAAGCCTTACCACGGAAATAATGACGTCGGTGATGACCAATGTCGGACGTGCTGTTAGCAGGTGAGTCTCAGATTTCTTTTGGCTCTTTTCGATAAAATGAAAAGCTAAACTCCATCATAGGAGTCTTAGATCCTATTGAGAAAGGTACAATTATTTTTAACCCCAAAGTTAACAATAAATTTTCTATACTACATTTGTGATTTGTTTCATATCCTGTACATTACTCCCCGTATGTGTTGTCTCATTCCCCAGCAGCCCTCTGAGGGGAGGTGTTAACCATCTCCCGAACTAGAAAAGGAGGCTTAGCAAGGATGGTCACCTTGCCTGTTCACAGAGCTATGAAGTAGGTAAAGTTGGATTGAAGGAACAGCCGGAGGGTTTTATACAACAAATGTAGAATATTACCATGGTAATCAACTACTCTGAGATTAGATTTTTTTTATAGTGTTTTAGTTTTTTCTCTTCACAAAGATACGTTTTCTTATAAAGAGCATAATTTAACCAATTGCTGTGAGAAAGAAAGCTTTAAAAATTCTCTGAAGATTTCCACTGCTGCCATCACTTTTTTTTAAGATTTTTTTAAATGTTTATTTTATTTATTTTTGAGGGAGGGAGAAACAGTGAGCAGGGGAAGAGAGAGAGGGAGAAGAGGGAGGGAGGGAGGGAGGGAGACAGAATCTGAAGCAGGCTCCATGCTCTGAGCCTTCAGTACAGAGCCCAACGTGGCGCTCAAACCCACCAACAGAAATCATGACCTAAGCCAAAGTCAAGCCATCCGGGTGCCCCACTTTCTCTCTGTCTCTTTTTTTTTTTAAGTTTATTTATTTATTTTGAAAGAAAGTGCAAGTTAGGGAGGGGCTATGAAAGTGAAAGAAGCCCAAGCAGACTGTCTGCTGTCAGTACAGAGCCTGACATGGGGCTCGAACCCATGAACTGAGAGATCATGACCTGAGCTGAAGTCAACGCTTAACCCACTGAGCCACCCAGGCGCCCCTTACTTCTCTTGATAGGCCCCTATTTAAGGGGATGTTGTTTCTGAGAGTCTCACAGAGTCCTGTTCTTCAGTAGCTGTGTCTTGTGCTCAGAGATTCTAACACCTTCGTTCAGATTTAACACTTTTAACCTTTTTTGTCTCCCAGAAAAGTATCAGGATCAACTTTGTTATTAGTTGGTAGGATTTTGTCAGTCCCACTGAAAAGAAAAAGTTCCTAGGGTTGGGGTGGAATTTAATGGAGTCCCAGGATTTTCTCAGATTTTTTTAGCAAGTTTTGTCAAAGCTGTGGCAATGTCTGTCTCTCTTCTTAGCCATCTTAAACTAGGCAGATGCAGGTTGTCCAGGACCCTGGCCTCCAGTTGTTCCCCAGCATCCTCGTGAGAGGTCCCTGGGCGTCTCTCCCAGCAGCCTCCTTTCTCCTAGAGCAGGAGCTGGCACACTACAACCCAAGGCCAATTCTAGCCACTGTTTGTTTTTTTATTTTTAATCATCTGTGAGCTAAGAATGGTTTTTACATTTCCTCAGTGGTTGATAAATCAAAAGAATACTATTTTGTGACATATGAAAATTATATGAAATTCAAATTTTATGTTCAAAAGTAAAGTTATATTGGAACACAGCTGTGCTCATTCATTTATGCATTGTCTGTGGCTGCTTTTATGCTTTAGTGGCCAATTTGAGTAGTTGGTATAGAGATCTGTGGCCAACAGTGCATAAGTGTTTGCTCTTTGGCCCTTTACAGTAAAAATTTGCAAACCTTTGTCCTAGGTCTGCATTCTTTGTTCACGATTACCTATCAGTTCTTAATATGGTGACAGACATAATAATAAGTGGTTAATAAATATATGGATAAATAAGTTGTAGTAAACGAGGCTTTTCTGCCACTGAAGCAACCTTCCTTATATAATTCCTTAATAAAATTAACCTCAGGCTATTTTAAATGTTTCTCCCTGTGTCCCTCTCCAGGCCTGTGGGAGGAAAAGAGACTCACCTCTAGATTAGAGTCTGTAAGACACCCCTCCCAGGGCCTGGCAAATGCCTTTGCTATTGATAGCTCAGTATTTTCACTTTCCTTCTTACTTCCTTGGGTATGTAGGTCGGCCCTTGGACTTGTTCATAGAAGCTAGTGCTGTCCTATTCCAACTTTTTATCAAGGCCAGTGGAATATTATTTTGTATTTCTTTTTCCTTTTGTCTTCTTTTCTTAATAACTGTGCTTGGGTTCTGTAAGTGCTGATTTAAAAGTTGACTCTAGTGTGTATAGTGTACTGTTTCCCAGTTTCTGTTTCTGATGTTAAAATGGTTTGCCTTTGAAGCTTTAAGAGGGATTCATTCAGATGGCTTATTTTTAAAAGTATCATCTGGATTCTTTCACTATTGTCTCCTTTCTTGCAAATGTTTGATTCATGAAAATAACCATAAATATTTCACAGAGCTGTAATGTACAGAAGAGTGGTTGGCATATGAGTATCAAATGGGGAATTATATGGTAGTGCATTTTTAGAAGAGCAAACATCTAAACTCTAATCTGAGCTATTATTTATGAGCCAGAATAACTGAGCAGTCATTAAAACTCTTCTCTGGACCTCATCTAGTGGGTCATTTCAG
Source organism: Crocuta crocuta (assembly GCF_008692635.1). Classification (NCBI taxonomy): domain Eukaryota; kingdom Metazoa; phylum Chordata; class Mammalia; order Carnivora; family Hyaenidae; genus Crocuta; species Crocuta crocuta. The sequence goes on along the minus strand of NW_027530350.1, from coordinate 315,086 downwards.
CCAAAAAACCATTAAGGTTGTGGCACATTCCAGAAGAGTGTTAAAAAGAAAAGAGAGCAAAGGAGTGCTCTGTTATGGCTCAAAACTGTAATGTGCCTATCTAGTATAATTCTGGTTGCTGTATCTTAAATATAAAGTGAGGATAGCCCCAAATGGGGTGGGCAGTTCATGGTTTATCCTAGGCACTGGGAACACAGAAATAAGTAAAACAGTAAAAAAAAAAAAAATGTGTGTTCTTTGGAGCTTAGGTTACAGTGGAATAAGACAAAGAAGTAAAATACAAAGTATGTCACAGAATGATAAGTACTTTGGGGGAAAACTAAAAGAAGAGACGTGGGGGTAGAGGTGAGGTGGGGATGGTGGTGGTCAGTGGCAGCAAGTGGGGATGGCTGGCAGTTTTGAATAGGTAACCAGGGAAGCAGCACTGACAAAGTAACATTTGAGCGAAGAACCCAAGGTGAAGAGAGAAGTCATGTGGGAATTGGGACAGAGGGTGCCAGGCAAAGGGGTAGGATTGTGTATGTTGGGGAAATAGCTCAGAGGCTGGCGTGGCTGACATGGTTGAGCTGGGGAGAGTAATATGTGAAAGAAAATGGAGGTTACGAGAGGGAATCATTCCAGTGAGTATAAGGATTTGGGCTCTGATTGGTGAGAAGCCACTCGAAGGTTTTGATCAAAAGACTAACATTTTTCCTCTTCATCTTTAGAAATGCAATTTTTAAACTGTTACGTTGAGAACAAAATATAGAGTGGGCAGTTAGAGTAATTGAACAGTGAAGGGCCTTTCTTGTGAAGACGGAATAAAAATCTAAATGTCTCTTCTTCATTGAAAAAAATAATGAGAAGGGTTATGATCCATGCTCAGAATTTTAAAGAGATTTGGCTAGTTTGACCATAGGCTTGATTGATGGTAGTTGAATTCCTCAAACGACTTTTTTGTTCTTAAAGCCAGAAAGAGCTTCCTCTCACCACAAATAAAGGGACAGCCTTAAAAGCAGGTGATAAACTTAGGAACTTATGCTCCTCTGTGGTGGTCCCAGTGAAAATAGAAACTGCTTTAAAGAGAGTTTAGATAAATGCAGCGCTTGGGATGGATCCGTAACAGATACAGCTCAGTTCACTTTGAAATTAGGTGCACTCTTGCAGGGTCTCTTCATTAGCAGATACAAAGTGTTGGGTGGGCCACTGGTGTGGCTCTGAATATCGTTTCTTGTTTTTGTACTTCTTATTGTCAAATTGGTAGTCTTAGAATTCAGAATCTGATGCTTTCGGATTGATTTTTTTTTTCCTTCCTCTTTCCCTTCCTTCTAGTCCAAAAGAAGTAGAAGACGTTCAGTCAACTGAGTCACTTGGCAGCCAGCAGCTGAACCTCAGTATAGGTGATGACAGCACTGGCAGCTGGTCCAATTTAAGTTTTGAAGACGAACACCAGGATGAGAGCAGCAGTTTTCATCACCTAAGCGAAAGGTAACTGAAATTGTACATGGGATCCTCAGACCTCAGAAGTAGCTTTACACTGGGTACTTAAGAATGATGAATTTGAAAATTCTGCTGTTGTTTTCAAAATGTATTTTATTATCCATAATATGGTTCTAATGGTTTTGCACATTTATTTATACAGTAATAAGCCAAGCTAATTGTCTTTGGGTACACCAGTAGTTGATATGAAAAATATTGCCTACATTTGATTTTATACCCTTAGGATTTTCCTGGACTTTTGTGAAGGTTTGTTGGAAAAAACGTATTTCTTACCTTTAAAAAGAGTCTTTTTTTTTTTTCTTTCTAGTCTGGGGTAAAGGATAGTTGTCTGTAAGAGGTATCAAAATGGCCCTGTAATTTCCTTATTATTAGGTAAAGTAATATCTTTTGGGGAGAAGGAGTTCTCACTTAGCCTGCTATTCAGGAACAAAATGACCTGGAGCATTTATATGTGAATGACTCAAAATACATAAACTCATCATAAAAATATGGTTTTGTACAGCAGAAGGCACTTAACCTCATATATAATTTTTCTTAATATTATTCATAATAACAATCTTTGGAATATTATATTAATTGCAGTACATTTGTTTCTTATATTCTTTTTTTTTCTTTAATGTTTTTTATTTTATGAGAGAGAGAGAGAGAGAGAGAGAGAGAGAGACAGCGTGAACAGGGGAGGGTCAGAGACAGAGGGAGGTACAGAATCCGAAGACAGGCTCCAGGCTCTGAGCTAGCTGTCAGCACAGAGCCCGACCCGGAGCCCGATCCCACGAACTGTGAGATCATGACCTGAGCCGAAGTCTGACACTTAACTCACTGAGCCCCCCAGGCAACCGTTACTTATATTCTTAACTCTATAAAGGCATTCCTGACTAAAATATAAAATGCCATAAATTCTTAACCCACATTAGTTGATAATTGGAAATAACAAGTGTCCTCCACAACTGAGTCTAGGGAGAGGAAAGGGTTCTTAGTTTCAGGCTGTGGAAGGGACCCCGTGAGGCTTCAGCTGAACAGAGCCTTGGAAGTGACTTAGCAGGAGGGGGAGGCAAGAAGACCATGGGAGGAGGGGAGGGAGGAAAGGAAATGGTTTTTCACCTGTTGGAAAACATCATCTCAGAGCATTTTGTTTGATGCTTGGATTAACCTGTAAGTATTAATATTTTTATAAAACATCTGTCCTGTCATAGTTTCTTAAAATGCTATATAAGCCACCAATACATTTTAAAATCAAGTTCCCAAAAGGCAGTCTTTAAAAGTGATAGTGGGACGTAGGGGTAATTTCACAGACATCATGTGGCCCCTTTCATAAGCCTAACCTGGTATAGGAAGTTAACACTTAAATTCTTCTCTCATCTTGGAGAAACACAGGTTTCTAGAATTTCTGTGAGGGTTGATGCTGTTGCTTTGGAAATCCTGGGGTTAAAATGAGAGAACGAGGGTTAGTGGCCCATGGCATTAAGGGACCTATAGCCAGTAGGACAGCTCTGTGCAGAATGTTGTCTGATTTGATGGCTCTGTCCTTGGTTCTGTCCTCTTCAGCATTTATTAGTGCTAGAGAATAAGTAGTCCTTCCCCACTTGTGGTTTAGCTTTTCTGTGGTTTCAGTTACCTGCAGTCAGTCAAGGTCCAGAAGCAGATGGCCCTCCTCCTGACGTGTTGTCAGAAGGTCATTGTAGCCTATGTAACGTTATGTCACTGCGCCTGTGTCATTCACTGCACTTCATCTCAACACGTAGGCATTTTATCTTCTCACGTCGTCACAAGAATAGTGAGTACATACAGTAAGATATTTTGAGAGAGAGACCACATTCACATAACTTTCATTATAATATAGTATAACTATTCTACTTTATCCTTAGTTTTTGTTGTTAATCTCTTACTGTGCCTAATTTATAAATTAAACTTCATCGTAGGTATATATGTAAAGAAAAAACCCCTATTATATATGGGGTTCAGTACTATCTGTGGTTTCATGCACCCACTGGGGGTCTTGGAATGCATCCTCCACAGGTAAGAAGGGACTGCTGTGCTCCTTATTTGTGAATAACTTAAAACAAAAATTAAAAGATAATCCCATTAACAGAACCAAGTTGCAAAAAGACCAGGCTGAGACTAAAATAATTATGTTTAACATGAGCAAATGCATTTGGTTCAGATATTACCTGTTTGAATTCCAGATGGGAAAAACTTGGCTTGATAGCATTCTGTCAGAAGCACACCTGTAGTTTTAATTGAGCACAGTCTTAATAACTGTTATGCTGTGTGGTTATTTAGGTTCAAGCACAAGAAAAATTAGTGCCCGTCCAGGGTTGGTAGAGTGCATGTTCAACATACAGTTTCCAGGGCCTCACCTCCCAGAGATTAAGATTCATTAGGTCATTGGAGGTCCCAGGAATCTGCATGCTTGGTAAGCACCTCAGAGGCTTTCATGCAGGTGGTTCAGAGACTACGCTTAAAATACATGCTGCACATGTTTTGTCTTTGAGGACATCTGCTGTAGAAACTGTTACTTTCTGGTGCAGAGATCAGATAGGAGATGAAAGACTCCAGTTTGGACACTCCACGTGCTTTCCCTCTAAATAGAAAGTTTAGTAGAGGGCAACAATTAAAAAAGAAATAATAATTTCAGAGTTTCACAAGTCCTTATGAGGAATGTATAGTTTTTGATCAGAAAAAGACCTGGTCTGTGTACATGCGTCTCTTTTAAATATTTCAGGCAGTCTGTGAATATCTTAGAAGTCACGTAGTAGATTAGGTAAGAGGTGGGGCCGGGCTTGCAGAATTTTTGAGATAATATTTATGAGCTATATCAAAACCGATAGTAGTCTTCATGTGGCTGAAAACCACAGTAAAGAATTTTAGCCATAGACTCCCACTGGTTGGAGGTATGCCCGTTCTAGACATAGGAAATATGAAAAGATATAAAAGGAAAATACATAAATAGGAATAGATAGGAAATAGGAAAAGATATAAAAGAAAATGATGGAAACAGGACAGTGTTTAAGAATGAAATATGAAGACTCAAGTGGAGAAATTAAGTTGCTTTATGTTGGACAAATGTAGGATGATCATTGCTCAGGACAGTCCTGGTTTACTTCTGGTATAGTTATTAATGGTGACTCCTTTCATTTCCAGAAGTGTCCTGGTTAGACAAAAAATTCTGCGGTCACCCTTGTTAGAAATGGCATTTTATAAATAACTGACTTTAAATCTGACCCATTTTGAGGGGCAGCAGAGGTGGAAGAATGAGGTTAAATAGATGAAGTTTGAATTTTTGGTCCTTACAACTCTTTAGCTGTTACTTCTTTTCATGTTCACTTAAAATCTAGGGGATGGGTTTTTATTATTAATTAAAAGGAGGAATCATTATTGTCAGGGTATGAGTAAGAATTTTAATTTTATAATATTTTTCTTTGTTTAGAAGAAATCATTCTATTGGTAGAGGTAAATATAGTATTTGAGATCATCAATTTTTTCTTTCTCTTTGGCTCACAGCTATCTGTTCATTTGGTATTTCCATGTTTTTCCATTTTTGATTTGTTTGAAAACAGGCTCCATAGGCAAAACTCTGGCTGTTTTCATGGTTTTATGATACAGCCAAATGTTTTTGGACTTAGGTTGAAAAGGTACTGCTCAATTTTAACTTTTATTTTCTAATACATTATAGCTTGCGACAGTTTGATATATATGAAAATTGTTGAAATTGCTTGGAAACGCTTTAGAACTTTTAAATAATTTTTCCTTTTTTGATAACCTTGTGAGCATTTATTGATGCACAGAAGATGATGTTGTGTTAATTCACTTTTTAGAACCAAAATTTTGGTTTGTATACATATTAATGTTTTATAATTACCTAGCGTAATGTGGGGAAATATAAGCTGCTTATCACCGCGAACTAACGTGCTTACTAATTATTTTAATGATTAGAATTTTAAATTGCATGTTTAGGTTTTAATCTGAAAAACTTAGTTTTCTGAACACAGTTGCTTTTTGTTTTTTATTGCTTTGCCACAGTTTGAGAATCTAGTTGCTTTCTTCTTCTGGTTAGGCAGTTCAAGAAGTTATCTGTGTGGCATTAGTGACTGGCCCCCCAGACAGGTGTATTGCTTGACTAAGCCTTGGTTATTCAATATTATGAAAAAAGTATATATTATTTGCTCCCTACTGAATGATACATAATGTATGAAATGAAGGCCGTTGACATAATAAGAGTATTTTAAGATTAGAAAACACCTTTTCTCCAAGTAGTTAGAGAAGGTCTGTTTGGGACCATGTTTTTGTGCCTGTCATTTCCTCCCCTCCCAAGCCCATCAGTGTTTGCACTGTCTAAAGAGCTGAGAGAATGTTGACCTGTGGTCCTTTTAAAATGTTACCCAAACTGAAGGGTATTGGCTTTTTACAAATTACATCCCAAGATTTGTCATAGACCTTAATTAAATTGTGAAACTTACTTCATGTATTCATTTACTGTCCTAAAAGTCTGTTATGCTCATGTGTAAAATAAATACAGATTTAGAATAATTTTCCTGATCTGTTGAGTACAAGTAAGAAAACTTTCAAATGTCCGAAGCTGTCAAGTACCTTTTCCAGTAGCAGTGATGGTCTCTACCTCCAAGGATGCCCCACTCCGCCGGGCGGGCAGCTCCCAGACCTCCCAGTTATCACTGACAGAAGCTGTTCCAGGGAAAACCAAGGTCTTCTGTACTTTTCATTTTCTGGTTCAGCTCTGTTCTTTTCTTCTTCTGGCAGTAATGGTAACAGCAGTAGCTGGAGCAGTCTTGGTTTAGAAGGAGATTTGTATGAGGACAATTTATCCTTTCCAACATCAGAAAGGTTGGTCCAGTCCAGAAACTTAAAAACTGACGAGTCTTTCACACTAATGCATGATGTCATAATCTTAAAAGAATGTGGGTTACAGTGCCGGTATGTTTCAATCTGCTTTTCTCCTACATTCGGACATGATTCTGCTTGATAATTTACATCTAATGAAAAAATTCAATTATGCTAAGACATGACTGACATCTAATTGCAAAATGTGTTACATCTGTGCATGTGTTGCTCTGCTTGCCCTTTTTCATCCTACCAACTATTATTTCATTAAAAAGAGCTTGCTTCCTACAGGATTTCTGGGTTTTTGGTTTATTGTTTTACTGTTTTTGTATGTAATTTTATTTCATATATAAGAAAAGTATAGGAAAAATGTGTTTTTTACTGTGTTAAAAATATGTACATGGCATCAGCAGAAGCATTAATAATTATTCATGGCATTCTGTGATGATTCAAGCAAATGCTGTGTTATCTAAAACTGAATCAGTAGAATATTTCAGCTTTAAATTATTTTAAATTAAATTTTATCATGAAATTACTTGGTGTTCTGTATCACGGTAAGGTAAAACCTCTTAGTTATTGATGACCTATCTAGGCATCGTTTACAATTCAGATTTTAACATGAAATGGTGTGAGAAGCAAAGCTTCCTTTTTTATTGGCATTTCTTCCCTTTATAAGTGTCATATATCATCGTAACATTCATTCCTTACCACGTTTTAAGAATTAGTTTTAATTCTAATATTAACTGAAGCCTTTTTTTAAACTGTTCTTTTATTTGAAAAGTGACGGGCCAGATGATAAAGATGAAGATCATGAGGATGATATAGAAGGTAATTGACAATTTGTTTTTCAAAGTGTTTGCATGTTTTTATATAAAGTTCTAGAAGAGTCTTTAACTTATGCATTTATGTCAGTCTTCAGTTTTATTATAAATCAGGGTATTACAAATCAGGATATTCTTGAGCTAATATATCCAATGACAGGTCCTTTGTTGAATGAACAATTTATACTATTTGATTGCTAAACTAATGAAGTGCCCATTGGTGTAAAGACTGAAATGCTTTAAAATAATTATTTAATTATTTGAGAGGAAAATTTATGATAATCTCTTTGTATAATTATCTTCTTAAAAACATAAAACCCTTACATGATAAGATACAATTTATTTAATTATGGCATATGCCCTAGTTTTTTTCCTTCCAAACTAGTAGCTTCTACAATTAGTGTTTAATGTTGATCTTTCATAAATCAGTAAATAAAAATTAAAAGATTTTAAAATAAATTCTTCTCTCCCTCAATTCTGTTCCTAAACTCACACAAGTACATATTTTAAGAAAATACTCAATTCTTCCTTTGATGAACATAGTTCTAAATATGTAAATTCTAGATACCATTGGTCACGGAGTTCTGGCCCTCATTTATAATTCTTAATTCGAATATATTAGAATATCTGAGTGAACATAGAAACTTTCTGTGCTGAAGCTGAATTTTCATTGTAATTAGATGGCTATTAACTTATTTTCCAAAAATCTTATTTTTTTAATTATGAAAATGCCAACAATCTCTTCTATAGAGTGACACCTAAAAATATTCATAGTGTTTGAGGTACTTGGTTTTGAACTAGTGACTTTTTTTTATCCTTTCTTTACAAGTAGGCAAACAGAAAATTTCACAAATGAATTTACTGAAATAATTTCATAACACCTGAGTTTCCAATCTGTTTTATCACCAATTATGCCTTCCTTATTTAGGGAAGTCATGTACCAACTTTTGAGATAAAATCCGGTTTTAGAGTTACAGGTAATAATTAACTTTATTTTTGTTGACTTAAAGAGTACTGGCTTGTCTAGAAAAATTGTGTCCTTTTTCCCAAGTAATGCCTGTGAGCAAAGTTTGTTCCAAAGGCAATACATGGTATAAGCGCGTGTGGTGAGTCTTTATTCTGATGAATTCGTCATTACGTAACTGACTTTACTGAGGAGTGAATAAGAGAAAAGAAAATATAAGTAAATAGAAATATGAAATTAATTCTAAATGTTTAGGCACTAGCAAGCTCTTTAGAGTTTCTTTTGTGAGTAGATAGAAATCAGATGAATTCTATGTAGATATATGCCATCACTCAGCTTTTGAGATCCCAGTCCTCTCATCATGTAGAAAATTGTGGCAAACTTTCAAATTTGTTACATTAGGAATTAGTAAATTAGGAGATAGATGATGGATTTACAGAAAGATTCAAAATTATGGAAATCCTACATTTTGTTTTTGTTTATAGTTTGCAGTAGATCAGTCCCTTTCCTTTTCACTGGTGTTTAGTAACCTCTCCAAAGAGCCAGGAGCTCTGAGCTGCGAAAGCCAGTATTACAGAGAAGTCTTTCAAGCCCATCACCTTTGCAGGATTTACTGAATGGCCCCCGAGACCACGCCTGCTACCATAGTGCACTAGACCCATTTTTGATTGAGAGTCGGTGGGAGGAGAGGAGGGAAAAGACAGTACATTTATCTTAAGAGAATAACAAGGATCTGGTTTTTATTTTTAGTATATGTGCTGCCGAAGCGAGCACAAGGATCCGGTTTTTAAATGAAAAAATTAGGGACCAACACATCCTAAAGATGATTAGTAGTCGTCTAGAATGCCCCTTAATGCCTTGAAGTAGAATCAGGAACATTCACCAAGAAATTTCCGCTACTGGTACAAATTGGCATGATGCCTGACAGTGTGCCCACCGCACACCTCTTGTGTAGGAGGGCCCTTGTCTCAGCTTTGCTTTTTGGTCAGCCATATTTACGCAGGAGGGTTAAACACATGCTATGGGTCCACAGGTCATTAGTTTTATAATCAGCAGCGATTCATCACTTTCTTATGTTGAAAACCTACGAAAACATACTTTTGATTAAAAAAAAAGAAACTTGAGAGCAGTATCTTATTTATAAAGGCGTGTGCCAGAAAATTCCCTGGTCTGGCGCTTGGGTTATAGGTGGCTGCATATGACATTTTTCCCCCCATTTTGCCTAAAGAATAAAGTGAATAAGAGCATAGACACACTGCCTGTGTTCACATCCTGGCTCAGCCACCTCCCTGCTGTCGGACTCTGGATTCCTCTCTGCCTCACATCCCTCATGTAGTTGCCACCTCTAGGGTAGGTGTGAGGATTCCAGGAGTTTGTAGATTGAAAGAGCTTAGAACATTACTTAGGATGTAAGATGTGTGATACAACTGTTTGCTGCTTCTGTTACTTCTCTCAGCTCAAGAATTTTTCGTCAAGCCCATTTAATATATTTGTTATTTGAGATTGCATTTTTGTGTTTCATTTATATTTTGTTGGTAATTATAGTTTCATAGTTTTGTTTCTCTTTCTTTACCTGTGTATTGTATTTTGACACAAATTATGGCATTTATAAAGTATTTGAATTCAGTGCCTCAAAATAGTTTTATATTTATGCTTAGTAGATGATCAGTGTTACTCCTTTATTGTAGAATTATTTTGCCCTTTCAAATAAATGTTTTAGTTGATGTTATGATAGGGGTAAAAACAGATGGATTTTTTCCTAGCATTCGGTGGAATCTTAAGAAATGGAAAATATTTCTCTACCATTGGAAACCAGAGTATTGAGAGTCGAATTGATAAGTTTTACTTTATATTGTTTGAATGCAAATATTAGGTTTGGAGCAAGACCGAAAGATTCTGCTCATTACGAATATCGACATGGAGCCGTGCACAGTAGACCCCCAGCTACGGATTATTCTTCAGTGGCTCGTTGCTTCGGAGGCTGAAGTGGCAGAACTTTATCTTCATGACTCTGCAAAGAAGGAGTTTATACAAGTAAGGACTCTGCTGATCAGAGTTTTGTGAGGATACATTTAACCTCATGTGCTGTTCTGTGTCACATGGTTTGTCTAGTAAGATGCCCCTTGACAGCAGAGGGCATAAATGCATAGGTGGTAGAGTCTCCTAGCTGGGCCCAGATATCTGCTCTGCCATAACCGTGGGCAGGTTTCCCAGTCTCAGTGTCCATATCCACACTGAAAATGACTATGAACTTTACCTTACAGAGGTTTGTGAGTATGTAAAAAAAAAATGCTTAATCTAGTGTCTGGCACATCCCAAGTACTCCAAGTTAGGTGCTGTTAATCTACATGCGTTCATACGAAGAAACTGAGTTATTTGTTTCAAATGGCTACAGAATTGTGCCTTGTAATTAGTGTGTCTCCTACCCTGTTTCTCCAATCTCACTAGTGGGAGACACTAGCATACTCAAAAGTCAGTCAAGGTTTAAACATCTTAATAAGAGACCATGGACCACTTTGAGTACTTAATAGGGTTCTAATAATAGAACATTCTGATTTGATGCATTAATAGGTTTCTATTGAGAATTTACTTAACTGTTTGCCAAGCACCTTGTTAGTCAAGATTTTTGGTTTATAGTCTTAAGGTTTTTGTCCCAGAATTTTTCTTATCAGAATTTTGGTTTAATCTTCTTAATAGGGTATAGAATAGTCCAATGAGTCACCAGTATAAATTGATCTTTAATAACAAAGAAGGAACAATCCAGTTACTCTTGATTCCTGGTTTAGAATTTATAAAGATATTTTTGAAAGAAATATGTGAAAAAGGTATTTGGTAAAAATAATTTTTTTGGTATTTTGTAATTTGTTTTTATGTGGACTTTTTGGATTTTTCTAGTTTAGGTTACTGTTTTTGAGCAGAAGGAGAAAATAAGACAGAAAGAGATGCCCAAGAAATGAATTGTCAAGGAGAAGGAATGGGTAGGAAAAGTGTTAGAAATGACTGTAGGGAGGCAAACATTTTCAAGTCGTTTAGTCATGGATAGATAAACTGAGAGCTAAGGAAGGCCTTCAGTAGAACTGAGCATGAGCATGGTACATATATGCTACACCATGAAGGGATCTTGAAGTTCTGTTAAGTGAAAGAAACTGGTCATCAGAGACAATATATATTATGGTTACGTTTACATGAAATGGCCAGAATGGGCAAATCTATAGAGACTGAAGCAGATTAGTGATTGCCTACGGTTGAAGGTTTGGGAAAAATGGGGCTTATTTACTAATGGGTAGAACTTTTGTTTTGGTGTGGTTAAACATATTCTGACATTGATTGTGGGGAGGGTTGCATTCAACGTGGTGAGTATACTAAAAACCACTGACTAGTACACTTTCAGTGGATGGATTGTATGGTCTGTGAATTATATCTCTGGAAGGATATTTCTTTAAAAGGTTCAGCATATTTATATTAAAAAATTAGTTTTTATAGAATTCAATAGAAAAAAATGAGCAAAGATGTGTTCTGATTCTGTGGACAATAGAGTTTATTTAAACCTGTATTTTCTTTTTAAAAAAATTGAGGTGTAGGGGCGCCTGGGTGGCTTAGTCAGTTAAGCGTCCGACTTTCGCTTAAGTCATGATCTCGTGGTCTGTGGGTTCGGGCCCCGCGTCGGGCTCTGTGCTGACTGCCAGCTCAGAGCCTGGAGCCTGTTTCAGTCTGTGACTCCCTCTCTCTCTGACCCTCCCCTGTTCACGCTGTCTCTCTCTCTCTCTCCTAGAAATAAATAAAACATTAAAAAAAAAAATTGAGGTGTAATTGAAATATAACATTATATTAGTTTCAGGCATACAACATAATGATTTGATATTTGCATATATTATGAAATGATTACCACAATATTTATTTACTTTGGTTGTTTTTTGTTGAAACATTATCATTTCTTAACTTAGAAAGCCGTGTTTCCATTGAGGCCAGAGTATGTATTCCAGAAAAAAGCCACACTACATGCTGTGAAAGGAAAAACCCACATCCTTCTATGAAGATTGACATTGTCTTTATTATTTTATGTTCCTAACTGAGGGTGTGGCAGGTGTATTTAGTTAGGTCAAGAATTTGGTAGAGCAGTGGAGGAGACTAGACTCCCACACAGACTCCCTGGTGGGTGAGGTTTATGGAGCTCTGTCTCCCAAGAGTCCCAAAGTGTCATTCTGTAGAGGAGATGTGTTTGTGAAAGGCAGGAAGCAAGAGGGTTTAATTTGTGTAAAGGGGTGATAATTTAGTGGAGAAGACTTCATTATAAAACGGGAATAATATTTTACCACAGGCAGCAAGATTCTTACAGTTATCTGATATTAAAAATAAAAATGAAAACTTCATTGTTAGGAAACTGTTTTTGGTTAGTGTTGGACATGCCTTTTTTTCTTCCTAGCTTTCCAGACGACTGCAAGGAAAGGGATGGAAGGTGGGGGACCTCGTGCAGGCTGTGCTGCAGTACTACGACGTGCGGGAGAAGTCGCCTGGACAGGAGAGGTGCAAGTCGCTGTTTGACTGGCTCCTGGAAAATGCATAGAACAGACTCGCAGCCGGTACATTTTACTGTTTGGGGAGAGGAAGAAACAGATAAAGACGCATAGGATAAAATGACTGTTAACAGCTACAGTGAACAGGGAGGGAAGTAGAGCTTTTTAAAAAGCGCATTCCGTCATCCCACGTTGTATATAGTTCCTACTTTTGTAATCTCTGTCAAATATGATCTTCATTTATTCTTCTAGACACGTGCGTAGTGTGTTAAGACCCTAAGAACGTTGATTTGAAGGAAGGTCTGACTGTGAGGTTTTCAGGGACACGGACTGACAGCATTCTTTCTGCATCCAAGTTAGTGCTGCTATGAACCGCACCCAGGCGGCTGAGGACGTTGCAGACAAATGCAATCCTGTTAGGAACTAATCTGGCATAATAGCTTTGAGGCTGATGGTTTGTTTTTCCCGATAGAATTGTTTTCTTATTTTTAAAAGTCAGTTTTATTTTCGTAGCTCAGCTATTGGTAGCTTTTTGAATCCCCCCCAAACTATTTAATTTCTTAGAAACTGTATTTTAGGTTTCTCTAAATACTGTAAATGATAGTTTCCCCAGGCTTTCATCAAATGACATTATTTGCTAATGTTGCCAATCCATCTGGCATGGACATGAGTGTGTGTGTGTGTGTGTGTGTGTGTGTGTGCGCGCGCGCGCGTGCGCACGCATAGAGGAGTACTTTAGACTTGCCTAGTGGGTTTGTGCCCTTTTTTATTTTACTGTTTTCTTGGTTAGAAACCCACTGTTGACATTAAAAGGTGCTTTAAAATAAAATGTCTATGAAGATTGTGCAGTAAGAATTCTTTTCTTTCTCTCTCTCTCTTTTTTTTTTTTTTTACTATTTTGGGTCCCTGATTTATCCTATAAATGAAAATAAAGGTGCAAAACATGTTAAAATTTTAAAAATTAATGTTAATATGGAAATGCATTTAGAGAAGCCCAATAATGATTTTCATTATTGGATTTTTGAAAAACAAACAACTGTCTTCTTAGCAAGGATAAGCTTTTTCTAGAAAAAGAAGGGATGCCCAGGATCCGTCCCCTATATAATAGTATTTAGTATCTACACTATTTTGTAAAGTCGACTGACATGATTTTTCTGGGCTCTACATTTTTTACTACTTGGTCTTTAGAAACTGCAGGTTGACTTGAATAGAGATTGTGTCTTGATTTTGTACGTGAGGGTATGCGTGTGTGAGTTTTTGGTTCTCCCATCAGTGGATTTTGTAATCTAGAGTAAATCACCTTTTGTTGGGGGCTTTGGTTTTGCTCCATTACATTTTTTTTTTCCTGCTCACTGTTTTGGAAGCTGCACCAAGTGTGGAAGACAGAGCACCCACCAGGGGGCAAGGAGTAAGGGCACTTACATTAATTTGAATTAATAATTATGGTAGAGAGATGTATTTTATGAGAGAGTAAAATTTGCTTTTTAAGAAAAATACCAAAAGCTACTTAAATATTTTGAGATTACATTGTAAGCTTTGGTGTTTCCCAACTTATGACACAGAAATGGAGTGAGCCTTAAAAATAAATTTTCCTAAAGTTTCTTCAAGTGTTTTTTAAGGTGGAGAAATGCAGGAAATGTATATAACCAGAATTGTTTCTGTCTTTAGCTTCTCAGAACTTGAAATTCAGCAGCACTGGGCTGGGTTTATAAATGCTAGAAATTGGGTTGTTGATGATAACACGGATTAACTGATTATTACATTTAGGTTGAATTTTTACAAGTGTGTAACTATCAAGCTGTGTTTAGTAATAACTTCGATATATGTACAGGTTTGATTTAACAGCAAAATTGAACTCTGACTTTCTTTTAAACTAAAGTGAAAATACTAGTTTTGTAAAACCTTGTGCTTGAAAGTGTTTATGTTTATTTCTCTTATGGTAGTAATCATTTTGAAGTAAGACTTTCCTCCTGTCCTTGTTTTCTCTGCATTTACCTGGAGCTGGGCTGGATTCAGAGTTCCCTGATTTAGCCAGGACATAAAGACAGACCAGTCTTCAGGTGTTAGTTTGTTAGTTAGCATGCATGGTAAGAATCCTAGTGGGACTCTGCCCTTGTATCAGTTTCACGCAGGGGAATAGAGAAAAATATTAAGTATTGGCGGATGTGAAAAGAAGCGTGAGTTAAAACTCCTTGTAGGGAGAGAAGTATCTTTTAATCAAGTGCAGTCTAAACTCACTTTCTTTAAAGGCACTTTGTGATTATTCCAAAGACATGTTCCGTCTGTCTGGTTGCTCAGTCTTCAGAACAGCTCTGTTTGTTGAGGACCACCCGTCTCATTTTGTTACAGATCTACTTGACCTGCTTGTATTATAACATTGTGATCTTGCCGTTCTGTGCATTTTGGCCCGTATGAAATTACCATGTCTTACTCAGAACTGTTAAGTTGTGATGCTCATTGAGTTGAATTCTCTGTTTATCAGTTTGAGAACCCTTGAAGGATCTGTGGAAAGAAAGTGAATGAGGCCTTCTGATAAGGTGTTTTTTAGAACATTATTTTAGACTGAAATGTAGCAGTTCTTTGATAGTCTTCTTTTCCCAGGTCACGTTTAAACTACATTTATATTTTGGATATTATTAATGTTGATTTTGAAAATATTTCCTGATTTATACAAAATGAATGATTCATTTGTAAATCAAAAAAGGAAATTAAAATATCTATTGGGATGGTTGATAGAATTTAATGGAGTAATAAAACCTTTGAGAATATTTACTCAATGAATACACGTGATAACATCTTTATGCTTTGAAAAATGTCCACTTACCCTTTCAGATACTTGATGTGAATTAATTGAATTCATAATACTTCCATTTTGCTTAAATAAGGGTTTTATGTTGCTGGCAGGAGAATTTAATTACTTATTAAATGTACCATGTATAAAGTGAAAGATCATTTACTCACATGGCTTTGACATCAGTGCACATTTCCCAGATGCAAACCTTCACCCTGACTCATCATCAGAGTCCAGAGTCAGATGCCTTCTTAGTTAATTATTTAGCTAATAGTATTCTTTCACAATTAACTATCACTTTCCCAACAGTATATTGCTTTAAAGTTTATATTTCTCAAAGGAAACTTTCCACAGTTTTAAGAAAATATTAATGCATCCACACTCAGGGTGTAGGGAAAACACTTTCCATTTAAAACCCTGCCCACCTGTCACCAGCACAAGACAAGTAGTTTCAGTGGGAATTACATGATTATACTAAAGCGAAAAGTAAAATGCATTCTTGTTCTCATTTTTAGCAAAAGACCCTGCACGCATTTACTCACTTCCTGTGTTCCTGCTCTGAAGACGCAGATGCAGTGTTGGTCACTCTTGTCACTTTATTTATTTATTATTGGATTTTTTTTGTTGTTTTTTGTTTTTTTACCATCCCTGTACATTCCTTTCACATGGGTAGGATTGTAGTTCTAGAAGCTCATTGTTTTGTTTTTGTTTAATGTTTGAATACTATTTAATGTCCGGTTTTAATATTGCTGGATTTGCTAACTTCGGTTCCTTGTGCAGTGTTTGAAGTAATTCACATTCTTGTTTAATATATATAGCGAAAGCAGCTTTGAGTAATCGTAGCTGTTTATTTGTGCAGAATTACTACATTAAGATCTTGTATAACAGTAACTTTTTTGGCTTTTCAGTCATTTAATATGTTCATTTATCAAACTACAAACTTCAGGATGCACTATAATTTTGTTTTTGCAGTGGCTCAAAATAAACATTTCAGAAATGACTTTTGTAATAATTTGCAGTTAATTGTTCTTTTATCTTTTATGAATTGTTTGTCTGTGATCTTTCCTCTCCCAACTAAGAATTCTCCAATAAACTTAAGAGATGCCTGGCCTTGGTTTCCATTCTGTAATATCTTGTTAAGTACTCTGTGCTGAACTAAACAAAGGCATACAAATGGAACTTCCATGATAGAAGACACATCGAACAATCCGCATTCCTCTCACATGGCTCCCAAGAACTAGGATGGCTAAGTATTTTTAGTTGGACCCTAGATTCTAGCTGCATATCCAGGGGCCTCTGATGCTGACATAAGTGACTTCAAAGGCTGTTTGTCCAGTCTGTTCTCTATTTGAGTGCCAAGTAGAGCATTATGCTTGCGTGTTAGGAAACTCTTCTGGCCTGGATCCGGCACTTCATCTATGGGATATAGAGAGCATACCTGTCATGCCATGTAGCATCAGGTGCTTAAAAGTTAGATGCTAACTGTTTGTTGCTAATGGAATTTGACTTACGTATGTAAAGCCCAGAAATTAGGGAATGATTTTCCAGTTTTGTGTGAATGTTGCAAAATGCTAGGAGATAATGATAGCAGGTAATGACTTGGGCATGAGTGGATCCCAGTCACCAAGAAAACAATTCAAAAAATGCTGAGAAAAAGTGAGCAAGATTCCTTAGCCTGTAATTCCAAAAGGGAGAAAGGGCTCAGTTTTGCACATTGGGCTCATTTGTAGTCTGTGTCTTGGCTGGGATAGGGAGGAGGGTGAGGGACGGGGCCTGAAGAGCAAGCACAGGTTTTTCAAATTGTGAAAGGTGGAGAGCTGTCACGTATCCAGGGAGGAATGCATGTACTCCTGGTGCTATTGTGCAAAAAGGGCAAGAGTGAAAATCTAAGAGCTTTTCACAGCATTGTGTTTACAGCAGGAGCAAAGAATGTGTGAGGCTTACTCCTTGGGAGTGGTGGTTACATTCTTTTCTCCTTCCTCAGTAGGTAGGTTCCTCATCACTCCTTTTACTTTTGTGCTCTAGGTCAAGGAGAGTAATATTTTAGATTGGAAAGAGATAAAAAATAAACATTTTTCAAGAGAAAATCAGAGCCCCACATTTGACTTTTTGGTACCCCCCTCCCTTTAAAACACCTAAATATACTTGTTAGCTTAGAGCGAGGGTTTAAAAGATCCTGTGTATGATATCTGCCCCTTGAAATGCTTTGGTCCATTGTGAAAGCTAATTATCAACACTTGAAAATAAGGAGATTTTACATTTGAATATGTTTTGTATTTCAGCTTCTCTTAAAAAACCGGGGACCTCTGGAAACACTGATTGGACTATGTGATGATGGTTTCTCAGGAGCCGAATGATGGCCACTTTAGTCCAGGCTTACGGTTTTTTGCCTCCAGCATGACCTGCTGCACTTGGCCCATTTCTGTTGCCCATTGGGGCCCTATCGGTGTTTGTGATGCAACCTCTGACTTAAAGCAAGGGAGATAAGTAACTTAGTGCTTAGCAACACTGGATGATACTCTAGCAACTCTTTGGTTCTCCAGGATTGCTCAGAGAGTAGAGGAACATTCTAGAAATCATAAGCTTGAGTTTATTGCTCCTGAGCAAAAGACAGATCCTAGTTGTTTAAAAGCATGGTTTTGTTTTAAGTATGTAGACAAGAAAGAAGGGGGAGAGATCAGAGGTTTACTGAGAGCAGATTCTATCAGCTTACATTTCCTTTTTCAATAGAATTATTCAACTGGCTATTAGAATACCAGAAACCTAGTGTCTGTATTTTAACAAGGCATTTTATATGGACAAAGGTATGAACAATTGTGGCTTCTTGACATTTTGAGAATGTGTTGCCAAAGATCTGTGGTTAATGGGTAGGTAAGTGTTTATCTAGAGGGTCAACACATGATGTACCACAGGCCATTGGATGTATAGCTGTTTTATACTGCCTTGGGTGAGGATTGTGTTGGAATATACCAGCCAGGGATTTCAAAGAGCATTGTGGAGTGTTTCCCAGTAACAATTCCCTTTCCAAGGATGGTATTCAAACAACTGCAATAAACTAGGACAAGGAACTTCTGAATTTTTTTTCCCTTTATCTTTTCAACTGAACCATGACTTGTTGACATTTTCTTCCAAAGGTGAGAAGGTTCTATGTTCTCATACTTTTACAAATTGAATATTTGGGGCTCAGATGTTTTCCTCCAAGTACTTTTTTTTAATGACTTTCTGGATATGAACTTCATTTTCTCCCTGTTACATAAATCCTATGAACCCAGGAATTGATGCTCAGAGATCCCATAAGGGAATATAATGGTAACAGAACAAGGCTTAAAAAAAAAAAAAAAAAAGAAACTGCCAGAATTCCTTAGATATGAAACCAACCTCCTCTCTTTTTCTATTTATAACAGTATGGGTAGTTGTAGGGCAGTGAGGTATGGATTCTGGGGAGACTGAAATGTTACAATAGCCTTTCCAATCTCTATGTCTTTGAATCACCTCAGAAGCATTGTGGCAAATGTTGGGCAAACATTGTGGCAAGTGTTGTGCCTAAGTTTGGGCAAATCAGCTGACCTCTTTACTGTCTTGAACCTTAAGAAACCGTGGCTTCCAGAAGTAGTCCTTGGTTAAATGGCAGAGTCTGCAGTTGATACAGAGCTGGGGAGATAGTGTCAGTATGTTGAATGAGTCCGATCCCATAAGGCCTCATTAGACCCAAATGGCTAAGTGCTCTAGTAAGGCAGGAGGTAAATGTTAGTTCTCTGGACATATACTGGGAGATAAGAGACCTTCAAGGCTTGTATCAGAGCCCTATGAGGCTGCAGGGAGAGAAAGTATGTCATTGCCAGTGCCCTTTTGGGAATGGACTGTGTTTTGGGGAAAAAAATAGCTATAATATTTGTCCCTGCCTTTATGGAATTTATTATGTAGTGAAGAAGAGTCATTAAATGAGTAATTATGAAAATAGCTGTTTACTATTGTATGGGTGATGGGAGCCTAAAACAGAGGAGCCTAATTGGGCTTACCTAAAAATGTGATGCTGAGGCTCAAGCTAGGGTTGAGCCCAGTGGGAACCAACCAGGCAAAGGGAGCCAGGGTGGTTCTGGGAGGTGGAGAGCTTTTTCAATAAAACAAACATGCCTTGAGAAGGCTTGGGGCTTATTTGAAAAACCGAAGACCAGTTTGGCTAGAGCCTGAGGAGTTGTGGTGCATCTTGAAAAATATGCAGACATCCTAGATAGCTTTCACTCAGATGCTTAAAGAAAGGGTTTGTAGTTGTCTATACTGCAGTAAGGCGGGTTTTTAATACTGTAGCAGTTGGTTTTAGACCTGTGGCATGCTGAATGAGAGTCTTGCTTGACCCTGTGCTTTATAGACCATGCCTGGAGCTTTAGGTTTAGTCCCAGATGCCATTTTACAAAGGACATACTGAACCATCCACACTCATGACTGTCTAATGCTGAAGGAGCTAAAAATAAAAATGATTTAACTGAGTTTTTACCTAAAGACAAAAAGCCACTTGGTCTGGAGAAGGAAAGTAAGGTGGGGGGGGGTGACCTCAAAACCGTCTTTAAACATACAAAGGTCAGTGAGACAGATTAACACTTGTGATCCTAGAGGACCAGGTAAGGACCAGTGGGTAGAAATTAGCAGATTGCAGCTCGCTCTTCCACAAATCAAAGGTGTATAAAGAGGGACTAGACCCTTTCCATGAACAAGAATGTGCTTGTCTTTGGAGACACGTCTCTGGTGCCGACTGATCGCTTTTGCAAGTTTCGATAAGAAACCCCGACACCTCCTAACTTTGGATTAAGTGACATGTTTTCCCATATGCCACTAATTTTTCCCATGAAAGTTTAGTGAAGTTTAAGAATGTAGGCTCTGTGGTCCAAAGAGCTTGAGTTAAAATCACAGCTCTGCCACTTGCAACCTACCTGTGTCATCTAGAGAGCAAAGGCCTGGGAGGGTGGTATTTTCCTTCACCGGGAACTTCCCTTTGCTTCCGACAGGTGCCTGAGGCCATGACTAGTTTTGGCACTCCTTAACTTAAATTCAAACCTCGAAGTTTTCTGAATAAGTCATGTGGCTAGAAATTGTGTTGCAAATTGGGGCGGGGCCTCAGGGTTCCAGCTGAGAGGGGGTGGTTTCTGAGAATCCCTTGGTTAGACCCAGTGGAGAGAATTGGGTTTTGCTTTTCTAACACCTGGTGAAGCTGCCAAAATACTACGCTGTCTCATGGATTTTTTCTTCAGGTTTGACAAATATTCCTAAGGACAAAAAAGCAGTAGGAAAGTGCTGAGTTTACCTGCTGGGGTTCTTTGCTTTTGCTAGATTTTGATCCATTGATTCCTCAATATCTTATAAACTGTTTGATGCTTTTAGGAGGATATTTTGATATTTTATCCAATTTCTCCTCCCAGGCAACTACTCATAATATTTTAATTTACATGTAGGACTTAAAAATTTTTTTGCTCTTCTACATGTGCTATGCCCTTGACATCCTTTTTATTTTTGTATTTATCTTTTTTCAAAGGGTCATAAATGCAAATGATTATGAAATCCCAAAGGGTATCAGGACATAGTCCTTCTTACTGCCCTCCAGCCACAGAGCACCCCTCCTAGAGAAAGCCACATTACCGGTTTATGCTCTGCAGCACTTGTGCAGAAATAAGACGCTTCAAAGCTTGGATTAGCTGTTGTAACTTATTGTTAGATGTTAATCTAGAAGTGTCAAAAAACAGGAAACGGTTACCATAAAAGTCAGGTTAGTGGTTACTGCTGGGACAGACGGATATACAGGAGGCCGATGTGGTGTCAATAATCCTCTTTCTTGCCTTGAATGGTGGTTAAACGGTTGGTATAGATTTATGCAATTCTGTATATAGGTTTCATTTAATGTGATGCGCGCGCACACACATCGTGCTGTTTATAGAAACAACTGCAAAACCAATCATCTCAAAAACAACCAGAGAGAACAGATGGATTACCTGTAAAACAACAGTTTGACTCATAGCAGTCAGCTGTTATGACAGAAGTCCAGAGATAATAGAATGATATCTTCAAGTGCTGGTTTAAGTCAGATCTAGAACGGCATGTGCTTATAAACTATTCTTCAAGAGTGAACATAAAATTAAGGTAATTTTTAAAATATAATTTATTTTCAAATTGTCTTACATACAACACCCAGTGCTCATCCCAACAAGTGCCCTCCTCAATGCCCATCACCCATTTTCCCTTCTCCCGCCCCCTCCCCCCCCCCCCCGCATCAACCCTCAGTTTGTTCTCTGTATTTAAGAGTCTCTTAAGTTTGTAACTGTTATTCCCCCTTGCCTTCCCCAATGGTCTTTTGTTAAGTTTCTCAAGATCCACATATGAGTGAAAACATATGATGTCTATCTTTCTCTGACTGACTTATTTCACTCAGCAAAATACCTTCCAGTTCCATCCACATTGTTGCAAATGGCATGATTTCATTCTTTCTCATTGCCAAGTAATATTCCATTGTATGTATAAACCATATCTTCTTCCATTCATCAGTTGACGGACATTTAGGCTCTTTCCATAATTTGGCTATTGTTGAAAGCGCTGCTGATTTTTTGGAGGAACCTCCACACTGTTTTCCAGAGCAGCTGCATCAGTTTGCATTCCCATCAACAGTGCAAGAGGATTCCCATTTCTCCACATCCTCCCCAGCATCTACAGTTTCCTGATTTGTTCATTTTAGCCACTCTGACTGGTGTGAGGTGGTATCTCAGTGTGGCTTTGATTTGTATTTTCCTGATGATGAGTGACTTTGAGCATTATTTCATGTATCTCTTGGCCATCTGGATGTCTTCTTTGGAAAGGTATCTATTCATGTCTTCTACCCATTTCTTCACTGGATTATTTGCTTTTCAGGTATGGAGTGTGGTGAGTTCTGTATGGATTTTGGATACCAGCCCTTTATCCGATATGTCATTTTCAACTATCTTTTCCCATTCCATCGGTTGCCTATTAGTTTTATGGATTGTTTCCTTTGCAGTGCAGAAGCTTTTTATCTTGATGAGGTCCCAATAGTTCATTTTTGCTTTTAATTCCCTTGCCATTGGAGATGTGTCGAATAAGAAATTGCTGCAGCTGAAGTCAAAGAGGTTTTTGCCTGCTTTCTTGAGAACTCTAGGGTTTTGATGGTTTCCTGTCTCACATTTAGGTCTTTCATCCATTTTGAGTTTATTTTTGTGTATGGTGTGAGAAAGTGGTCTAGTTTCATTCTTCTGCATGTTGCTGTCCAGTTCTCCCAGCACCATTTGCTAAAGATACTGTCTTTTTTCCATTGGATACTCTTTCCTGCTTTGTCAAAGATTAGTTGGCCATACATGTGTGGGTCCAGTTCTGGGTTCTCTATTCTATTCCATCAGTCTATGTGTCTGTTTTTGTGCCAATACCATGTTGTCTTGATGATTACAGCTTTGTAATACAGGCTAAAGTCTGGGATGGTGATGCCTCCCGCTTTGGTTTTCTTCTTCAATATTACTCGGGCTATTTGGGGTCTTTTGTGGTTCCATACAAATTTTAGTATTGTTTGGTTTAGCTTTGAGAAGAATGCTGGTGCAATTTTGAATGTGTAGATTGCTTTGGGTAGTATTGACATTTTAACAATATTTATTCTTCCAATCCATGAGCATGGAATGTTTTTCACTTCTTTGTGTCTTCAGTTTCCTTCATAAGCTTTCTATAGTTTTCAGCATACAGATCTTTTACATCTTTGGTTAGGTTTATTCCTAGGTATTTTATGGTTTTTGGTGCAGTTGTGAATAGGATCAGTTTCTTTATTTCTCTTTCTGTTGCTTCATTATTGGTGTATAAAAATGCAACCGATTTCTGTACATTGATTTTGTACCCTGCGACTTTGCTGAATTCATGGATCAGTTCTAGTAGGCTTCTGGCGGAGTCTTTTGGGTTTTACATGTAGAGTATCATGTCATTTGTGACAAATGAAAGTTTGACATCTTCTCTGTCAATTTTGATGCCTTTTATTTCATTTTGTTGTCTGATGGCTGATGCTAGGACTTCCAGCACTATGTTGAACAACAGTGGTGAGAGTGGCCATCCCTGTCGTGTTCCTGATCTCAGGGGGAAAGCTCTGTTTTTCCCCATTGAGGATGACCTTAGCTGTGGGCTTTTCATAAGTGGCTTTTATGGTGTTTAAGTATGTTCCTTCTATCCCGTCTTTCCTGAGGATTTTTATTAAGAAAGCAGGCTGTATTTTATCAGATGCCTTTTCTGCATCTATTGACAGGATCATATGGTTCTTATCCTTTCTTTTATTAATGTGATGTATTACGTTGATTGATTTGTGAATATTGAACCAGGCCTGCAGCCCAGGAATGAACCCCATTTGATCATAGTGAATAATCATTTTTATATGCTGTTGAATTCGATTTGCTAGTATCTTGTTGAGAATTTTTGCATCCATGTTCACCAGGGATATTGGCCTGTAGTTCTCCTTTTTTGCTGGGTCTCTGTCTGGTTTGGGAATCAAGGTAATGCAGGCTTCATAGAATGAGTCCAGAAGTTTTCCTTCCATTTCTATTTTTTGGAACAGTTTGAGAAGGATAGGTATTAACTCTGCTTTAAATGTCTGGTAGAATCCCTCAAGGAAGCAGTTCTGGTCCAGGACTCATTTGTTGGGAGATTTTTTGATAAATTAGGTAATNAATGGACCAAAAGAATTTACAGTTTATTTACCTGTGCTGAGAAAAACTGCTGGATATACTACTTTCCTTTTTTTTTTAAAAATAATGTTTATTTACTTATTTTTGAGAGAGAGAGAAAGAGGGACAGAGTGTGAGTGGGGAGGGGCGGGGGGGGGGGGGGAGACACCAAATCCAAAACAGGCTCCAGGCTCTGAGCTGTCAGTACAGAGCCCAATGCGGGGCTCGAACCCGCGGACCACAATCATGACCTGAGCCGAAGTCGCACGCTTTACCAACTGAACCACCCAGGCGCCCCCTGAATATACTACTTTCATAAGAAGAAGATTGAATGCTCTGGAAACAGTGAAGAAGCAGTGTTTCAAATAACATTAACCCAGAAAAAATGAAAGCGAGAAGGAGCAACCACCCAAATGCAACAGTGTTCTTATAGTTTCAACTTACTGTCTATGGCAAGCACTTCATGTCAATGAATCCAGATATCAGCCTTGTCAGTCCTATTTTTCATGTGAGAAAACTCAGGCTGAGAGCAGTCTTCCCAGCGGGCATAGAGGTAATGCCCAGATCTGCCAGGCTTCACTTCTGCTCATTACATTACACTGTGTCACCATATTGAAAAACCAAAATCCAAAAGGTGACAGAATCACCTCTCCTAACACATAGAGACAGCAGCTGTTTACACTGGCACGTTTTTCTCCCACACATTTATTTTATACAACGGGGATTTCATAACTGTTTGCCAATACCTCTTTTTAAAATTCCATATTCATCTTTGGGTTTTTCAAGTTTGGTGATTGATGATGGTTCTTGCCACCCTCTTGTCTGGAAATATCTTGACCAGAACTCTTTGGTCCAACTGATCTGTATAATGTCTTTTCTTTGCATCCCTGTTGTGTGGTGCCGCTTTGAGCCATAGTGAAAAGGTTGAACATCTTTATACAAGGCTAGTATTTTAAGTGGAGTCCGTCTTGCCCCAGCAGGCACGCATCACCTTCTGGGTTCTCTCCCATACGTTGTTCTCATCATTCAGGTTGAACCCCTTTGGGAAGTCAGTTATCTTTGACCTTTTCCCCTCTGCCCTAATTGCCCCCAACAGAAGCAAGAGAGTATGATCCTGGACAGGAAGAGATGGCAGGTGTTAGGGGAAAAAATAGTCCTCTACTGGAGGATTGGGAAAGAAAATGAAATGCTAAAAGTATCTGATGCTGTGGCCTAGAAATTTAACCATCACACACCAAGATTTTGGGCTTGGCCAAAGTGAAGACCCCAAAGGATCATTCCCACAGCCTGAAAGTGAAGTTGGGAGGGGAATAAACCCCACAACTCTCCCATCCTGGGGATTGGAAAACTTCTCTGTCCAAACCTTTGGCAGTAAATCAAGGGGGAAATTTTTTTTTTCTGAGACTTGATAAACTGATTTTCATGTGAGTTTTAGTAGTCTAAATTCATCCTGTCTGGGTGGTCTTAAAACCCCAAGGTGAGAATTTAGTTTAACATTTTTCTGCTAATGGTTCTGTGCACTTATCAGAGGCAAACAGGTATCCTCTTGAAAGGTCCGCCTCCATCCTAGGTTTTAGATATTTCCAATTTAAATTCCCCCAAGCAATCAGAAGCATAGATAAAAGAAACAAATTACGAGACCATGAGCAAGGAGCAGCAGAAATGACAGAGTGGAAATCAGTTCAAAGATGTTCTATGTTAGTGTTATCAAACGGAATATAAAGTCGTGTGAGAGGCCGCTGGGTGGCTCAGTCAGTGGAGCGTCTGACTTTGACTCAGGTCATGACCTCATGGTTCATGAGTTCGAGCCCCATGTCAGCCTCTTTGCTGACAACTCAGAGCCTGGAGCCTGCTTCAGATTCTGTGTCTCCCTGTCTCTCTGCCCCTCCCCTGCTCATGCTCTGTTTCTCAAAAATAAATGTTGAAAAAAATTTTTTAAATGAAGTAGTTGTGTTAGATATTTTTAAGACATAAATGGAAGCTTAAATATGCATAGGGAACCTCTCCACATCCACTAGGATGGTATAACAAAAAAAAAGTTGGACAATAACCAGGATGTGAGGAAATTGGCCAGGATGTAAAGAAATGGGGACCCTCGTACTCTGCTGGTGGAAATTAAAAATGCAGCCATTTTGAAAACAGTTTGACAGCCCTCAAAAAAGTGAGACAATTACCACGTGATCCAACAATTCCACTTCTAAGGATATACCCAAGAGAAATGGAAACTTATCTGTACAAAAATTTATACATGAATGTTCACAGCATTACTCAAAATAACCCCAAAGTGGAAATGACCCAAATGTCAACCAACTGAGAGATATACAAGATGTGGTTTATCCATATAATAGAAGGTTGTTTAGCCATTAAAAGGAACGAAGTAGAGACATAAGCTACAACACGGTTGAACCTTAAAAACTATGCTGTGTAAGACGGAAGACACGAGAGGGCACATATCATATGATTCCATTTATACATAGTATCCAGAATAAACAAATCCATAGTGACAGAAAGTAGATTAGTGGTTGCCAGGGACTGGAGACTGAAGACAAAGGACAGTGGCTGCTTTATGCATACAAGGTTCCTCTGAGGCGATACACATGTTAATGATTGTACAACTCTCTGAAGATACTAAAATGCACTGAAATGCGCATTTAAAAAGGATGAACTTGGGGCTATGGAAATTATACTTCAATAAATCTGATAAAAATATGAACAGAGAACAAAAATACATATTAAAAACAAACTTCTAAAAAGGAAAACTAAAATAACGGAAGTGAGAAAACTTGGTGGGTAAGTTTAACAGCAGTTTAGACATACATGACAATTAGTGACTTGGAAAACATTCTTCAGAATACAGTGTAGAGAAACAAAGATGGGATGTATGATTGAGAGAGGGAAAGGACAACTAACACATGTCTAATGGTTAAAGAAGAAGAGGGAGAAGACAGGGTAGAATTAGTATTTAAAAGAAATTCATTGGAAATTTTCCAGAAATGATAGAAGAACTAATCCACAGGTTCAAGAAACCCAACAACCCTCAAGCAAAACTAATACACATTAAAATTTCTAGCAAGAGTTGTACACATATTTTTCTACTTTTCAAGATTATTGAATAAGCAAGCTAAAATTTCCATTGCAATCAGTAAGAGACTATAAATAAATTACATATATTCAAATTAGTAGAGAAAAAATAGAAGTCAAAAAAAGATAGCCTGGGTGGCTCTGTTGGTTAAGCAACCAACTTGATTGCAGCTCAGGTCATGATCTCTCGGTTAGTGAGATCCAGCCCCATGCCCACCTCTATGCTGGGCATAGAGCCTGCTTAAGACTCTCTCTCTCTGGGGCATCTGGGCAGCTCAGTTGGTTAAGCATTTGACTTTGTCTCAGGTCATGATCTCATGGTTCGTGAGTCCGAGCCCCGCATCAAGCTCTGTGCCGTTAGCACAGAGCTTGCTTTGGATCCTCTGTCCACCTCTTTTCTCTCTGCCCCTTCCCAGCTCTCATGCACATTCGCTCTCTCAAAAATAAACATTTTTAAAAAAAATGATTTCCTCTGCTTGCACATGCTCTCTCTCTCGAAAAAAAAAAGAAACAAATAGAAAAAGAAACACAACTGGACCAAAAAATAGGAAGCACAAAATAAGATGGTAGATCTAAATTCTGCTTCCCTCATCCACTATAGGTGTTCCCAAGAGCATCCCCCAATAAATTTCCTATACAGGAATATTTGAATCCGTTTCCAGGGCAACCTGATCTGTGAAATTGGTACAACCGCTCTGTGTATTACCTTCTTAAATTGGACTTGTGTGTGTCATATGTCACAACAATTTTACTGTTAGAAATAAACTCTACACATAATCTGCCATATATACACCAGGAGGTATGTACAGTGCTCATCAATAGTAGACTGGATGAATAAATCATGTTATATGCAACCAATGGAATTTTATCCAGCAGCCGAAAAGGGCATAGCTGCATGCATCAACATGGATGCACTGCAAAAACGTAATAGCAAAAGAAGCAAGTCACAGAAGAATATAAGAAAGAGTCTATTTAGATAAAGTTCAAAAATAGGCAAAAAAAATTCTGTATTATTATATATACATAAATGCATATATGTATATATACACATCCCTTTATGGTCATACATATATACATATGTATATGCATAACTATAAGATATAAGGAATAATCAATGCAAAATTCAGGACAAGGAATTACCTGTGGAGAGGGGGGAAGGGAAGAGGACAGAGCAGAAGCTTCCAAAGTACCAGTAATAGTCTATTTATGAATAGTGAGTCCCTGGATGTTCAGCTCATTTTCTTCAAATTAGACACATCCATTATGTAATATTTTTAATGTGAAGTATACTTCACAATGAAAGGATTCATTTAAAATAAATTACTCGGGGTGCTGAGTGACTCAGTTGGTTAAGCATCAGACTCTTGATTTCAGCTCAGGTCATATTGTCATGGTTTATGAGATCGAGCCCCTCTTTCGGCTCTGCGCTGACAGCACACACGTTGTGTGGGATTCTCTCTCCCTCTCTCTCTGCCCCTCCCCTGCTCTCTCTCTCTTTCAAAACAAACATTTAAAAATAAGTTACTCAACAAAATTTATTCAAAGGAGGCTGTAGAGTGTATTAATTAGGTGGTTTCTGAAAATTTTGCAAAAAAAAATATTTGAGCACAACTGAAAATTAAGGAGAAAAACTGTCAGAACACTTTTTTCTGTTTCCTGCATTTCCTCCCTGGAAGAGGTATACATTACCTGGGTTTTCTGTTTGTCAGCCTCTTAAAGTTGGGGTGGGTAAGGGTGAGGGAAGAGACCACTGTCCATGGAGGTAATCAAAGGGAAGCCGTTACCATCACCTGTCTTTTCTCTAGGTCTTTCTTGAATCTCCTAGTCTGTATTCCTACGTGTGGATTCCCTCCCCAGCTCCTGATAACGAAGCTTCATTAATCAACCCTTGTAAGGGATGTTGCAGTAAGAAGTGCCCGTTGCCCTATAAAGGGACTGGATCAGAGGAGGATTCTGGAGGCAGGTGGGCAGAGGAAGGAAGGAGATAGAGGACACTTTAAACCAGAGCCTTAAGGACACCATTTAGCCAGGGGATGTTGCAAAGGGCAAAGCTGTAGCACAGCCACTGTGGTCCTCGGCCAAGAGTGGGGAAATGCTGGCCTCCCGGGACGCTGCCCTGTGATTCAAGCTGAAGAAATAGGAACTGAGATGCTTGAGCCCCGTGTGGGCTGAGGCGGGTCCCCGTGCACCCCTCAAGCCAGCTGGACTGGTCATAAGCTGCAGGGCTGGACGCACCGCCCTTCCACAGCTGCTGCTACAGCTTTCTCCACAGGGTTCACAACAGAGCAGGGCTCAAGACAACCCAGGGGCATATACCGTTTTATTACAATGAGGGAGTCTGGGAAGAGACCACAGAAGCCCGGACTCCGAAACACTGAGGATCCACTCGGTAAAGCTGCAGTGTTACTTTGAGCCTCAAGGTGGTACAGCAGCACAGTCTACGGCTGGCTTGTGAAAAGCCTAAGTGAAACTGCACAAAGCTTCCTTAGACACAATTAGCCTGACTGCTTGAACCATTTCTCAGTGTCTTATGGGCATTCCTTTTTTCGACTAGGCTGGGGGACTACCTCGTCTGACTTGCAAGGTCTTTTCTTGCTGGTGCATCCACTTGCATCCCCAGCCAGAACCTGGACTATTGTCTCAATGCTTTGGTCACTTCTGCTCAGGTTCACCCCTCAGGTCAGAACTGCTGCCCAGTGGTCATGGCACCCGTCTTCACAGACACCACCCAGACAGTGCCAGGCGCACAGGAGAGGTATGCCCATGGGGCACCTCAGGTCACATCCTGCTTGGGTGCTCAGGTTAACATGGTCACCACCTGCATTCTTCCTGTGTTCAAGCCTCCCCTTTCCTGGGGAGGGAAATGGGTAACATAAAAGTTACTCATTCCCACCCATCTCAGTCACTCTTCAGTAGGTTTTTTGGATTTTTCTATTAGCATTTCATCATGTCCTCACCACTTATAATTAGTTTTTATCCTGAGTGTACTCTAAATTTTACTCCAAATTCAGTCTGTGTTCAAAATGTCATCCTAAAATTCAATCTTCTCTGAAATAGCAACTACCTTCCATCACTTCCTATATCCTCACATTATATTATTGCATTGTTGCTTTATTTTCCTTTTTAGCCCATTTCCATCTGAGATAAGCATAGATTTATTACCTCGTTATCCCCCTAGAAATGTAAGCTCCCTTAGAGCTGGAACTTCGCCGGTTTTGTCCTCTGTTGTGTGCTCAGCCCTAGAACACAGTTTCTGGCATGTAGTGGACACTCAACAAATGCTTGTTGAATGAATGGATGGATGGGTGGGTGGATTTAACCCTTCCCGATAGGCCAGGGGATAAAGCAGTGTACTGAGAGTTTTCAGTCTTGAGCTACTAGTCACTTATAGGACTTTGACCAAGTTACTTGATCTTCCAGTGTGTAGCCTGTTTCCTAATCTATAAAATGTGTGGGCTGGACCTCATGATCTGAAATTCTTTCCTGCCCTGACAGTTTTGGTTTTGTGATTATGCTTACAGAAGGGCCAACACCATAAACCAGGTGATAAACAACATGCATTTGTAGCAGGAAATTGTTGCAAATATTAACCTAGCATCAAAGGATGCATTTATTACATGTGAATAAACATGTAGTTGCTTCATAGTCTTTAAGTCTTTAAAAGATCATTTTCTGAAGAAAATCTTGTATGTATTGGCCTTTGCTTATATCCCCATTTTGGGCTCTGGCTGTATGTATTGATGATTCTGATTTTTTTGACAAAGTTTTTTTTCCCTAAATTATTGCCCTTCTTTTGGGATTTTCCTGTTATTTCTNTGAGCTGGCAGTCAGCACAGAGCCCGACGCGGGGCCCGAACCCACGAACCGCGAGATCATGACCTAAGCGAAAGTCGGACGCTTAACCGACTAAGCCATCCAGGCGCCCCTAGAGTTGAGAATATTCTTATCAGACACAGTTAGAGGTTCCCAATTTTTGAAACTTAGTAACTTTATTTTGGGAAAGATGTCACACTCTTAGTGTGCTTTGAACATGGTAAGTAGGTTTCAAAATAATAATAAAAGCACTTATTTTTAAAAAAGAACTATCATGTTATGCCATAACTTTCTTCTTGGTACTTGGTTCTCATTGTTTTGTGGAATTGGTACATGTCTGGTATCTAGAAAACCTTAAAATATTTTTTGAATGAGTCGTCAGTGGCATGTAAGAAAAAAACTCATATCCTGAGACACAGGTAGAAATTCATGAAAGTGGTCCTTTCTTATCCAAGAGAGGAAATCCAAATAAGCTTGGGGGCAAAAGGCATTGCCTCTCAAGTCCCTAACTTTAAATGTCTATTTTTCTCTCTTTGTAATAAAAAAACAAACAAGGAAACATGATACCTGTGGTAGGCAGAATAATGATCCCTCAAATATGTCCAAATCCCTATCCTTAGACCCTGTGAATATTTTACCTTACATGGCAAAAGGGACTTTGTAGACATGATGAAGTTAAGGGCCTTGAGATGGGGAGAGTACTCTGGATTATCCAGGTGGGCCCCATCTCATCTTCTTCAAGTGGGAGAATCTTTCCCAGCTGTAGTCAGAGGAAGACATGATCAGAGAAGAAGAGTCAAAGAGCAGCCACGTAGGAAGGGACCAAGAACGAATGAAAGCAGGCAGCCTCTCTCCAGCAGCTGGAAAGGCAAGGAAATGGATTCTCCCTTGGAGGAAAGGGATGTATGTGGTCCCCAGGACACTGATTGTAGACTTGTGAGACCAATGTCAGACTTCTGATCTACAGCCCTGTAAGATGACAAAATGTGTGTTGTGTTATGCCACTAAATGTGTAGTAATTTGTTACAGCAGCGATAGGAAACTGATACATTACCTTCTTGTTTGAATGAGAACTTTGAGCTCCCCAGAGTAGAAGAAGAGAGGCCAGGCCAGGAGTCTAGAGCTGAGCCACCAGCCACATGTGGCCACGGAGCACTTGAAACGTGCCTAGTTCACGTTGAGATGCGCTCTCAGAATATAGTGCACACAGCTTTCAAAGATGTATGAAGAAAAATCTCATTAATAATGTATTTGATTACATGTTGAAATGGTGCTGTTTTGGATACATTGATTTAAATGAAATATACTATTGAAATTTAGTCACCTGTCCTTTTTTTAACTTAAAAAATGTTACTATTCGAAAGTTTAAATTACACTGCACGTATTTGTGGCCCACAC
Organism: Crocuta crocuta; assembly: GCF_008692635.1. Classification (NCBI taxonomy): domain Eukaryota; kingdom Metazoa; phylum Chordata; class Mammalia; order Carnivora; family Hyaenidae; genus Crocuta; species Crocuta crocuta. Next base: position 282,702 of record NW_027530350.1, on the reverse strand, counting down.
TATACTTCTATTGGCCAGAGCTACCATAGAGCATCACTGAAGGGCAGAAAGTGGTCATTTCAGTGGCGACAGTTCTCCAACCAAGTGGCAAGCTGTGATGGGAATAATCAGAGAGAGGCTTCCAAGAGGAAAGGTCAGGTTTTCTCCATGCCTTCCTCTACTGGACTGAAAGAGAAGGTGTCCTAAAGGTCTTTCTACCCTCAACGCCCAGCAGAGTGACTGGCACATGGTCAGTATGTGTTTGCAGAGCATGCATTTGATGTTGCTGACCCTAGAGGGTGCTTTGACAAGGCACAAGATGGTAAATTCATCCCAAACAGTTGTCCTGAAGGAACTAGAAACTGTGATCTAACAGGAAACAGGATGCAATGACTGGCCTTTTCCCTTTTGAGTAGTAGTTGTTGCCCTGCCTTACCTCTCCTCCACAGGGCCAGTTAGCATTTCCAGAGCAGAGAAGACATCAAAAAGATTTAGAAACCAAAAAGCAGCCTCCGAGTTGAACCCAAATAGCAAGAAGCGTTCCACGTAGGGCTTTCTGTCTGGCCTATGTCTTTTCTCGGTGGTGATTTCTCAGTAATGCAGAGGGTACATGGCTTGAGCTTAGAATCAAGAGACAAATTCTTCACCTGAACTTGTGGTTCTCCTCTGATTGGCTGCATGATTGACTTAGCTTCCCTCTAGCTTCGTTTCACCACGCCTGTGTAAGGAGGTACATGTTTGTATCTATCACTACACAGCACTGTGAGGATGAATTAGTGGCTCTGATTAGACGTATTCTTTTAAATATCTGAAACAATTCGCCTCAGAAACAAGTTATCCTGGTGCAGGATTTGGGATTCTGATCAGTTGCTTTGTTGCAACAATGACTTTGACATTTGTGGGATCTCTTGTGGTTCAATGGTTATTATAGGTCCAACATACTGTATTTGTCCACCATGGTTATATGTAGCTAAATGTTGCCGGTTATTTTTCCCGGTATGATGTCATTTGTTTAACTGAAATGAACTTTGTGCCATTAGAAATGGGGAAATACAATTGATTTCAATGCCATTTGAGTCCTTTTTGAGGTCTTGTGGACGGAAATATCCTGGTTACTTGGTTGGGATGATTCATGTAGCAGAGCAGTCTGGGGAATAAACTTTATCTTGTCTTTGTCTTTATTTTTGTTTTCTATATGGAAACTAATAATTTGAGGTTGGCAACGTGGATTTGGGCTAAATTTCTTCAATGAACTTTTTTTCCATGGTCCTCTACTTCAGTCCCCAAATCTCCAACCCTAGGTTGTTTTCCAAAGGCAAATCTACACACGGGCCCTCTGAAAGGCTGGTAGCCTGTCAGAGGCCACAGTCAGCCCTTCTGTGAGGCTGGCGAGTCTCAGAACACATTACATTTTCGTCAAAAACAAGAGTGTCACAATTTATTCCCAGGAGCCAGAAAGTGAATTAGTCATGACAGTGTTGTCAGTGGAGACTGTTGCCTGGTCCATAGGCCGAGCTCATTAGTGTGACCCCCATGCTGGGGCACGGTGTGTGTGACCAGTGAGAAAGTGCTGAGGGTCTGGTAATTGAAGACAGCGTGTGTTCATATTCATAGCCCCGCTCACAGAGCTGTCTTCAGCAGACAGCATGCCTGGTTGGTTAAACACACACACACACACATACACGCACACACACATGCACGCACGCATGCAAAGTTAGGTTTTTCCTGATGGTTCAAGAAAGTCTGTAAGTGAAGGCAAATGATATCACCTGGGAGCAACTGACCGTCTTCTCACTATGAAAATCCATAGTCACAGGACATGAATAACATGGCCGCCAAAGAAAAAGCCTATGTTAATGAAGAGACCAAGGCATTAACTACCCATGGAGAAAATAATAGAGACGCCATCCAGCTATTTCATAATAACCTACAACCTTAAGCCATCTATGTTTATCCTCTTCAACTAAACCATTTTAATAGCCCCAAGCCTCCTGTTTAAAACTGAAGGCCACTCATTAATTAAAATTATGTTTCTTTTAGTTGGCTAAATATAGACAAAATATCTTGGAGTTTTGGAGATTACCGGTGGCTCATGAACGCCTAAACACAGTTGGCTCTGGTTTTGAAGATGTACATGTCACATCCCGTCCCCTGCTCCCCTCCTGGTGAATGAATAGCTTTTGTCCATGTCATGCTATGTTCAGTTTGAGAGCTGCTGGAAGCAAAGTCTTTTATTCCCCTCCTTTACTTCCTTTATTTTGCTAGCTCGCAGAGGCCATGGCAGGGTCTGTTATCATCATCACCGTTTAAAGCTTCTCTTCATGGACGTGATTGTACTTGGGGGTTGTCAAAACCCGAGGAAATGTGGCCTTTGGTGAACGGCCATTGAACAGGATGACAGCATTTTCCGAGTGGCCTAGCACTGGTAGGTAGCAATGCTACCCATGCCAGGCAGATGCAAAGCAGTTATTTTTGTCCCAGAAGCCACTGGCAGTCAAGTATAGAGAGGGTAGACGTTTCAGTAGCCATTTGGTTTTTTTGCTTAAAAAGATGTACCTGGATTGTAGCCTTTTGACAGACTACGCAGGTACCTGCAATGGTGTCACCTGCTTAGCTCGCTTTAACAGGTTAGTGAGTCTCACACCAGACCTTCTGAATCACAGCCTCTGGGGATGGGGCAGTCAGGAATCCCAGTGCTTCACATAAACTTTTAATTTGAGAATGGTTTTAGATTTACCGAAAAGTTGCAAAGGTAGTACAGAGGGGTCCCATCCATGCCACATGCAATTTTCTTTATTAATATATTAGTATGGTACCTTTGTTACAATTAATGAACCAACACTGACACATTATTAACTAAAGTCCACACATTATTCACATTATGCCCTTTTTCTATTACAGGGTCCTATCCACGATACCACATTACATTTAGTTGTCATGTAAATGTCTCTTTAGCCTTCTCTTTGCTGTGGTAGTTTCTCAGGACTGTCCTTGTTTTTGATGACCTTTGAGAGTTTTGAGGAGTTAAGGAGACTGGTTTTTTTTAGCATGTTTCTCAGCTGGGTTTTGTTTGATGTTTTTCTCACGGTTAGACTGGGGTTATGGGTTTCTGGAAGGAAGACCACAGAGGTAAAGTGCCCTTCTTGTCACTTCACATCAGGGCAATGTACTATCACCGTGACTCACTGTTGATGGTAACCTTGATCCCCTGTCTGAGATGGTTTTGACAAGTCTCTCCACTGTAAAGTTATTCTTTTATTTCCCACCTTTGCACACTGTACTCTTTGCAAGCATATCATTGCAGGCAGCCCACACGAAAGGAGTGGGGAGTTTTTGTCCACCTTGTGGGGGAGAGTAGCTACAAAACGATGTGGAATTCTGCATGGGAAATTTGTCTACTCTCCCCATTTATTTATCTATCCAATCATTTGTTGACATCGGTATGAACTCATGGATTTGGGGTTGTAAGCTAATACTACTTTTAAAATTATTCCAGCTTTGTCCATGGGGAACTCTTTCAGTTGATTCCTGTGTCCCTTTGATATATCCCCATTGTTGTGGGGTTCTTTAGGCCCTCTGGGACCGTCTTCCACTGAAAGATGCTCCAAGAATCCACATTTCCAACAGACTCCAACACATTCTAAAATTCAAGATTTACTGTTTTCAGCCGCCAAAACCAGAAATCTCCAACTGGCCTGCTTATTGGTGGGACAAGGTCTTTTAAAAAAAAAAAACAAAAAACGACTCATTGAATAACTGTATCTTCAAAATCTCCTCAGTTTATTCCATAACATCGACAGCCAAGGCATGTACAAAACCGTTACTCAAACCCAGTCAAGAGACCAGGACTCATCTGAGGATACTCATCAATGAAGCATTTTCCTGGGAGCAGCCAGGGCTCCTGGGCCTCAGGTATGACACTGGGTGCTCTGAGCTAGCCCCGTCCCTGTCAGAGGGGATCTGGAGCTGTCTCAGCTGCTTGCTGGCACTTTCTGGTGACTTCCATGAGAGGTGGGGTCAGAAAAGACATGGGGACAGCAAACACAGGGGGCTGGCTGTGGAGTGGGGCAGAGGTGTTCTTCAGAGAGAGGTTATATGAGGGAAAAGCAGGGTTGTGCTTAATACCATGCTGTGGAAATGAGAAAGAATTGACTCTGTGTTCACATAGGTTATTCAGTGTGTGTGTGTGTGTGTGTGTGTGTGTGTGTGTGTGTGTGTGTCCATGCAGACTTGCACATGCATGGGGAAACATTTCTTCTATCTACCTTGGTCACTGCCATCCACCCTTTATAGCTGGATTAGATAGAGAACTGTCGCTGAGGGAATGGCATGCTGTGTAGACACATGGAATCCATGGGGTAGATCTGATACTCCCTTTAGATTCTTGTTAACATTCTACAGTGATGACGAAAACGCAACCGCGGCACACAGAGCCATCCCGCCAAGAAGGTAACCGGCTCCTGCTTTTCTTGGCTCTTCCTTGGTTTCCAGATTTGCTGTGGCTCCTCTGCTGTGGCTGAACATCTGTTTACCTTTGCAGAATGCTTCTGGTAGTGTTTCTAATAGGTGATAACAACAAATTACATGTCCTCCTTGACATTACGGCATTTTTAAACTGCGGAATGTCTGACATCAGGAATCACCTGCCTCTTGTTATGTACACCTCCCATATTCTCCANAATTCTTGGCACACTCTATGCCATTCTGGAAGCACTTGTGGTTTTTCGCGCCTAAGCCACTATTGATTATTTTTATTGGGGTTTGGGGATGTTGTATATTGTCTCTCAGGGCTGTTTCCCATCTGTTGCTGGGCTTGAGTTTATGGCAGAGATTCATTTGAAATGGGGTTGCTGTCTCCCCCCCACCCCCATTTGAGGCAAGAGTGCAGATGGGCTCTACTTGTAATTCTCTTGCCGCCACCTGAGAGGAATTTGTCATTTCACTCCTGAAGTCAAGAGGAAAAAGGACCGAATATAAAAAAAGAATTCGAAGTAATCGAATGCAAGTGTGTGCCAACACACTTCGAACTGTTCCAACAACCTTTAACCCAGCAACTCCAACAATCTGTGTAACTACCTATGTCTTGGGGGGGGGAGGGTGGGAAGCTTTCCTTTGAGCTCCCGCTCAAGGTCTGGAATACCGATGACAAAGGTGACGTTGACCACAGCAGTAAGGTGACTTACATCTGTCGGTTGGTGTCTGCTTGAGAACAACCCTTCCACACAACTCAGTTTTCATAATGACCTGAGGGAGACGCACCGGCCTTGTTTCACAGCTGGGGAAACTGCTGATAAGGGTTTTCTTGTTTTTCTCCTTCAAACTCATAAAACTCCTAAAGGTGTACAACGATAATTTGACTGCAGAATCCATGCAAATAAACCAGCGATCGCGTTAGGAGAACACTGGTGTCACGTGGACGCAAACGCAAAGATAAAAAAGGTCTTTGTGTGTCTTTGTGGATTTGCAAAGCGTGGTGGAGCTAAGGGTCTTGTCTTTAGGGTGGTGACCCAGCGTTTCTGCCTGGGAGCTGCCTCCTCACCTCTTTCTCCTGGGCCCTCACTTCTGGCCCCAGGCTGTGCTGTGCCTCCCTCTCCCGCCCGTTCCTCTCCAGGCCTGTCCCCCACTGAGAAGGTACTTTCCTGGGTGTTCCCTGCGGATGCTCATCTGGGCTTCCCGCCACCCAGCGCTGACCCTGCGGTCACCTCCTTCATTCCCTTCCTCTGGGAGGTCACAGTGGGATTCCACGCTACCCCCTCACCCATTTCTTCTTCTCAAACTGTTAGCATCTAGAATGCTACCAAATATGAAGGCAGTTTCTAGTCGTCAGTGAAGCCTGGCTTTTTAAGCATTGAAATGCTGAGAACTGGCGACTGGGTGCCAGCCTGCAATGATTGCCACAACTCATGGGCTAGCTTGGTCCCTCATCCAAAGGGGCCCGTCTTCCTCGTGGCCAGCTGGGAGCACACCCAGAGGCAGAGGGTGGTGCAGGCATGTCTTTGGGCACTCCTCTTGCGTTTCCTTTGCACAGGGGAAGCTGCCCTTGCACGGGCTCTCAGAAGTTCCCTTTCCTCTTGGCCCTTGGTCCATTATCCCTTTCTACCTCTCACCTCAGGGTTCTGCCTCTTCCTGCAATGAGGGCAGTTTCCCTGCTTGTTTGGGTGTGGATAGCCGCCGCTGACTCCAGATCCTTAACATTCTTCCAAGCCAAGTACGCACAAGATTAAAACAACAAAAACTGGTGCCTGGGTGGCTCAGTCAGTTAAGCGTCCAATTTTCGATTTCGGTTCAGGTCATGATCCCAGGGTCATGGGATGGAGCCCTGTGTTGGCCCCCATGCTGAGTGGGGAGCCTGCTTGGGATTTTCTCTCTCTCTCTCTCTCTCTCTCTTTCTCTCTCTCTCTCTCTCTTCTCCTTCCTCTGCCCTTCCCCACCCCCCTCCCCTGGCTTGTGCACATACGTGTGCCCCCCGCCTCAACCCCTCAAACATTACCCCTCTTGCTAATTTCGAAGTGGATGTGTATTCTGCCACTACCTTTGCACCCTAATGCACACCACTCACAAACTGGGTGTGAGGTTGGGAGAGTGAGTGTGAATGGAGGCTCGTCTGACTCCATTAGTGATTCTTCAGTAGTCTTGAGGGTTCCCAGCTCTGTTTAGTTTTGGAGCCAGTGTTATATAGGCTTCCCTAAAGCAGGATGCATGTGCCCTCTGTTTCTTTCAAAACATGTTTTTGCTTCTCATGAGAAGGACACCTTCCTCTCCTTGGAGAGAGCAAGGATAACGAACATTCCAGAGCCCAGGGGTGACTGCCCGTACACCCAGCGTTTCCATCTGCCTGGGTTTTCTTGATGACTCATGCCATTCCCTGTGTTCCATTTCTTGCAAACCTTCACTGAATGGTTACTCAAATATTGTGCCAGACAGTGTGAGGGTGGCAGTGCAAATAATGGAAAGATTTAGTTCTTGCTTTCCAGAGACCCATGCTGCAAGGGGCAGGTAGCTGGTGGTTAGATTTTTTTTTTCATAATTTACATTTCTTTTGCGTTATTTATCTGGACTTGTATTTCTATTGAGTGGAGTGTTAAGAGAGCTCCCAAGGAAGGAGAGGTGGGCTTTCAAGTTGATGATCAGGAGAGTCTTCTCATGGTGGGTGGATTTGACCATGACCTTGAAGGATATATAGACCTGTGGCTGGCAGGAATACACAAGTTTTTGTTGTTGTTTTTTTTAATTTTTAAAGTTTATTTATTTTGAGACAGTGAGAGAGAGTGTGTGTGTGTGGGGAGAGAGAGAGAGAGAGAGAGAGAGAATCCCAAGCAGGCTCCACACTATCAGCATGGAGCCCAATGTAGGGCTTGAACTCATGAACCATGAAATCATGACCTGAGCTGAAATCAAGAGTCAGGTGCTTAACTGACTGAGCCACCCAGGTGCCCCAGGAATACACAGTTTTAAGAGTGGCTCGGACATAGCAGAGCATGGGAGTAGGACGTGTCCTCAGGGTCCCTTGTGTGAGCAGATAGCACTTGGGGCGAAATGTGGGAAGGGGAAAGAGAGGGGACATAGGAGTGACACTGTTGGGGGCTTCCACATTAGAGGAGTGTTTCCCACTATTCTGTGGTAACAGAATAAAATGTACTTTATACATACATTAAAGATATTAGGCATAAACCTCTGCAGGGAGAAGGCAGCTATTGTCATCAGTGCACTGTCAATCTCAGTTCTGAGTTTTTTAGAAGATGCAGAAAACAATATGCACAGGTATCCTTGTACCTGCGTGGAACTCCCCCCACCCCCATGAATAATTTATTTGTGTAAATCTGTTTCGACTTTGTAAATGACTTTATGTCTTTTATTTTAGTCTTGTGCTCATAGCCTGTGTGTTTAGGGGCCTAAGAATTCAGTCCTGGGGGCTACCCTGTCTGGGTTTAAGCCTCAGCTCTGCTGCCTCCAAGACATTTGATGATGGGCAAAGTACCTGACTCTCCTCAGTTTCTTTTTCTGTAGAATGGAGACAATAATAGTGGGCATTTTTCAGGGTTATTGTGAGGAAAAAATGAAATTATACATGTAAAAGCCCTTGTTGCCTGGCACGGAGTACATGATGAGTTTTTGCTGTTGTTACTGTGTTTTAAAAACTAAATGAATTATTCACACTGGTATTGAAAGAACTGAAGAGAGTAATACACACACAGCAAAGCAACAACCACAAGTCTCTATTCGTACAGAGAGTGGACAGTAAAAGAGACTCTTCTGTCCCCAGTGTTCCGGTGCCTCCCCAGCCTGAGGCCTTCACTGTGACCTGTCTCGTGAGTCCTTCCAGAATCAGCTGGAGTTTCTAATATATGTGTGTGTTGCCTTCCCTCTGAATCTGAAATATATGTGTGTGCATGCGTCCTTATAGATAATGTACTTCTGTGAACCATCTTGTATCTTATAGCTTCACTTTATAACATATCTTAGTGATCATTTCATATCTGCAACATGGACTATATGACTATTTTAAATGGCAACACAGTATTTCATCTTTTATATATGAATCCAGCCCCTCGTAAATGGAATATTACATTGTCTTTGTGTTACAATGTACCCATGATCATTTTAGTACATTTTTATCTTGGTGGATAGTATCAAATTCTAACTGACAAAGTAAATTCTTCCTTTCTTTCTAGAAACTCTTGAGGGCAATCTGTATTTGCCACTCATGCTTTGTGAGGTGGATTTACTTTGGGGATGTGATAGGAAGTATTGTATTTATCTTCAAGGTGGTATAGAAAAACCAGAGATTGCCCACATGTGAGGTACAAGGAGAGTTTTTGTTAGTGAAAAAATCTCTCTGATGGAGTACTTGCACCTTTAAAAGTTTCTTTTGAAAAAGTTTTCTTACATTAAGCACAAAAAAACAGATTATACCTTTTATCACTCATTACGTCATCTGGTGCTTTCTCAATATACTTTAAAACAAATCCATGAATTTTTAAAAAGAAGACAAGAAAGGAGCATCTGTGTATCAAGAGGTGAATATTTAAAAATTTTCCATTAACTGGAGCCTCTGGGTGGCTCAGTTGGTTAAGCATCCAACTTCGGCTCAGGTCGTGATCTCGTGGTTCACGAGTTCAAGCCCCATGTCAGGCTCTATGCTGGTGGCTTAGAGCCTGGAGCCTGCTTCTGTGTGTGTGTCTCTCTCTGCCCCTCCCCTGCTTGTACTCTCACTCTCTCTTCTCTCTCTCTCAAAAATAAATAAAATATTTTTAACAATTAAAAAAATAAAAATTTGCATTAACTTGAAATTTTTTCATAGCTTTTTAAGTCTTATAGAATGAGCCTGTATTCTTTTCATAATTGAAAATAAGAAATTATAGGACATACTGTTAAACATATCAAATCAAAAGGGGAAAATGACTGCAGGAGGAAGGCATACCAACAGTTGTGAGAAAGGGGACAAACAGTGAAAAGGGTCACTTAAGAATTAAGAAAGCATAGCAGTTGGGTCCACAGCAGAAACCCTAAGCCTTCCAGTCAACCCTGTGGACACATTTTACTACTGAAATTTTAATACAAGGGCTTAGAAAAGACATAATAGACTGGCTCATGTAATGTAGTGAAGAAGTGTTTAGTACATATTAGAATAATCTTCATCAAGGGGAAATCAGCTGCTATCTGGAAAATGCACGTATACAGTCAAACTCATTACTTAACAATGCTGGATAAACGAAGCCTGACTGTATTTAGTCTTCTTAAACATATACTGTTACTTTAAAAAAATGCTATCTTCAGACAGATCTGTTTGCTTATCACTCCGCTAACTGTCTTGGATTAAACTGTTCCCTCCTTGTTCAAGTTGTTTAAGAAAGCGTCACTATAAAATATTGACAGTGGCCATAGCGAGATTCAGAAAAATGACCCACAGGTCTGATTCCTTTCCAAAGAATTCAAGGGACTTTCCAAATTCATTTACTTGATTTCCACATGGAATTTGCAGTTTAAAAAGGGGCTGATAGAAGCTTATGTTTTTACCATCTATAAAGATAGGGTTTACGGAGTGAAAGACTTAGGTTAAATTTTCGGGAAACAAACTTCTAAAGTATCAAGTTTTGGTACAGGTGTCTATTCACAAACAAACTGTGTGTGGTATCTGACATTACTGATCTATCTACTCTTTTTATTTAACTTCCAAAGGCTTTACTCGGCAACAATCTATTAGTCTCCTTGAAATGATAGATTTTGTTTTTCAAAGTCCGATTTTCTAACTTTCTGTCATTCCTTAAATGGGTCTGGATTATTGAGGTTAATATCTTATTTTAATACTTCATTGTCTGAATTTATCGTATCGAATATTCTAGAAATTATGGGGCTTCAATCTCTTTTTTTAAATATGGAAACTTTGCAGCAATAGTTCTTCCTTTGATCTATACAGAGTAAGTACCCATTGTTTCTGTATTTCCAGCATGTCCTTATCCCAGTGTTAGTGAGGGTTCTATGAAGACTCTGTTCGGCTGGGCTTTTTTTCATTTAAAAAATTTTTTAATGTTTTATTTATTTTTGAGAGCATGAGAGACAGAGCATGAGCAGAGGAAGGGCAGAAAGAGAGGGAGACACAGAATCTGAAACAAGCTCCAGGCTCTGAGCCATCAGCACAGAGCCTGACATGGGGCTTGAACTCACAGACTGAAATCATCACCTAAGCCGAAGTAGGAGGCTTAACTCACTGAGCCACCCAGGTGCCCCTCATTTTTCTAATAGCGGTATATAACCTTCTTGAAGGAAGAAACCACTGTTTGTCTCTTGACTGCCTTCCCGTGAATGCCCAACAATGCCTCGGGGCTCTGGCCCTCATGATTTGAGTGGCTCTTTCAGATTAGGGCTGGGGTTTAAAGCCATGCTCTTTCCCCTACACCACACTGCCTCCTGTGATGGAGTGCAGATTATTAAGGTGATGGAGATATCAATATTTAGTGAATACATGCTACGTGCAAGATGCTGTGTGTGTGTGGGGGGGGGCTTCTGGTGGTGATGAGGAGGTTGTAACTGTACAGTACTTAGATGCTGCATTTACATCCACTGGGTGACTTTTAGTCCTTATCCTATTTAATTGCTCACCACCATTTGACTCTGCTGAGCACTTCCTGCTTGAAACATACTCTTCCCTCGGCTTTTGAATGCAGCCCACTCTTTGTAGCTACTCCTGTTCAGGCTCTTTTGAAAAACTTCCCCTTTTTATCCAGCCATTAAGTGTTGGTATTTCTTCAGGCTGGACCCTTGGGCTCCCTCATCTTTTCATTCCTTCTTCCTTCCAGTGGCATCACCATCGAAGACAAGGGCTTCGGTGGCTATGTCTGTACGGATGATTTCTACATTCAGGTCTTCAGCTCCCCAGGGCACCATGAATTTAGGTTCCAAACTAAGCTCAGGCCGACCCCTTTTCTCCTAATATCCCCTCCTGGATTGCTTCTAGTTGTCCTGAATGCCATTATTTATGGAAGCCAGAGGTCCAGGAATCATCTTTCATCCCGCCCTCTGGCACTCTTCCAGGATTCATTACCAAGTCTTATCAGCATTCTCACTAATTCATTCTCATATTTGTCTCCTTCTCTCCATTTCTACTGCCCTGTCCCCAAGCAAGCCACCACCACCTCTCACTGAGACTGCTGTGTTGACTTCCTGACTTGGTCTTCCTCTGTCTTCCGTGGCCCTCCTCCTCTAGGCCCTTTCCACAGCACAGAATGAGTGATATTTTATGAAATGCAAATATAGGGCCGCCTGGCTGGGTCAGTCAGAAACACCAACTTCAGCTCAGGTCATGATCTCACAGTTCATGGGTTCCTCGGGCTCTGTGCTCGAGGGGCTCTGTGCTCTGTGTTCCTCGGGACAGTGCATAGTGTGCTTTGGATTCTCTGTCTCTCTCTCTCTCTCTGCCCCTCCCCTGATCACCCTCTCTTTCTCTCTCAAAAATTAATAAACATTTAAAAATGGAAATGTAGGGCCACCTGGGTGGCTCAGTCAGTTAAGTGTCCTGACTTCAGCTCAAGTCATGATCTCATGGTTTGTGGGTTCGAGCCCCATATTGGGCTCTGTGCTGACAGCTCAGAGCCTGGAGCCTGCTTCAGATTCTGTGTCTCCCTCTCTCTCTGCCCCTCCCTCGCTCGCACTCTGTCTGTCTCTGTCTCTCAAAAATAAATAAACTTTAAAAACAATTTTTTTAATAAAATAAAAATGGAAATGTATTATTCCTCTCTCCCACCCAAAATGGCTTTACAATGCGCTAGGAAAAAGAACCAAATCTTTCTCAGGGCACAGACTCTGGAAGGTCTGTTTCTTGCTTGCTCTTCTGGCCTCCTCTCAGCCACCCTTCCCCTCTCTCTACCCTTCCACCTCACTGGCCTTGCAGCCAGAAGGACCTGCCTTCTTTGAAATGCTTATTCTGCCTCTGACACCTTGGTGGTAAACTGAATAATGTGTCCCAAAGATATCCAGATCCGAATCCCTCAAACCTGTGATTGTTACCTTATATGGTATGAGGGATTTTGCCAATAAGGTTAAAGATCTTGAAATGGGGAGATTATCCCAGATTATCAGGACGAGCCCTGACTGTAATCAGTAGAGGGAGGCAGAGAGAGATTGGACACAAAAAGCAGAAGGCAGTGTGATGATGGCAGCAGAGACAGGTTTGAACAAGCTGTGCTCTGGCTTTGAAGGTGGAGGAAGGTGCCATGGCAGCAAGGCAGCACTGGAAGCCAGGAAAGACAAAGGAACACATTCTCCTCTAGAACCTCCAGAGGAAGAGGGCCCTGCCTGTAGCTTTATTTCTCCCCAGTGGAGCCCATTTGGAATTCTGGCTTCCAGAACTATAAGAAAATTCTATTATTTTCATCCACTAAGTTTATGGTAATTTGCAGAGCAGCAAAAGTAAATTAATACAATACTTTCTTTTTCAATATTTTATTTATTTCTGAGAGAGAGAGAGAGAGAGAGAGACAGCATGAGCAGGGGAGGGTCAGAGAGAGAGGGAGACACAGAATCTGAAGCAGACTCCAGGCTTTGAGCTAGCTGTCAGCACAGAGCCCGATGCGGGGCTCAAACCCACGAACCATGAGAACATGACCCGAGCCAAAGTTGGACGCTTAACCGACTGAGCCACCCGCCCCTACAATACTTTCTTATTTAAGCAAATGTTTTGCACTCCTCAGAGTAAAAAGAGAGGCCAGGCCACAGGTCCACAGCTGTGTCATCCATGGCAGCCAGAGCTATAGGCTACCCAGCACTTGAAGGTTGCACTTGGGTGAAGGTCACTGAGGTGGGACTGTGAGAAGTTTGGGTCATTTTTCTAAGAGCAGTGCAAATCCTTGGGAGTGAGGACGGGAATGCGTTTGAATTTGATGGGGCCGCTAACTGCAGTTAACCCTCCCTTGCCTCAACTACAGTGCTGGGTACATGACTCAGGTCTGGCAATCACGGTATTCTATCCCCAAGGCCAAGGTAATGGGCTGTTGGTGTAGTACTTGGGTCAAAGGAATCAGGAACCTCTCCAGGGACTTTATATGAACATGGAAATGGTAAACTCTGTCTTTTCCCCAGAGTTGCTGAGCAGGGGTGATGCAAGACTGAAACTATCTATGACCCAGCTGGCCCCTTCTCTCTCTGGGGGTGGGTGAGGGGTGCAATCGACAGCAGGAGAGTGCAGCTGACCTACAGAAACTACACAGCTGAGATTATTGGGGGTGGGTACAGAGAATGACCTCATTACATTTTTGGAGTCCCTAGTGGCTCTCAGGCCAGTTTTATATTTCTGAGATCGGAGGGGGTAAAAATCGTAAAAACCTGGGGTTTTAGGAGGCTGTCTTTTCCACCATGTGGAGGGAGCTTGCCAAGAATAAGCCGGGAGGGAGGAATGCAGACCTGAAAGTTTGAGAAAAAGAGCTGGCATCCTGAAGGCCGCTTGTGAACGTCAGGGATCCAGTGTGTCTGATGCTAGCATGACCTCCTAGAGGTCCTAATCACAGGAGCAAGTAAGTTCCCCTTTTCTCCCTAAAGATTTTGAGTTAGGGTTATTTCACTTGACCGATAGAGTTTGATTCATACAACTAACAAAACTACTGTACACTGTTTGAAATAAGATTTTTAAATTATATTTGCACAGTACGGAGAAAAAGAAATTATTCAGAGGTTCTTGAAAGAAGATTTGACAATAGAAGCAATAGCCTATTTTNCCCCCCTCCATTCAGCAGCCAGCAGCCCCAGCCAGCAGCCCCAGGCTCAGCTCCAGCCCCCAGCCATTTAGGAGGAAAAGTTGATACCAAAGAAGGCACAGAGTCCACGATCCCAGTACATTCATCGCTGTGCTATTGGTGATAATTTGGAAAGTATTAAAATATAAGACCTATGGGCAAGGATTTGGGGGTCCATTTTGTCCTTTGTTGTATCTTCAGTGCTTCAGGGCAAGACACTCATAAGTGCTCAAAAAATATTTTTGAATGAATAAGTGAATGGCAGCAACATTTATCTTGCACCTATTATGTTAAGGAGATTAAGAGATGCAAAGGAATTGAAGTTTGCAGTGGTTTCTTGTCCTCACAGAGGGTACAAATTAGTTTTTATTCTAATTCTTTCTTTCCTAGTTTACTGTAAGCCTATGGCCAAAAAAAATCATTGAATTTTCTTTCTTATAATTTGCAAAATATGCTTTACAAAAACATCAATGTTCTTAAAGATCCTCATGTTATCTTTTCTGGGTATTTCCTTAGATGCTACAAATGTGTCCAGATCAAGTGTTTAAGAATTATAGACTCCTTAGAAGCTCCAGCATTATCCGATGAGATACAACTCCTTTTTGTTTTCAAACTTAGGAAACAGATCATTGAAAGAGTAGGATGATTTAATTCCACATCTGGGGTAAAAACATGGCAGTGCCTTCTGTGTTACTCATGGAGCAAATATAACCCATTCAAGCAAGCCACGGAAATTATGAATAAACGACCATAACAACTTCGTGATGGTGGTTTTCTGAATGCCACCAGTCAGTCCACAATGGGAGATCTGCCAGACTCCCCTTCTCTGTAGCTGTGTTTCTGAACTGGGCTTGAATCACAGCCAACGTGTTGTCATTCCCTGACCCAACTGCCAGCGTTGTTTAGGGTAATCCATGTGGCCCCTGACCCCTGGTCGGCCAATGCCCAGAGCACACGCACAGAGCAAGGGCAGCCTTGGCGTCATGTCCCCACAGTGAATCTGAGCGTATATCTGGGCAGGGGTAGAACAGAGGCTTGTTCATGCTCGATCAGGGCATAAAGTACGCAGTCTATAGAGCAGCCCACGTGCTCGGTCTCCCAAGACCCTCCCAGTGAGGGGGTGTGCACATTCGCTCGGCATCGGGCGTTGGGTGCTGTTTATTTCTGTCAAGTTAAGGAATGACTATTAGCCAGAAAGGAACTATGACGTCAGTTTGGTCTTTGTGGATTTCCTGATTCAGTGTTTATGAAGGAGACACACTCTTCATGGTCTCAGATATCTGGTGAGGTATCTGGTCCAATTTCTATAATATAATAGTCATTTTCTATTTTCCCATGCTTGGACGATTTTAATGTGTTCTCTTCTGTGACGCCGTGGAAATCATACCGTGGAGGACGATGAAGAAAGGTGGTGCTTTTTCAGTCTTTCTTTCCTTTGGAGCAACAGGATGGGGTGAAAAAAAAAAAAGCCTCAGCCGAAGTCAGTTTGGAGAATCTTTATTATCTTCTGATTCTGTCTTGTAACAACAAAGCTGTCGTTTAGGTGTCCTCTGTGATCTGGAAGCACCCAGCCCAGAAGCAGGCGAGTTTCNTTCAGGGCAAGACACTCATAAGTGCTCAAAAAATATTTTTGAATGAATAAGTGAATGGCAGCAACATTTATCTTGCACCTATTATGTTAAGGAGATTAAGAGATGCAAAGGAATTGAAGTTTGCAGTGGTTTCTTGTCCTCACAGAGGGTACAAATTAGTTTTTATTCTAATTCTTTCTTTCCTAGTTTACTGTAAGCCTATGGCCAAAAAAAATCATTGAATTTTCTTTCTTATAATTTGCAAAATATGCTTTACAAAAACATCAATGTTCTTAAAGATCCTCATGTTATCTTTTCTGGGTATTTCCTTAGATGCTACAAATGTGTCCAGATCAAGTGTTTAAGAATTATAGACTCCTTAGAAGCTCCAGGATTATCCGATGAGATACAACTCCTTTTTGTTTTCAAACTTAGGAAACAGATAATTGAAAGAGTAGGATGATTTAATTCCACATCTGGGGTAAAAACATGGCAGTGCCTTCTGTGTTACTCATGGAGCAAATATAACCCATTCAAGCAAGCCACGGAAATTATGAATAAACGACCATAACAACTTCGTGATGGTGGTTTTCTGAATGCCACCAGTCAGTCCACAATGGGAGATCTGCCAGACTCCCCTTCTCTGTAGCTGTGTTTCTGAACTGGGCTTGAATCACAGCCAACGTGTTGTCATTCCCTGACCCAACTGCCAGCGTTGTTTAGGGTAATCCATGTGGCCCCTGACCCCTGGTCGGCCAATGCCCAGAGCACACGCACAGAGCAAGGGCAGCCTTGGCGTCATGTCCCCACAGTGAATCTGAGCGTATATCTGGGCAGGGGTAGAACAGAGGCTTGTTCATGCTCGATCAGGGCATAAAGTACGCAGTCTATAGAGCAGCCCACGTGCTCGGTCTCCCAAGACCCTCCCAGTGAGGGGGTGTGCACATTCGCTCGGCATCAGGCGTTGGGTGCTGTTTATTTCTGTCAAGTTAAGGAATGACTATTAGCCAGAAAGGAACTATGACGTCAGTTTGGTCTTTGTGGATTTCCTGATTCAGTGTTTATGAAGGAGACACACTCTTCATGGTCTCAGATATCTGGTGAGGTATCTGGTCCAATTTCTATAATATAATAGTCATTTTCTATTTTCCCATGCTTGGACGATTTTAATGTGTTCTCTTCTGTGACGCCGTGGAAATCATACCGTGGAGGACGATGAAGAAAGGTGGTGCTTTTTCAGTCTTTCTTTCCTTTGGAGCAACAGGATGGGGTGAAAAAAAAAAAGCCTCAGCCAAAGTCAGTTTGGAGAATCCTTATTATCTTCTGATTCTGTCTTGTAACAACAAAGCTGTCGTTTAGGTGTCCTCTGTGATCTGGAAGCACCCAGCCCAGAAGCAGGCGAGTTTCTGGGTCTGAGCGCTAGGCAGCTCTGGGAAGGGCCTGCATGGGAGGTCTGAGGTCCCGCGGGCCCCCTTTCTCATCGGTGAGGGAAGATCAGAGGGCCGAGCCCTGCCTATGTTCAAGGGGCCATGCATGCAGCATCTGAGAGGCACTCAGGCCTTTGAAGGCAGGTGCTGTAAGAACATGAGATAAAAGTTTCTGGAGATGAAATGATGGTCAGGAGGCCTTTCGAGGGCTGACAGCATCAGTACAACTGATTTTCCTACGTGCCTTGACAAGCCCTTGGGCGTTTGGTTTGTTGTAACTTAAGAGCTTGAGTTCCCGGGGTGGTGGGGAAGGTACAGTGATCGCCTGTAACGTCTCTGGGAGAGAAGAAGGGAGAGGAAGAGGGCAGATTAGAGGGGGCGGCAAAGAGAGAGCTTTGATGCTGATCTCTTCTTGAGAGCTCAGAGGGCGGAGAGAGGCTCTGAAAGGACCCAGAGCACCTGGCTGCTCACCGTTTGCAGGATGCGCTGCCCCTTCAAGCCTCTGCTCCGTTGTGGTTCTCCCAGCGGGTCGCCCTTATCTCCTTTCTCATCCGGGAACTGCTGGAGCTTTTACTGGTGCTGGGCTCCTAGTGGTTAGCCAGACTTCCCTGACCCCTGGTGACAGCCATGCCTCAGCACACAGTGTTACTCTCCACCATTTGTTGTGTGGCTGTCTCTCTCAGTAGCCTCAATTCCTACAAGGACAGAGGCTGAGCTTTATATCCATTTTTACACCACCTCCCCACTTCTGACAGCCAAGTGCACAGCACCTGCCCAATCAGGAAGACGATTCAAGAAGAGTGTCCCCTGCCTCATGTCATGTCCAGGGGAGGACCCATACTCTGGAATCTGAACGTCCTTCCAGCCCGGCCACACCACCAAGCAAGTTGAAATATGACACTTTGGAAACTTGAAGCAGCTTCATTTCATATTCGTCCCACATCCTATTTTTCTACATGCTTGTCTTCTGTACTGCATCTGCATTGTAAATTTCTTTCTAGTGAGGCAGGCAGTCTCATTTATATGTGTAAATCACAGGCTTCCCAACACCCCTCCCCCATTTAGCATAACGCTCTGTACTTAGTAGGTGTTTCAAAGATGTTTGTGTAATCTGTTTCCTCTGCTTGAATGAGCCTGGGTGGTTGTGGTAGGTGGATTAATGGCTCTCTAATATGTCAATATCCTAATCCCTGAACCTTGTATATATTACCTTTATGTAGCAAGAGGACTTGGCAGATGTGATTGAGTTAAGAATCTTGGGGTGAGGAGATCATCCTGGATTATCTGGGGGTCTGATGGAATCACAACACTCCCTTTAAGAAGGGGTCAGGCAGGAGAAGGTGATGTAGCCACAGAAGCAGAGGTTGGGTGTACTTTGAAGACAGAAGGGTCCATTAGAAGCTGAAAAAGTCAAGGAAACAGATTCTCCCCTGGAGTCCCCAGAACTGACACCTTGACATGTTAGCCTAGTGGAACGGATTTAGGATTTCTGACCTCCAGAACTATAAGCGAATGAATTTCTGTTCTTGTAAGCCTCGAAGTTTGTGGTAATTTATTACAGCAGCAATAGGAAACAATACTGTGGTGTGCGCTGCACCCGTGTGACCTCAGGGCAATGCAAGAGCCCTGCTGGACTCAGGTCAGGAAACAGATGCAGACGACTTGCTGACTTCCAGCCTCCTCTCCTTCCAGGTTGTGAAGTGAGAAGGCTGTGTCCTTTCTGCTTTGTGCATCCCTAAGCATTTAAGTGTACAATTCTGGCTGGAGTAGGTATTTGGTGAAGAAGTACCAAATGGGAGCAACCACAAAGTTTCTATGGTGTCTGGGGCTTCCCAGTAGGGGCCTGTTCCCTTTCTCCTTAAAATCATCCACAGTGACACAAACTAGGGCTTCTGGCTCTTCCCCAAAGCACATTCTCTGACAAAGGACTTCATGCCCCCAGGGGAAATGAGCTCTGAGTCAGAGTAACTGCCTTCGGGACAGCAAGTCAAACAGCATGAAGTTGGCACTGGCAGATAATTACATACACCTAGAGAGATAAGGGACATTACAAAACAAGTATTACAGAGCAAAACCCAGAATTAAAAAAGAACAAAACGGAAGCAGGTAGGAATATTTAATAGTTGAGCTCAATAGTGTGGGGAAGGAGTAGATACTTAGAAGAATCCAGTGGAGACTAAGCTTGTGAGCTAGAATATCAGATGAGGAACTCTCCTAGAAGGGAAGGGTCAAGAGATAGAACATTTAAAAGAAAAGCCAAGGACCCAGAAGATAGTAAGTGCCATTATTCATCTGATAGGAATCCCAGAAAGAGAAAAATATTTTAAAAATAAAGGAAAAAGATAAAAAGAAGAACTGTTTGGAGAAACCAAGGAACCAGCATTCAATTTCCTAGAATTACAGAGGAAAGAATAGGTTTAACAACACATATCAAAATATAGAAAGCTCCACACATCGACTTATTGGAAAAGGGACACAGGAGAAGTTCCACAAAGAAAACAGACCATTTATTAAGCCACAAAGAAAGCCTCTAGAAATACCAAAGAATGAGTAGCATGTAGACTATGTTCTACAGCTATGAAACAATATCAGTCCATTTCTTTTTATTTTTTATAGTAAAGCAATCATATTTCACTTATTTAATTATTTTTGTTTATTTATTTATTTATTATAGTATTTCAAGTTTTTATTTAAATTCCAGTGAGTTAACATATAGTGGGATATTGGTTTCAGGAGTAGAATTTAGCGATTCATCCCTTACATACAACACCCAGTGCTCATCATGGGCCCATTTCACTGTTGAATGTAGATGCATAATCCTTAGCTAAAATGTGAGCCAACTGAATCCAGCAATGGTTTTATAACACATCATGATTGAATGGGGTAGATCCATAAACACAAGAATGACATTAGAGGGATCATAGTATCACAGATGGATCTTAAAGGCATAATAAAGCTGCATAAAACAATAGAGTGATATACACAAAATGAAATTTTACATAAAATAGAAACATACAAACATGGATATTCATTTTGTAGGAAGGAGGGACATACAAACAAAAATATGCACCAGTCAGGATGGTTTGGCCAGGGGAGAGGAATGAATGGAGATTGGAGATAAAGAGACACATAAAAATTAAAGGACCAGCCTGAGCGCAGCCTGGAAAAGTGGACCTCGTTCATTCCCTTCACCCTCTTCTAAGGCCAACTTCCAAAATGGCCGCAGCACTCTGCAACTCTTTTTAGTAAGAGTTGGAGTCTATTTTCCCATCTTGTGTATTTAATTTTGTGACTCTCATGGATCCACTTTCTTTCAGGAAGTTTTGATCCTTGGTCTCAAGAAGTCACGCAGCCTCTGCTGTTATTGCTGGGAACCCTGAATCTACTGAGTAAGCATGCCGGGACAGCCTGTTTGAGGATAACAGCCATATGGAGAGATGCTTCAGTTGTCTCAACTAGCCTAGCAAGGTGACATAAACCAGCCAGCCCCGGTCAACTTACTAGCTGTCAGCAGAAGCAGAAACATGCCCAGTCAAGATCATCGGAACCCATATCAGATCAGAAAAATGAGACAGCTCAGTCCAGCCCTAACTGTGACCTGAAGAACCACAAACTAAGTACATGATTGGTTTTGGGGCACCTGGGTGGCTCAGTTGATTAAGCGTCTGACTCTTGATTTCAGCTCAGGTCATGATCTTATAGTTTGTGGGATAGAGCCCTGAGTTGGGCTCTGCACTATCAGATAGTGCAGATTCCCTCTCTGCCTTTCCCCCACTCTCTCTTTCTCTTTCTCTCTCAAAATAAATAAATAAACATTTAAAAATTATCTTAAAAACAAACAAGCAATACGTAAAATGATTGGTTTAAGTAATTAAGTTTTGGAGCTGTTTGTTATGCAGCAAATGCTAACTTCCTATTCTTTTTTGTTTTTTTAAGTTTATTCACTTTGAGAGAGACAGAGACAGTTCAAGTAGGGGAGGGGAAGAGAGAGAGAGAATCCCATGCAGGCTCACACTATCAGCAAAGAGCCTGATGTAGGGCTCAAATCCATGATGTTGCGAGATCATGAAATGAGCCAAAACCAAGAGTCAGACACTTAACTGACTGAGCCACACAGGAACCCTGCTAACTTCCTATTCTTAACCACTGTCTCTGGTGTAAGAGTTATAAATTCTTACTTTCTTTTAGATCCATCCATCCATCCATCCATCCATTCATCCATCTATCCATCCATTTGTCATTTATTGAATGTTCATTCAATGCATTAGAAGCTGGAGATACAGAGAGAGAAAATAAGGTCCCAGCCCCAGAGGATTTATTTATTTTTTAAGTTTTTTAATTTATTTGAAAGAGACACATACAACTTGAGAGGGGAGTGGCACGGGGGGGGTGGAGAGAGAGAGATAGAGAGAGAGAGAAAATCCCAATTAGACTCCACGCTGCCATGGTAGAGCCCTACAAGGGGCTTCCGCTCAGGAAACGCGAGATCATGATGTGAGCCAAAACCAAGAGTTGGACACTTAACCTACTGAGCCACCCAGGTGCCCCCCACCCCAAAGGATTTAGATAAGGTGACAGAGAAATTGTAATATGGTAACAGGGCAGTCAGCAGGCAAATAACCTGGACAAAAGCAATACCTTAGCCAAATTTTGAAGAGTGGGAGTTAGCCATGGTAAAAGTGATTTATGTGTGTATGTGTGTATAAAGGAAATGAGGTGGTATGGTTTGGTGAAGGAACTGTAAGTGGTTAAGAAGGAAGCTGAAACTGTCAGTAATGAACTTCAGGGGCCCAGAGTTATCCCCAATAGGTCTTCTTGTTGTCATTCTCAGAGGTTCATTGGCCCTCATGCAAATGAACCCATCTGGGGCCTGCCCCACCACCTGTCAGATGGGGCTGCACACATCTAAATTCATAGAAGCCTTGGTCATCTTAGTATAACCTCGAGAACATTTGCTGAATTAAGCAATATGTATAAATTGCTAGCATAGACTTGAAGATTGCTAAACTTTTGTGACTCCATGAAGGTGTATTTCCTTATAAATATTGTAAACATTTCAAATGTGTGTCCCTTACGCAGCGTATCTATCTTACTCAGTTGATAGGCCTTTGTCAGAGGCTGCAAGGGCCACTGAACCCCATGGGGGGTCTGGAGCCAAACACGCTAATCCCAGTTCTGCCACTAACTTTACAACGAAATTGTCACACTCAGTTATTCTCTCCACTCCCTCTGTGTCAGGCTGAAAAATGGTCCCACAAAAGATATCCATATTCTAATCCCTGGAACCTGTGAAAGTGACCTTATATGGCAAAACATGGTGTTTGCAGATGTGATTCATTAAGGATTTTGAGATGAAGAAATTATCCTGGATCATTCAAATGGGCCCTAAATACAATCACATGTGTTCTTATGAAAAGAAGACAGAGGGAGACTTCATACAGAAGAGGAGGAGGCAGTGTGACCTTGAGGGCAGAGATCAGCGCAGTGTGGCCCCAAGTCGGGGAATGCTGGAAGCCACCAGAAGGCAGAAGAGACACTCATGCCTCTGGAGGGAGCCCCGATCTACTGATACCTTGATTTCGGCCCAGTGAAACTGATTTTGGACTTCTGGCTTCCTCAGATGTGAGCCCGTAAATTTGTTTGAAGCCACCCAGTCTCTGGTCATTTGTCACTGTGGTGATAGGAAACTAACACACTCACCCATGCCCTGGGAGTAAGATTTAAACTTCTTCATTTTTTATATACAGCTAAATTAGTTGGGTGGCTTTGAGTCAGTTGCATAACCATTGGGCCCCTATTTCCTCAGCTATAAAATGAGAGTGTTTGGCCACGTGCTCCCCACATGGGAGTTCCCCCAAATCTATGTCTCCAGCCCACTTATTGATCTCCATCTTAATTGGCAAATATAGATCCTTATAGCAGTAGAAATGCAGTTTGGATCATTCAGCCCATTGGTTTATTTTATGACCAGTCTACCAGTCCTGGACAGCAGTGGGAAAAATAGGTACATATATAATTTATTTTTTTTCAAAAAATTGTTAATGTTTTATTTATTTCTGAGAAAGATAGAGAGAGACAGCGTGAGCAGGGGAGGGTCAGAGAGAGAGAGGGAGACACAGAATCTGAAATAGGCTCCAGGCTCTGAGTCAGCACAGAGCCTGACGCAGGGCTCAAACCCACGAACTGTGAGATCATGACCTGAGCTGAAGTCAGATATTTAACCAAGTGAGCCACCCGGGCGCCCCTGGTACGTACGTAATTTAAACCTTGTAGATGTTTATCTCTTTTATTTATCTCTTTTAAATATTTAGCCGTCTTTTTGTGTTTGTTTCAATTAGTGTCTTCTCTTGTGCCCACACTGAGTTTTGGCTAGTCTAACACCACTTCTAGCCATTCTCCCTTGGGTCCCCCATTAGCAGGTAGTAAAAGCTACATCCTTGCTTTCCTAGCCAACTCTCCCTTGTTTGCTGTCATTGCTGGGGGCTGGGGGCGACAGTGTACTCACATTCTGGCCAAAGGGACACAAATGGAAGTCAGGGACCTGGCAACATTTTCCTTTCCTGATACAAGTACAAACATTGTGCCGATGAGATTTGGGCAACCGTTTCTAAAAACGTAAAGGGAAAGGAAAAGAGATTTATTCAAGCCCAAGTCAGAACAACTTCCCAGAATACACAATCTTCGCAAAGAAGGGAGTGTTCTGGGAGGGGAATGCTCGATGCAGGGGTAGGTATGCTTTTTACAGAAAGGCTTACAAATCATCATGAGGAAGGATATTCCAGAAAGTTACAGACATTATCTTATGTTTTTAGTATGTGCAAAGGCTGTATGACTTTTCTCTTATCGGAACTACGGATGTTTTCTTGTTTTTCTTATCTTTATGTTTGAAATGCTCTTTTTTTTTTGGTTATTTCATTTTATTTTATTTTTTAACGAAGCAGATATACAATGTGTGCTTGGGGCAGAAATAGAGCCCACACTCTGAGGTTTTGCTGACTCATTCTGACCTTGGTAAAAAGTAGAGCTTCCCTGGGAGCCCAGGAGCAGGGCCCACAAACATTAAAAGCTGAAAATGTCCTTTAGTGACAGCTAGAACAATTCCTTCCCCTTCTTTCTGCTTTTGAATATGGACGTGGTGCCCGAAGCTGCCTCAGGGATGTATTAATTCGTNAGTTAAATAGCTGTGTGTATGCAGTGCTGGTTGACGAGCATAGAGAAGGAGAGAGAAGACTAGGCGGGATGAGGCACAATTGGAAATAGAATGAAAAGGCAGAAGGGATACGAAGCTTTTTTCCAAGAGCTAAAGGGTGGAATATGGTTGGATAGGTGAGAGAAGGATGTAGGTGTTATCCAGAGAAACGATATAGTTTAATTACTCCTGAGAGTAAGAGATGAAAAGGTTGGGAGGTGCAGAATTTACATCTACAGAATGGACTAAATTTGATTGTTTAAGTACGCCGGTGACCAGAGGTAATCAAGTCAGTGTTCTGCGGAAAAAAAGGAAAAAAAAAAAAACCCAAAACAAAAAAAACCCCAAACAAAAAAACAGAAACAACACACACACAAAAAAAGGGGGGGAAGGGAGGAGGGCAGCTCTCAAGCAGGGATGGGCGTGGTGTGATCCAATGAGTCAGGCGGGAGTTCTGCCTGGAGGTTGTAGGGAGGAGAGTGGCGGGGCTCCACCTCGCTTTTATAGGCGTGTGAACTTCCTGCGCCGGGGGCTCAGGCAAAGTTTGTTGAGCTTTTCAACCCAAGGAAGTCCCAGCCTCCAAATCCTAGGCCAAGCGCCCCANTCTGTGTCCTTTCTCTCCCAATCTCTTGGGTGTGGTACGGTTTCTGATGGCTTCAGATCTTTTCCATGTGATGCCTGGGCGCGAGTGCAGGTACGGAGCTCCCTCCTTCTCCGCCATCTTGCCCCTCCCCCTCTATTGAGCACCTATTAATAGCTCTGACCAAAATAGTCCCTGCTTTCATGGACTTTTCATTGTGAAATAGGGGAAGGGAAGACCGAAAATTTACAAATTACATATATATGTATATAAACATATATAAAACATATCTAATGTTGCTACGTTCTGGGAAGAAAATATACCGGGATAAGGGGGTGAGGAGGGGTGCAAGGAGCTCTGTGTGTGCACACACACGTGTTTTAGTTAGAGTGGTCTTGGCAGGCCTTTTGATAAGAAAACATTTCTGCAAAGACTGGTGGAAGGAAAGAAGTTGGCTATGTTCATACGTTGGGAAGAGGGCTCCAGACATAGGGAGCAGGAAGTACGGATGCCAGGCAGGAGTGGGGCCGGCACAGTCTGGGAATAGCAAGATCATGATGGGAGCAGACAGATGGAGAACTGAGCAGGGGGGCGGAGGGCGAGGTCTGTGCTCCCCCACACTGCAGCCGGTGCTTCCTCATACACCTCCACCTGCGCTCTAGTGCAGGGTGAGGCATCAAGTGTTTCTGCAGGTACTGTGCTAAGTGTGCCAGGTGTGGGGCTGCACCCTAGTTGCTAAACACAGGCAAATGGAGGATTCGAGAAGCAGAGCCCGTGGCCCCTCTACCACGAACAAGTCAGTCCAGCGTCTCTTCAGGTAAGGCCAAGATAGGCCCAGGTGAAAGAGCCTGTGCTAAGACAGAGGCCACCGTGCAGCTGGCCAAAGATGCTCTGCCTTCTAATGCCTTGAGATCATTTTACAGTGTCCAGTGTTTCAGGAAAGAGGGAGAACCCAAAATGCATCATCTGCCATCCACAGCAGTTAAACTTAGGAGCCTGTTGTTCCTAAAAAAAAAAAATTAAATAAAATAAGTGAAGCTACCATGTCTCAGAAGGAGATCCCTCAAACCTCCTTTTTCCTGGAAGAGGAGTTCGAGGACAGAAGAGTGGTTTGGGGGGCTGTTCAGAGGAAGAGTGTTCCATGCAGACAGAGGGAACAGCCAGTGCAAAGACCCTGGGGTAGGAATGTGTGATGAACTCAAATGAACAGCAAGGAGACCAGTGTGGCTGGAGTGGTGAATAGTAAGGATAGTAGAGGGAGGAGTAATAAGAGGTGGACAATAGTAGGATATCAGGTCAGATGGAGATAAGGAACCCCATCCTGGAGGGCCTTAAGTGTCATCATAAGGACTTGGCTTTTCTGAGCAGGAGATGGGCCAATGGAGAGTTTTAGCAGAGGTGTGCTGGGATCTGACTTGTGTTCTAACAGGATCTCTCTGGCTATTAAGTTGAGAATAGATGACAGGGGGTGAAGATTTCTATCCACTTTTCCCTGAACATTTCAGGCAGTAATTTGTCAGATCATCTTTGATCCCAATGCCATGGACTTTTCTGTATCACTCTGCCCCAATCTTTCCCTTTTGTTTTTCCCAGAAGAGGCTTTCCTCTCTGTGCTTCTTCAGGTAAAAAGCCACTGCTTGCTTCTTTTAGGACATTGAGGCCCCTACCACTTGTAGAAGGCAAAGTGAGGCCCTTGAGGGGGAGGTTTACCATTCATTCATTCACTCACTCACTCACCATTTATTCTTTACACATTTGTAGGACTCCTGCTTCGTGACTGTATTAGGTGTTGGGGAAATCATTTCAAAGATAGAGAAGTAGGAAAGAACATGATTGGTTTGGAGGCAGGAGAAAAGAGGGTCTCTAAGGAGAGTAGAAAGAGGTGAGGCTGGGAAATAAGGTTGGACCTGCTATATTAATGGATATGAACTTGATTCCATAATCCATGGGTGGTCATTGAACAGTAGGCTTTTTGTTTTGAACCGAGGGTTGTACTTAACACCGATGCCTCTATCCATGGAGGAGACATGTCCAGATCCTCTCTAAGTAGGTGGGTGGATAGTGAGGTTTGCTGGAAGGAGACCCCATGTTCCTCAGGTGTCTCTGTGTCCACTGGAGGGACTACCCGCACACCATCACATCAGACAGTGTGCACGGAAAACGTGTTGCCCTTTCCTCTCCTGTGAGTCAGACTTCTCGGCTGGCTGCCTGCTGCACAGCTCCGCCTGGGCACGGCACAGGAGCTTGCCAGTCAGCACGCACAGCACTGAGCTCTCCAGGGCCGCCCCCAGGTGCCGGGCACTTCTCTTCTTCTTCTCCTTCTGGTTAACAGCACCTCCAGCCATCCACTCACCACAGCCACAGGCTGCAGAGTCCTCTTAGGCCCATCCCTTCCCCTCACCTCCAGCCTATCACTAGGTCACATTGATTCTAACTCTACTCTGCAAGTGCCCTTCCCTTCCCCTCCAGTACCACCGCCTTGGGTCAGCCCTCATCACCTGTCTCTCTGGCTTCTGATGGACTCTGATTGTCCACCTCCAACCTGCCTCCCATCTAGTTCTTTCATGCAGAGGTCAGGGACATTTTTCTAAACTGCAAATCTGATCCCAGTCTCTTCTTGCTTCAAAGATCCTTAGTCCACAGGCTAAAGTCAAGCTCTTACCACGGTTCCCCAAGCCTGCTGTGACCTACCTCCGACTTAGCTCTCTGCTGGTCCCTGGCACCCCATTCAGCTAGACAGAGCGTCCTCTGTGCCTTTGCCCACACAACCCCCTTGCTCTTCCTCTCCTCGTCCTCGGGGCAAATTCCTCCTCATTCAAGGATTCAGCTCATGCGTCATTCCCCTGCACACTCTTCCTCGAACTCCCTTAGTGAACTGCTCTGGTGCCCCCACCGTGCTTCCAATTCTATGTCTACTGGAATCTCTGTGATGCTGTTTTTCAACCGGACCTACGCTTCAAAGGCACCTGCATAACTCCTAACATATAATGAAGCCTGGGCCAATGGCTAGAGATTTTGATTCAAGGGTGGGGTGGGATTTTACAAATCCCACAGGCAAGGAGAAGAAGCCTATGGATGTGAAATTTATTTGCTTCCCTGTGGGTTTCTCTCCACAGTGGTGTCAGGAGAAAGATCACCTGCATTTGAATCCTGGCTCTGCCACCTGGTTGCTGAGTCATCTTAAGTAGTTTTCTTCACCTTATTTGTGAAACAGGGATAATAATAGCACTTAGCTGACATGTTGTTTGATGATTATATATAAAGCCCTTAGAATGATGTCTGGTAAGTACTCAATACATGTGAGCAATTATTTGTTGTTAACAAAAGTGTCCAGAATAGGGACTGAGTTGTTTGTTCTTAGAATTCCAAGGCATTGTGCCTTTGCCTGCCATATGGGTTGGCATTTAGTAGTTGTTTGAGGAACTGAACTGAAAATCAGAATCTACATTGGAACAAAATTGGGAGGGAGGATGGGCGTAACTTTAGGTCCCTAACTTCCCACTTTATTAGAAAGACAAGTAACAAGTAGTTGGAGTAACAAGTCAGTAGCCCACCCAGCTACTTTCCAAAGATGAGTACCAGCAGATGAGTACGGAGTGAAGACAACTCAGGCTACTGAAAACGCAGAAATATGGAGGAAAAGCAGGCAGCCTCTAGAAGATTTTTGGAAAAGTTTTTTTCCCCAAAAAGGCTGGTAAATTAAACACTGAGTAAATATAACCCATATCCATGTCGAGTGGTGGTTTCAAACAATTATAGGAATTTACCGTCTTGGCGCCTTAGAGCTGGAAGAGATATTAGACATCTTAACTCTTCAGATCACTGTTTCTTTATCTATAAATTAAGAAATGTTGCAGTGGCTTCTGTAAACTCAATGACCACTTGTGCCAAAATCAAGGCCCCATATCAGTGCTGAGTCTACTATAGTCTGCTGCTGCCATTGTCATTAATAGTGATAATTATAAAATCAAACTCATTAGCTTCTCATTCCTGTCAATATTGTTCTTCCTTTTGTTACAATGGATGGCACTGTTCCCCTCAGATTGGTTAGCATTGATTAGAATGAAAATCCATTGTATTAGAAGGTGACATGTTAGTTGAATGTGTTAAGTCAATGGGTCAGGAAGACATCTCTAGGCCAGAAGATGAGTCTAGAAAAGTAGATTAGATAGCAAATATAAGAGCATTAAAGATTGGTATTTTTTTTTAATCATAAGAGGGAGAAAAGCCAAGTAAAGTTCTTGTTCTTCTTTTCTTTAAAGCTTGATAAGTAGGCTGGAAGTCTTGATAAAAATTGGACACTATTCCAAAGAAGACATCCAGATGGCCAACAGACACATGAAAAAATGCTCAACATCACTCATCATCAAATCAAAACCACATTGAGATACCACCTCACACCAATCAGAGTAGCTAAAATTAACAACTCAGGAAACAACAGATGCTGGCAAGGATGTAGAGAAATGAGAACCCTCTTACATGGTTGGTGGGAATGCAAATTGGTGTAGCTGCTCTGGAAAACATGTGGAGATTCCTCAAAAAATTAAAAATAGAACTCCCCTATGGCCCAGCAACAACACTACTAGGAATTTATCCAAGGGACACAGGAGCGCTGATTCATAGGGGCACACGTACCCCAATGTTTATAGCAGTGCTTCCAACAATAGCCAAATTATGGAAAGGGCCCAAATGTCCATCAACCGATGAATGGATAAAGAGGATGTGGTTTATATATACAATGGAATACTACTTGGCAATGAGAAAGAACGAAATCCTGCCATTTACAACAATGTGGATGCAACTGGAAGGTATTATGCTGAGTGGAATAAGTCAGTCAGAGAAAGACAGATATCATATGTTTTCACTCATATGTAGAACTTGAGAAACTTAACAGAAGACCATGGGGGTAAGGGAAGGGGAAAGATAGTTTCAAACAGAGAGGGGGGCAAACCATAAGAGACTATTAAATACAGAGAACAAACTGAGGGTTTATTGGGGGCGGGGGAGAGGGGAATATGGGTGATGGGCATTGAGGAGAGCACTTGTTGGGATGAGCACTGGGTGTTGTATGTAAGCGATGAATCACAGGAATCTACCCCCAAAACCAAGAGCACACACTATACTCTGTATGTTAGCAAACTTGACAATAAATTATATTAAAATAATTCGACTTCAAAAATACTATTCCCAGGTGCCTTCCATTGTGGCAATTTAGTTCTTCATAATATTCTGATATGTATTTTACTTAACTGTGTTCAGTTTTATTCCCTCCAAGATTATAAAGCACATGGCCCTGTGTATAGATACCAGCAATAAATAATATTTTGAACTGAATTCAGCTGCACTTGTATTATAATCCAGCCCTATCAAAAATCAAAGAATTAGATCATTTTCTCTTGATGTCTTTTTCACCAATTCATCTGTTCAAATCAGGTGACTCATAAAAGAAATTACATAATTAGACTAGAGGGAGGCATACATTTTGAATTGTCCTGGTCTTTGAAAACTTCTAGGCCATCCCAATTGTGTGACCTCAGGATGTATTTCTTCACCTGTCTGGTCCTATTTGTCTTCTGTGAAACAAGGATAATAGTATCAATCTCACAAGAGGTTGTATATGTGCCTCTGAGCATCTGAAAGCACCAGTAAGACAGCTGGCATGTGGCAAACACTCTGAATATTTTGTTCCTACTGCCATTTTACCTTTCCCATTCCTTTTTTTTTTGTTTGTTTTGTTTTGTTTTGTTTTTGTTTTCAGCCCTTCAAGAATAGCAAATTGTCCTTGCTTCAGACATTTAGATTGTCTAAGAAGTTCTGGTCCAATTTCCTTGGAAGTAGCTAGTGCTGGTTAATACTTCTCTCTTAAGTCAAGTCTCGTCTCTCTTCATGCAAGTGTTTACAGACACAGGAAAGAACCCTCCGTGATTGATCTCCTAAAGTAATATAGGATCCAGACCCAGGACAAAGATCCAGAAAAGGCAGTTGGGTCTATATCAACAAACTTATTTCTGCAGGATTTTCCATCCAGAGGCCTGTCCCCCAAGGCAGCTGTTGGGAAGCCCTTGCTACATAAACCAAAGTGAGGGCTCTCTAGAAAGGAGCTGCATGATATGATTTCCTGGATACATTTCTCAGATTTCATAATGTGAAATATGGAAAGAAATGTCTGGGTACAGGAAGGGGAAACAGTGCAACGAGACACTGAATTGAGGTGATCCTTAACAATATTTGGTGAGTATGTGTTGAAGAATATTTCCCAATCAACATGTGTTATGAGTATCATCAGATGTTTAAAAGGAGCTCATCATCAGGGTGCATGGGTGGCTCAGTCAGTTGAGCGTCTGACTCTTGATTTTGGTTCAGGTCATAATCTCGTGGTCTTGAGATTGAGCCCTGTGTTGGGCTCCACACTGAGCATGCACCCTGCTTAAGATTTTCTCTCTCTCTGTGTCTCTTTCTCTGTCTCTCCATCTCTCTCTCTTTCCTTCTGCCCTTCTCCCACGCCCTCAAAAAAAAAAAAAAAAAAAACCAAAAAGGAGGAAGATATACTGTATCTCTCAATGGGAATGAGTGTGAGTTTGAGTCTCCAAGTGACTAAGGAGGCAGCCATCCTGGAGAGGGATTATTATGGAGGTAAAATAAATGCCTTGTTTGGAAAAATCTTACATTGAACAAATTTTTAGATTATATGTGCTTAATGTAAAAATGTCATCAATCAAAAATAGGGGGCAGGAACTTTATATCCAAATTTTTAGAGATAACCACTCTGAACAAAGTGATAAACATCTTTCTAGACACTTTTCTATGCATTTATATAATTTAGGTATACATATATAACTTCATGTAAATGGGGTCATACAACTTGCATTTTTTACTCAATAATATGTCTTAGGTTTCTATTGTCAAAAGATCAAGGTCTTTGTCATTATTGTTAATGGATACATAATATTTCATCATGCAGTAATTTACTACAGAGAGTCTCCCTTTTCTTTAAAGTTTATTTTTTTTTTTTTGTAATTTCAATACCCAACGTGGGGCTGGAGCCCATGACCCCAAGATTCAGAGTCACACGCTCCTCTAACTGAGGCAGCCAGGCATCCCAAAGAGTTTCCTTTTGATTGGGGGTATAAGCAATGCCCTAACAAACATCTTTGGGTAAATACTCTTCTATCTGGGAGATAGTTACTTTAGGTAAATTCCTACCAAGTTTGTTTATCGGGCCATTTTACATTTTAGAACATATTATTTAAATTTATGCTTTGATACATAATATATGAATTTATAGTTCAGCAGTGGCACCTGAATACCTTTTCCTACACCCTGACTGGGAATTGAAATTCCTTGTTGTCTTTCACATGTAATGCAAATATTTTTCTGTAGGCCAATTCTCTGCAGTTCTTTTTCATGGTGTGTTTTTAAGTGGAAGCCTCTAACTTTAGGTATTTAAATTTATCAGTCATTTTATTTCTGTGTGTGTGTTTGTGTGTGTGTGTGTGTGAGAGAGAGAGAGAGATGTTTGCTTTTCTATAGAAATATTATGTCAAATTATTTTATTGTACTTTATATAATTTTATTTCTCAAACCTCTAAGTCTCTGAGACATCTGAAATTTATTTTGATATAAAGGAAGAGGCAGAGATCTGAAATATTTCTTTTCCCAACCTTAATAGTGATTTAGTTTTCTAATATCTCTGTTTTTTAAATGTTTATTTATTAATTTTTAAAAATGTTTATTTATTAATTTGAAAGTGTGAGTTGGGGAGGGGCAGAGGAAGAGGGAGAGAGAGAGAATCTCATGCAGACTCCATGCTGTCAGTGTGGAGCCGGACATGGGGATCGATCCCGCAAACCATGTGCTCATGACCTGAGCTGAAATCAAGAGCTGGACACTTAACCAACTAAGCCATTCAGGTGCCCCTCCAATATCTTTCTTAAATAGATCATATTTCTCAATTGATTTTAATTTTTTAAATATTTTATTTATTTTTGAGAGAGAGATAGAGACAGCATGAGCAGGGGAGGGTCAGAGAGAGAGAGAGAGAGATAAAGAATCTGAAGACAGGCTCCAGGCTCTGAGCTGGCTGTCAGCACAGAGCCCGATGCGGGGCCCAAACCCACAAACCATGAGATCATGACCTGAGTTGAAGTCAGACACGTAACCAACTGAGCCACCCGGGTGCCCCTTTCAATTGATTTTAAAAGTGATCTTTATTTTCTATACATATTTGTACTTATTATTAACTTGTTTATTGTTTCTGTTCTATTTATTAGTTTATCCTTTCCTGGGCTAATGACTCATATAAACTTACTAATATATTTGTTTTTAAATATCTGTGGGGACAAACTCTATTTATTAATCCCACCTCCAATTTTTCTTATTTTTCATGTCTGTCTGCCAGCAGTCTTTTAGAAGCATTCTTAATTGACTATAATTTTTGATTGCACTAAATTTATAGATTAATTTAGAACTGATATCTCTGTAATATTGATTCTTTTTATCCATCAATACCTTATTTATTCACATTCTCTTTTATATCTTTCAATAATGTTTTACCTTTCAGAATTTTTCACATACAAAGCCAATGTATTGCTGATGAAGTTATTTCTGGCCATTTGGCAAACTGTGATGTTTTGTTCTTTGTCATGGTAGCTAATTAGGACCTGTGTTTCTGAGAATTCTTTCCCCTGTTGACCTGGATTAGGATTGGCCACAGGAGAAATTTGCATGAGGCTTGGGAGTCAGAGATGAATCAGCTGCTATTGTGTTCTGAAGGTCATCTTGGTCTGAGGTGATGAGAGCTGATGCAGAGGTGCTGGTGGGTTCTGGTTCATCCTTGTTTCTCCCACCACCACACATTCTTTCTCATGGCTGACCACTGACTGACAGGGACTCCACGTGCACCACCAGATTCTTTGCTGCTGCTCACACAGGTGGCAGCCATGAGGAGCCATCCATCTCCCATGCACATATACACCAGTCCCGTGGATGCGCCTAACTTCCTACCAGACCTGACTTGGTTACCCACCGCAGGGCTGGTTAGTGAGTTTCCTCTGACCCTTTCTGGAACTTTGCTTTCCTAGCTCACCGCACAACTCTCTAAGGTCTAATTGGAACAATACATTCTTTATTTCCTAATACTCACAGTACTTCTTCTTTCCTGAGCAGTACACAAAGGGGGAAGGGGAAAGGACATGGGGTCAGGCTCACATGGATCTGTGTGAAAAGCTTCAGATATGGGACCAGTGGGATGTCCATAGATGGGCACGCAAGAACAGGATGGCCTGGAGTTTGAGCACCAAGAGAAGGACCCCCATCTCCCACTGCCTCCCTTGTTCACAGAGGAGTTGGGAAGGGCAGGATCCTTAGTCGAGTTAGCAAGACCTGCTTTTTGGCAAGAGAAATCACAGCCTTTCTGGTGTGAGAAATATTAACTAGATTGTTCAATATTAAATATAAATGTTGACCAAAGACACCTTTCTAGTTCCTAATTTGGAACACATCTTATATTGTGCTCTAGATTACACACACAGACACACAGACACACACACACACACACACACACAACACATACACATGGGGTGGGGAGAGAAAAAGATAAGCATCGTGACAAGGAAGTATCCATCTGTTTNATATATATATATATATATATATATTTCCCTCATGACCAATTTACATGGTAACTTTTTGGTATAGATTGAATGTTTGTGTTCCTCCAAAATTTATATCTTGAAATCCTAATGCCTAGTGTGATGGTATTTGGGGATGGGGCCTTCCGGAGGTGATGAGGTCATGAGGAAGAGCCCTCACAGATGAGATTAATGCCTTTATAAAAGAGACCCCAGAGAGAGCCACCTCATCTCTTCCTTGCCTCTTCTGTCAAGTGAGGACACAGCAAAATGAAAACCATAAACCAGGAAGTGGACCCTCACTGAACCCCAAAACTGCTGGTACCTCATCTCGGAGCTCCCAGCCTCCGGAATTGTGAGAAATGATTTTTTGTTGTTTATAAACCACCCATTCTATGGCATTTTGTTATAGCAGCCAAAAGGACTAAAACACTTTTGTAAATAGATTTCCTCAGTTATTTCTGTTTACAGTCGTGGTTAGATTTTGGGATCAGAGCCATGCAAGTCTAGAGAAATGGAAACCTTCCAGACTTTTTGTTTGTTTGAAATGAATATGTACCACAGGAATTATCTTATCTATTCCTTGAATGTTTGCTGTAACTTATCTATAGAATTAATCAAGTCTTATCTACTTTCTGGAGATAAATCTTTAACTGTGTTTTCAATTAAAAAATAGGTTTTTTTACGGGGTAAATTCTGTTTCAATTTCTCTAGAAAACAGTCATCACAATTATAGGTTTCTTACACAGTGTTTTTTTACAAAAAATTTGATTTACCTATGATTTATAAACTCAACATTTTTTTCTACTATTATATAGTTATGTTTTCTCAGAGGTTAGTTTTCTTGGCCTCTGTTACTGATAAATCTTATTCATTCTGATACTTTATTTCCTTTCTAAATTATTCATTTCTGATTTAATATTTATTCATTCTTTACTATAATTACTTTTGGTTTATTATGCTTTTTTCCATGTAATTGAAATTTTTCTTATGTATTAGTGATAATGTCTAAGGCTCTGGATTGTCTACTGAAAATGACATTGGCTGTATCTCTTGAGTTTTCTGTGGAGTATTTATATTGTCATTAATTCCTTTTTCTAAGTGAATTGATCTTAGATTTAATATACAATTAAGATCGGGGCGCCTGGGTGGCTCAGTCGGTTAAGCGTCCGACTTCAGCTCAGGTCATGATCTCACGGTTCATGGGTCCGAGCCCCGCATCGGCTCTGTGCTGACAGCCAGCTCAGAGCCTGGAGCCTGCTTCAGATACTGCGTCTCCCTCTCTCTCTGACCCTCCCCTGCTCATGCTGTCTCTGTCTCTCAAAAATAAATAAAATATTTTAAAAAATATATACAATTAAGATTATATTGAAAATTCCATGCTAGTTTTCAGAACCAAAAATTTCTGACAGAACTATTTCAGTCTTTTATAGCTGGATCAGTTCCTTTTTTTACCCCCATAAATATTTTTTTAAATTGATATTTGAAGGTTTCCTTAGTT
>NW_027530350.1:136497-245938 GCF_008692635.1 Crocuta crocuta | reverse complement strand
TTGAAGTTTTCATAAGTTATCCAAGGGCACCTCTTCATCTTGATTTAATTAATTAATTTATGTATAGTTTTTATTTTAATTCCAGATAGTTAACATACAGTGTTATATTCGTTTCAGGTGTACAATATAGCAATTCAACAATTTTGTACATTACTCAGTGCTCATCACAAGCGCACTTCTTATCCTCATCAACT
Source organism: Crocuta crocuta (assembly GCF_008692635.1). Taxonomy (NCBI): domain Eukaryota; kingdom Metazoa; phylum Chordata; class Mammalia; order Carnivora; family Hyaenidae; genus Crocuta; species Crocuta crocuta. Next base: position 245,744 of record NW_027530350.1, on the reverse strand, counting down.
GTTTCACCCATCTCCCTACTGGCCACTCTTCTGGTACCCTTCAGTATGTTCTCTGCAGTTGGATCTGTTTCTTGTTTTGTTTCTCTTTTTTTTTTCCCCCTTTGCTTGTTTCTTTTGTTTCTTTACTGTCCTTAATCCTTAAGTAATGTGTAATTCAAGTTTTAGTTTCCCTGTGACCAAAGAACTATTTATAGATCAAGTTTTCATTTTCAAGAAGATATTTTTCAAACCTTATTATTTTATTGTCAGTTTATGCCACTGTGTTGTGGTCAGCCAATTACCAAGTATCTCATTGGGCTGTGAAAAGAAGGTATATTATTGGCTTTGATGCATGTTGCCAGGGATTGAAGAGAGGAGGACAAATAGGTGAAGAGGGAATTTTCAGGTGGTGAAATTATTCTGTCCGATGCTATAGTGATGGATACATGACAGCATGCCTCTGTCAAAACCCATAGAACTATCTGGAAAAACCTTCATGTAAACTATGAGCCTTAGGTAATGAGGGTGCATCAATATTGGATAGTTAATTGTAACAATTGTAGCACACCAGTGCATGATGTTTCTAGTGGGGAAGCTGTGTATGTGTTGGGNGATGAATCTAAAATGTTCTAAAAAATATAAAGTCTATTGGGGCGCCTGGGTGGCTCAGTTGGTTAAGGGTCTGACTTTGGTGTCTCAGGTCATGATCTCATATGAGTTCGAGCCCTGTGTTGGGCTCTGTGCTGACAGCTCAGAACCTGTAGCCTGCTTCAGATTCTGTGTCTCCCTCTCTCTGCTCCTTCCCCAGCTCACACTCTGTCTCTTTCTCTCAAAAAGCAATGAACATTAGAAAAAAAAAATTTTTTTTAATGGTCTATTAATTTGACCCACTAATTTTTGACCAACTGTTGTTTTCCTAGAGATGTAACAAGGTGCAGGACGATACAGACCAGGCTGAACTGGCAGCCGGCAGGATGAACTCCCTCATCCTGTTATGAACTGAGCCCCTTTCACAACCTTTCCTATAAGGGTGTTAGCAGATGTCATTCCTGTCAAGTTCTTAGAATGCTCAAGCTCTTTTGTTCCTATGCAGTAAAATATTTGTCAATAGAATATACTATTTTTTATATAAAATGTCCAAAAATACTTGTATTCGGTATATTTTGCAATATAAAAAAAGGGTAACCGGGCTAAAAACGAAGTCAGAATCTCTTTCTGGCATTGCTATAAATCTCTGATCCATTTTCTAACACTCTTGCTTTTAAATGAGTCTGTGGCAAGCACACTGGGCATACTTGATAAAAGGTTTTGAAAAGAAGCTTTGAATTGCTGGGGCTCTGGACATTTTGGAATTATTAAGTGGGGTTGGTGACATTTAACCCTCTTCTTCCCTTTTGATTGCCTCTGCAGAGCTTGCTGAAATCAGGCAGCCTAACTCGTCTTGCTAGCTCTCCGTCAGAGGTAATTTGGAGAAAGAAGGTCAGAAAATGCTTTTACCTTTAAGGACCAAAGAGAATTGGCTATGGGATTTTTATTTATTTATTTATTTTGCATCTAACAGTAGCTGCTGTGGCCAGTTACAAAAGAAACCTCTGTGATTTTATTTTTTTTTATTATTTCTTACATTTTTGCTTTAATTCCAGGTAGTTAACATACAGTGTTCCATTCGTTTCACGTGTACTATATATGAATCACTATATTTAGTGATTCAACACTTTTCATACAACACTTGGTGCTGAAACCTCTGTGATTTTAATGGTACAGAAGCACGGCTCTATAATCAGAAGATACTAAACACATCACTTTATATACTTGAGCTAATAGTCACTGGTGCAGCTAATGAAGTCAGGGGACATTAAAACCCTAAATCCTCAAGCTATGTTGGGTTTAGTAGATTTTGGTTCCCTCAGAAGTTTTCAAGGTGGGGTCCTGATATTTTTCAGTTGGATTGCAAGGTAAAAACCATTTCATAATGTCTTAAGGACATAATTTGCCCATTTCGCTAGGTTGACATTTGCACTGATGGTGGGTGAAATTGCTCGAACCTGAGGATCAGTCAAGGCAGTGGGACCAAACTGTACCAAAGTCATTGCATCCTTCCCTACTAGGTACTGGCAGTGTAGTTTAGGGTTATCATTATATGTTGTCCTGACCCATCTGTCACAGCTTTCTCGCAACTATTAAAACATATTTTACAAACAGAAATTTACATTTTAGGTGAATGAATACAGGCTCTTGAGGAACTTGAGCACTTTTGCAATTGTGTTGCAAACAACTAGTGTTGCTTTTTCCACAGAACACCATATTTATTTGAAAGAATGACCGACATGCAAATATTTTTCTCAAAAAAGAGGAACTTGAGACTGACTCTTCAAAGAAACAGCCGACAGTACTTAAGGTCAATGATAAAATTTGAGGTTTTAAGTGAAAACTAGTTCAACAGTTAGTAATTTCAACAGCATTTAAATATTTACAGACTTTTAAAATGAGATCAGTAGTGATATGAACAAATGTTAATTTTCTTTTATATCGTATAAATGCACTGTCAGCATTTCAAAGATCTACTCATAATTTTCAAAAGAGGAATTCATGATGTTACAAAATTCGAATTGCAAGAAAGATTGAAGGAGTTTCATATAATGGTTTAGATTTCACATTGAAGCTAAGAAACTGTCACTTGTTAATGGCTGGTGTAGTATCAAAGAATAGCCACAGTGATCTAAAATGACAATTAAAATACTCCTTTTGCAATTCATATCTCTGTGAGGGCAGATTATCTTCACACACTTCAATCAAAAACACACATTGTAGGAGTGCCTGGGTGGCTCAGTCTGTTCAGCATCCCACTTGGACTCAGGTCATGATCTCATGGTTCATGAGTTCAGTCAGACCCCATGTCAGGCTGTGTGCTGACCGCTTAGACACTGGAGCCTGCTTCTCTCTCTGCCCCTCCCCAGCTCACACACACACTCTCTCTCAAAAATAAATAAACATAAAAAAAGGGCACATTGTAACAGATTGGATACACAAATGGATTTAAGAATACAACTCTTCTCTATGAAGCCAGACATAAAAGTGGTGTGCAAAAATGTGAAACAATGTCATTTTTTCACTGATTTTCTTTGAAAAATACCATTCTTTTTCTTAAGACCACATTATTTATATTAACATGCAAGAGTTTGTTTTTAATATTTTTAAGTGAATTAATATACATTAAATAATTTTTTACTTTTGAATTCTAATTTGGTAATTATTGATAGATCTAAATAAAGCTCATTGGGGTCTTCAATAATTTTTAAGAGTGTAAAGGGATCCTGAGATGAAAATTTTAAAAAGCCTCAGAAAAAATTAATACACTATTAATTTGGGGGTTAGTTACCTTGAATTGCTAGAAACTTTGTCATAGAATTCTATTGTTTTTCTATATTTCACATTTTTCTGTATTTCCTACAATGCCCAAGGTAGTGCTGGGCTTAGTAAGTGCTCAGTTAAGTATGAACAGAAGAATCAATGTGAACTTCTTCACCCACTTCAAAGGCACACTTATGTGGCTGTGGCCTGTGCGACAACAATGGACCCTGGATATATGGACGCAGTTCACCATATCAGTAGATGAATTCTTGAAAGACTGTGAGTGACTACAAATGTGAAACATCCAATTATTTGCCTTTGTTGGTATTTTAGCACTTTAGTTTGCCTATCAATGCAGTGATGACTAACATGCTTATGTTGGCTTCTGCTTCTTTTGTTATCAAAGTTAGTAATCGAACATTCAGCCTGAAGAAGTAGCTTAATAGTCACTGCTGGAAAAAAGAAACTACAAAATTCTTCCCTTCAAGGAACTGACAAATTAAGGTGACTATTCATTTTTAGAAAGATTTGTGGGAATTGACGGAAGCTACGGTAGGGTGGGTTCTTATAAGACAGAGACCCTCCCCTCCAAAATCTCCTTGTGTGGGTGGGGAGACAAAGTATGAAAAATGCATGTTGAAGCATGAGCTTTTAGAAGCAGATAGAGTCAGAAGCTCTATTGTCTGATTGATGCTTCTTGTTCTGAGCTTCTGTGGGAGGGAGACATCATTGTAACAGCCATTTCAACAATTAAAAACTTCTATGGGTTGGGGCGCCTGGATGGTTCAGTCAGTTGGGCTTCCGACTTCAGCTCAGGTCATGATCTCACGGTTCGTGGGCTCAGGTTGTGATCTCACGGTTGGTGAGTTTGAGTCTGGAGTTGTGCTCTGTGCTGACAGCTCGGAGCCTGGAGCCTGCTTCGGATTCTGTGTCTCTGTCTCTCTCTGCCCCTTCCCTGCTCACACTCTGTCTCTCAAAATTGAATAAACATTAAAAAATTAAAAAAAAAAACTTTTGTGGCTTAAAAAAAATTTTTTTTAGAATAAAGACATGGAATGGTAGGATCCAGATAAATACAACTGCTTCTGCTAAAAGCAATAATAAGTAATAAAACTTGACAAGTTTATTTTAAATTTAGTTATGTCCCAAATAATTAACAATAAGTATAATTTGTGACTATTTTATATCTTCAACTAGTCATGTATTATAATTTTCTAAAAACTATTAAAATATTGTTTTCAGGGACACCTGGGTGGCTCAGTCAGTTGAGCATCCAACTTCCGATCATAGCTCTGGTCATGATCTCATGGTTCATAATTCTGAGCCCTGGGTCAGTCTCTGTGCCGACAGTGCAGAGTCTATTTGGGATTCTCTATCTCCCTCTCTTTCTGCCCCTCCCCCGTGCTCTCTCTCAAAATAAATAAATAAACTTAAAAAAAATAAAAAAATAAAAAATAAAGATGACTTATAGACAGAAGTTTACCTTTTGGATGACTATGAATGCAGGCTCTTGCAGTAAAAACAATTTGTCAGCAAGGACTTATTTCTATTTAGTGGAAGATAATCATGGGGGGGCAATCTGCCATTTCAGTTTTGTAGGTACCATCGTCTCAGTGTTTTAATCAAGCAACCAAATCTTTTTGTGAAATTTACTAGTCATAAATCCAATTGTTTAAAACCCAAAAAAGCAGAGAAAGACTCTTGACTGAGCTGCCTGGTCAGTTCAGTTTTCCCCTTCCACACTGATGGCAGCGATTTCCTGAGCATTACGGAGCACCAGCAACAGGCAAGGCACTGGGTTAAGTACAGAAGGAATTCCAAAATGACACAGAATCCCTCTTCATAACCCTTGACTGGAATTTGCTTCCTTACATGTTTTTTCGCTTTCAGGTAATGGAGGATGTAGGCTATACCATGCCGATGGAAATTATATGTCTCTACTTCAGGCAAGCTTGGGGGAATGCGAACTAAAGCACAACTGCTGATAGCCTGACCATCACCCACTTCAACCATGTGCGATGCATTGCAGATGTAAGTGCTCCATGGGTCGGAGTTTTTTCAGAAAGCCGCATTACTGCTAGACTTATTAGGATGCTCAGAAGCTACACTTTCTGAGGCAACTTGAGTGGCTGTGTACAGCAGGATGACACCTGTGGTTTGTGACACATCAGGCTTCTGTCTGATAACAGAGGTCTCATTTTGTGAGGGACTGCGCCAGGATGCCATGAATATGAATTTGGCTTCGCGGTGCTTAGGACATGGCCTTGGGGTGCCTGAGTGGCTCAGTCAGTTAAATGTCTGACTCTTGGTTTCGCCTCAGGTCATGGTCTTGAGCTCTCATGAGTTTGAACCCCGTGTCAGGCCCCGCGCTGGCAGTTGCTTGGGGTTCTCTCTCTCCTCCTCTGTCTCTGCTCCTCCCCCACTTGCTCTCTCTCAAAATAAATAAATTTACCCCCCCTCAAAAAAAATAAATAAAACGGTCCAGCACAGAAACACTCAAGGAATGTTAGTTACTACCTTCACCACCACAACTACAGGAGGAGCTAAATGAGAATAACGCCCATTATATTTACCTTGCAGTATTAGTGCATTGTGGCAACAAATAGTAAAACTAAAGAAATTATAGCTGCTATTGTTACTGATAATGATTGTTTCTGTTCTTACTACTTTTGAGGCTGAAAGGAAATTCCCTTCTGGTAAGCCATCCACTCAGTATAGCACATCATACCAATGGACTTGAGCATTTCCTGTCCCTAGGCATTGACATTTTCTGAACAGATAAAACATCAACTATCAACTGCTGCTTTGATAACTTGGAAATGACATCATTGTATATTTATTTCATAGGCACATGAAAAAAATGTCTTCATTAACACACCGATAGCATCTTTTATTTTCCTTGACTCAACTTTTTCTCTGCCAACAGCTAGTCATGTTTTTATCAAAAACAATGACTACCTAAAGGCATATTGACATTCTACAGAACTTCATCCTTCTTGCATTTGTATAATTGTCATGGGAAATGAAGCTCAGATCAGAGTCATAGCCCATAGCATAGGAAGCCTATGCTTCAGAAAACAGTACAGAATATTTTTCTTGTTGCCACCAGATAACTCTGAACTATATGTAGACCCTTGCCAAGTGTGGCAGAACTGCTTTGGATTTGAAAGCGCTCTTGCTCCAGAGATTTCTTCATTTTTATGATGGCCAGAATCATTGAAAATGAATTTCAGATTGTGCTAAAGGGAGATAACAAAGACACCGTGTGGTAATAGTATTTTGTGTTTGACAGAAAATGTCATGCTTTTGATTGATTCAGATCTTTGGAAAAAATGGAAGGAAGTGATAGGCAAAGAAATAGCAAGAAACAGGGATGCCAGAGGTGGATATTGCTGTACAAACTCTGTGCTCTGTTGATGGTCTGCAAATTGTGTTTGTGAAAAGATAATGCAAAAGAACCCAATTCTTTTTTTTTTTTTTTTTTATTTCCAGGAGACAGAGAGACAGCGTGAGCAGGGGAGGGTCAGAGAGAGAGGGAGTCACAGACTGAAACAGGCTCCAGGCTCTAAGCTGGCAGTCAGCACAGAGCCCGATGCGGGGCTCGAACCCACGAACCGCGAGATCATGACCTAAGCGAAAGTCGGACGCTTAACTGACTAAGCCACCCAGACTTCATTAAGATTTGATGCCATGGCACAGTCGCCTAATTATACTCATTTCCCTCTCATCCTGTCAGTAATAGATTCTCCCAAGTTGCCACTGGACACACAGACCCCTTGCCTAGGCTCCACTGAAGCTACTAGGCACGCGATTAAGTCCTAGTCAATGGGATGTTCTTTGGAGAGAAGCTGTGGTTGTGTTCTCCTTTACCCTTCCTGTGAGGTGGACTGGAGAAGAGGTGCTACAGATGAGAGCCACATCTTGGGGATCAGTGGAGCCAAAGTAAGAGGGTACACTTAAAAGGTGAATTTGGGGGCGCCCGGGAGGCTCAGTTGGATAAACTTGAACTCAGGTCATGATCTTGCAGTTCATGAGTTCGAGCCCCACATGGGGCTCTGTGCTGACAGTGCACAGCCTGAAGCCTGCAGCCTGCTTCAGATTCTGTGTCTCCCTCTCTCTCTGTCCCTCCCCAATCCCTTCTCTCTAAAAAATATATAAACGTTAAAATATTTTTTAAATTGTAAATAAGTAAATATAAGGAAAAGGAAAAATGACTTCTTCGAGTGCTGGGTGACTCAGTCGGTGGAGTGTCCAACTCTTGATTTCAGCTCATTTTATGATCGCATGGTCGTCAGAACGAGCCCTGCGTTGACTCTGCACTGAGTGTGATGCCTGTTTGGGATTCTCTCTCTCTCTCTCTCTCTCTCCCCCCTTTGGTTTGATCATGTGCACTCTCTCTTGCTCTCCCTAAAATGAAAAAAAAAAAAATGACTTCTCTAACACTCTTTTCCAAGGAGGTGGGCAAACCTCCACTTCCTGTCATGGGTCCTTGTAGCATATTATGTGTCCTCAGCATTTACAACCGTCTTGTTTCTTTTCATCCTTCCCCCCCTCCCCATTGTTTGTGAAATGCCATTAAAATGACTGTGCTATGGCTTTTATAACCTGGTACAAAAATAGTAAAGCTACTGTAAGCATTGAGTAAAATGGCCATTATCGACTTCTTTTTTCTAGTGAAGTTGGACATCAGGGAAGTAACTCCATGGGAAGAATGAGTTTTGCATTGGGAATTCGGTGTGCCATGGAAAATGGCATCGAGGACAATGCAGACTGTAAATAAGGGTGGTTTGTACTGAGCATATGGTTGATGGCAGGCAGCCCTCCCCTTCTCGGTAAGAGACACACTCTCTTGCATTTATCAAGCCACCAAGCTGCATCCCACAGACGGAACCCTGTGCATCATGCTGTTGCTGAAACGGAATAGAGAAGCTGTGGAACCCCTGTGAAATTCCCTCCGACATATTTAGTCTGTGGCCTGTGGCTATTCACTCAAACTCCAGATGTATGGGTGCCCTTTATTCAAATCGGAAGGAGATTTGCATCTGTCACCCGGTGCTGAGCCAAGTGAAAGGGAGCAGGTGTGACAGGCCACAGTAAGAATACAGCACAGACTTCCTTTTAAGTCAAACGCAGGTTCATTTCTGTCTCACTGATACCCTTGGTACACCTGGGATGGTAAATAGCTCCGTGAGTCATTCAGAAAGCGGAAATAGAATGTGTTGCTGTGTCTGCTGTTGGGATTTGCATCAAAAAGTGCTTCTAGAGAGAGCATCCAGCATGTTTCCTTCCCCTCTCCAGGTAGCTATTTATTATCTTATATTATAGTTATTTAGATACGTGTATTGCTGGGAATTCTAGTAGCAGAGGGATTGCAGGGACATTGTGTCTTAAACACTGTCCATGGTTCACCTAGCAATATCAGACAAAATGATGATAATTCTGGAAATAATTTAAATTCCTTGGTTTTGGCACAAGAGGCCCCTCAGAGTCTCCAGGCCCTTATTTCCAGCCTCTGCCTTCTGCCCCCATCTTAGATGGTAAAGGTACTGGAACCATCAGACTAGGTTTTTGGCCACAGAGCGTGACCCATCAATTCCTTCAGATTCTTAGTAAAAAAGCCTGGCCCCATGACCTTTCCCACTGTCATTTTATTCTTATACCCATGAGAGTCTCTGATGGGGTCCAGAGGACAATCCTGAGACCCTGAGTGGGTTCTCCAAGGAAGAGGTGGTTTAGGAAGGAAGAGACTGCTGTCTGCTGAGTCCCAGCTGCAGCCCCAGTTTGCCAGGCCAGCTTCAGAGGGGAGACCACAGTTCTGGGGCCCCAGCCCTTTCAGCCACTGCCTTCTTTCCTAAGCTCGTTAACAAGCATGCTGATTAGTGGCAATTTCTCTGGTGGTTTTTGTGATGTGGGGATCTGTCCACGAAGAAATGGCCTGGAACCGCAAATTCATTTAAAATAGTCAATCCTACTGCAGATAGAAATAACTCCCTGTCTATGTTGATCCTAGCAAGTGACCAGCGACCAGGAGGTGAAATCTTGGGAATGGAGGGCTGGGCTTCTGACTCAGCAGAAACCACCGTCGGACATTTTTAGCCTCTTCTTTGGTCCTGTCCTTCTGCAAAGGCCTGCTCTTCCTCCAGGCGAATTTGATAGACTATCTCTACCAGCTCAGATTCTGAGGTGCACCAGCTGCCCCCCACCAATAAACTTGACCCTTGTAATCCTTCTGATGCTTGGGATTCATAGCACATTTCTCTAGTGCTTTCCCTGGTTTGTATAGTACTTGAACAAAATGCCCAAGAAGAAGAGAAAGATAGTTGCATAACATGTCAGTAGTTCTCCACCAGGAGTGTCTTGATCTTAGTGGACATTTGACAATATCCGGAGACATTTTTGGTTGTCACAACATGCTACTGGCATCTAGTGGGTACAGACCAGGGATGCTGCCAAAGGCCCACAGTGCACAGGACAGCCTTCCACAACTAAGAATTGTCTAGTCCCAAATGTCACTAAGGCTGAGTTTGAAAAGACCTGGAATAGATGCAGAGAAAGAAATATTTTCATATATTTTCATATATTCTGTGGTTTAGGAAATGGCTTCTAATATTTTGCTGAGCATCTATTATGCATATAAATGGTGCTATGTTTTATATGAGATGCTAAGAATAAAAGTCATATTCACTGACATTAAGTCTCCAATTTACTTGGAAATAGTACATACCCAATGAAAAGTTGTCTTACTTATTAGAGTAATAGCTCACTTGCAAGAGAGATCATACTTATATTAGTTTTATAGGGCTGCTATAACAAAATACCAAAGACTGGATGGCTTAAACAACAAAAATTTATATTCCCACAGATCTGGGAGCTAGAACTTCAGGATCAGAGTTGATTTCTTCTGAGGCCACTCTCTTTGGCTTGCAGATGTCTTTCCCCTGTGTTTTCAAACGATCTTCCCTCTGTCTTTGTCCAAATCTCCTCTTTTTTATAAGGGCACAAGTCAGTTTGAATTAGGGCCCATCCTGATGACCTCATTTTAATGTAATTAATACCTCTTTAAAGATCTTGGCTGCACATACAGTCACATTCTGATGTACTTCAACATATGAATTTGGCAGGGGACATAATTCAGCCCCTTACAGTACCCTTTTATCATGACTTGATAACCAGAGGTAGAAATATAAGAAGCATAGAAATGCACTCCAAGGTACTATATAAGGACTGTTAGACTAAAAAACTATATATGTTTAAATGCTAACTAAAAATAAAGGAAAACGAGCTCAATACACATTAAATTGTGTTTCAAGTCTCAAAGTAAGAAATGTTGTTAATCTGAACCAGGGTGACAGTTTAGAAAATTCACCAGGATGAAGGTCAGATTACTTCCTACCTCAACCCATTTCTTAAATGCAAATTTACTGAGCTCCTATTATGTATTTGGGTTGTGCTAATCTGCTGGATAAAGAAAGAAATGATTCCTTCTTTTTGGAAGCTCCCAGGCACATTTGTGTGGGTTTGTGGGCATGACTGCAATGGGGAGGGCTGGTGGAGTACGAGGCAGGAGACCCCTCTCGGGAAAAGGTAAAGGCCAGTACCTCGGTATTTGTGTGGACCAGGTGCTGAGGACACCCATGGGCAGGGTGACTAACTGTGACCAGGGTTGTGGCAGGGCAGATATTTAGCTTGGACATATGGTGGACGGTAGTTCACAGCTGGTATCCATTATGACGGCTGAACTCGTTGCTAAGTATTTTGAATGTCACCCCTGGGGAGTTGGGAAAGGTGGAAGAAGAGGTGAGATTGTGAACTGGATCTTGTGAGTCAGTAGGAGTTTGCCTGGCTGGGAATAGGTCGGGGAGAAAGAGCAGAGAATTATGAATAAAGGCATTCTTTTGAGGTAATGTAGGTTTGGTTCCAGAACACAGTAAAAGCGAGTAAAATGAAGGTTTTTGTTTCCCCAGTGCATGTAAAAGTAATGTTTACACTCTACCGTGGTCTATTAAGTGTGAATAGCATTATGTCCAAAAACCAGGGTACATACCTTGATTGAAAAATGCTTTTTTGCTAAAAAAAAATGCCAAACCTCTGATGAGTTTTCAGTCAGTTGTAAACTTTTTGCTGGCAGAGGATCTTGCGTTGCTGTTGATGGCTGCTAATGGATCAGGCTGGTGTTTGCTGAAGGCTGCGCTGGTTGTGACAGTTTCTTAAAATAAGAAGACAATGAAGTTTGCTGCATCGACTGACTCTGTCTTTTACTTGAACATGTTGAGGCCATTATAGGGTTACTAACTGGCCTAATTTCAATATTGTTGTGTCAGGGAATAGGGAGGCCCGAGGAGAGGGGGAGAGATAGGGGAAAGCCTCGTCAGTGGAGTGGTCGGAACACACGTGGCATTTACAGACTAAGTTTGCCGCCTTATATGGATGTGGTTGAGGAACCGCAAAGTAGTCATAATAGTAACACCAAAGATCATGGGTCACATAGCACCATAGCAAATATAATAATAATAAAAATGTTTGAAATAGTGCTACAATTACCGAAACATGACACAGAAATAAGAAGTGAGCAAATGTTTTGGGAAAATGGCATCGATGGACTGTCTTGGTCCAAGATTGCCACAAGCTTCAATTTATGAAAAATGTAGTATTTGCAAAGTGCAATAAAACAAAGCACAATCAAGTGTTCCCTATGGAGGGAATTGCATTGAGTCATGCAAAGGACCAGACCATGGTTCCCACGAGGCAAGGGACACATCTGTCTTACTAACTCAGTGTTACTATCTGGCAGTAGATTTTCAGTACATGCTGATTGAATAGATAAATGAATGAATGGGTACAGCATATTTGGGGAATGGTGACAAGTGATGGGAGGCGGGTTTGGAGAAAACATTGGGCTATGTGCCCAGGGCTGCCCAGGAAGTCAAGGGACACAGGGTTGCCCAATGCTGGCACCCCAGGGGGTCTTCAGGGAGACAAGGGATATCAGGGGATAGGATGGAAGGAGAGGCTTGTGCTGCCCTCCACACAAGTCACTCAAAAAGGGTAGTTTTAGGGGTTAGATAGTTCTGGATCTTGTCTCATCAGACACATGGATTGGTCGTTGTAACTTCTTACCCAAGCCTAGGTCTTCTCATCAGTAAAATTGGAATAACAACCAACTCATTGAGAATTAAGTGAGTTAATGCATACAAAGCATCACAGGAATAGCACATGTAAGTTCTCAACAAAATACAAATTATTTTTAGTTCAGAATGTCCACCAATGGGATAGACCACTTTCAGGGTATTCTTTCAAATAATTCGTTAACTCTACTGATGTTTGAAATTTCTTAAGGGAGAAGAAAGCGACTGTTCTACAGATAGAGAGAAATGACTTTAAGTATAAATAACAATGGTTTCAAACATGAACATCTGGCTGAGGTCCCCGGAAAGTGTGACTAAACATCGTTCAGGGTTTAAGCAGACAACCAGCAAGTGTCAGTGAGTGGCTACAGAGCTTGCTGGTCTGGTAGGAGGGAGATAATGGAGGACGTTTCTGGTAGATACCAGGAAGGGGGAAGTCAGAAGCTGAGTAGGAGGGAAAGGATTCAGGAAAGAAGCTGGGACCAGAGGCAAACTGCTGACTTCAGATTGTTCACTTAGTCCTTGGGTCCTACAGGACATGGAACGCAGCGGCAGGTAAAACGCTGCTGCCCCGGGGGGGGAGTTCAACTCCACCCCACTCCAGTTTCCCCTTCTCCTTCTTGTAAATGCTTTGTAGTGATTTTCCAGCCTCCGACCTAGAAGGGAAGCACTTTGCTCAGGAGGATTGGTTGAGGGTGATGACAGAGGACTTGGCACCCTCGGTGAATACATTGAAGAATTCATTGAAGGTCATAAAGAAGCAGGGCCCAACAAAGAATTGGGAGAATGGCCACAGGATTGTATACACAGAGACTTTGTATTCTAGGCATTATTCGAGGGACAGTTTAAGAAAGTTTCAAGGGTCATTTTGACAATTCGTAATTTTCATTATATTGCTGACCTAGGCTTTATATATGCTGACCATCAGTCTATGTCATCTGAAATCAGGCTGTTTCATGACCTGCGGGGTTCTCTGGTCCTGGCAGCACCGATCTGCCCTGGCTCACAGCCTGAAGGAAATTGTTCCTTCACAGGAGAGAGCACACTCCAGAGCAGGGCAGTCCTAGCTCAGTTTACCTTGCTGCCTCAGGGGTGAGAGATGAGCAAAACCCTCAAGACTGCCAGTTTGGGACTCAGCTGCCCCAAGTAGGACAGCTGCAGATTCTGCTGGCTTCAGCCAATGGGAAACCACACCATCAGAGACTAGGCACAGGACCATAGACCACGCCTCTAGAACAGGTATTGAAGATGTGACCCAATCAGATCGGCAGCCCCGCCTTTTGGGGCGGAGCTAAGGGGGGGTTGTGTCCGCAGCTAAAGAGACGGTTAGAAGTCCAAGGGGAGAGGGGCGCCTGGGTGGCTCAGTTGGTTAAGCCCGGACTTCTGCTGAGGTCATGGTCTCATGGTTGGTGAGTTCAAGCCCTGCATCAGGCTCTGTGCTGACAGCTCAGAGCCTGGAGCCTGCTTTGGATTCTGTGTCTCCCTCTCTCTCTGCCCCTCCCCCCTCTCAAAAATAAAAGTAAACATATATATATTATGTATATATATATATATTTTTTTTCTTCTTAGAAGAAGTCAAAGGAAGAAGTCAAGGGGGAAGCCCCAGTGCTTTCCCTTCTCGGCAGGTGGGTGGGTGGGTTGGTTTGGCTGAGCTGAGCTGGGGAACAGCGGTGCCAGACAGCAAGGGGAGATGTGATTGGTCCATATTGAGAAATAGTGGGAGCTAACAATAGAAAAAAGTGTGCAGCTGGTGGTTGAAGGCCTTGAATATTGAGAAGAGAATATTAACAGTATTTTGTAGGTTCCCTGAAAGCCATTGTTGGATTTTGAGCAGAGCAGTGATGGGGCTGTATTGGATGAGGATTATCTAGTCAGTGGGTGGTGGGCGCCGAGGAGGATTGCAGGGAGAGAATGTTTCCGCGAGAGGACAGGAGACCCCTGGACCCTGATGATGCAAGGCTCTTCTAGAGTGTGGCAGCGGGCAGCCGACAGTGGAAAGGTCGGTGGAGATGGATTTGAGAGATGCTGAAGGAAATGGATAGGACTGAGAGAAATACAGTCTTGGAGTCAGGCTCCAGTGAAGGGAAAGATTGGAAATGACTAACAGGAAAAACCCTGGGAAAGCTTTTTTTCCTTTTGGATCTAAATGAGTAAAGAATTCATCATATTCTTCTGTTTACAACCCACTGCCATCGTTGGTTCTGGTAGGGACCTCATTCATTTTATTTGTTCATTTACTTATTTGCTCATCCCCACCCCCCACCCCCGATTTATTAAGATATAATTGACATTAACATTGTGTACCTTTAAGGTACACAAGTGATGATTTGATACATCTATGTATTGTGCAGTGGTTATCACAATAAGGTTAGTTAACACCTCCATCTCCTCATATAGTTGTTTTTTGTTTGTGTTGTTTGTGTGTATCTGTGTGTGTGGTGGGAAGATTTAAGATTTACTCTCTTAGCAATTTTCAAGTATATAATATATATTATTAACTCCAGTCATTGTGCTGTACATTAGGTCCCCAGAACTTTTTCATTTTATAACTGGAAATTTGTACTCTTTGACCAACTTTCTCCGCCTCTACCCTCACACCCCCAGCCCTTGGTAACCACCAACGCAATTCCTGTTTTTATGAGTTTGGCTTTTTTTAGATTCCACATTTAAGTGAGAATGTAAGTATGTTGTCTTTTACTGTCTGACTTATTTCACTTAACATAATGCCTCAAGGTTCATCCATGATGTCACAAACGATAACATTTCCTTTTTTTATGGCTGGGTAATATTCCATTATACATACTACCACATCTTCTTTATCCATTCATCCTTCAGTGGACACTTAGGTTGTGTCCATATTTTGGCTTTTGTCAATAATGCTGCCATGAACACGGGGGTGCAGGTATGTCTTTGAAATCTTGATTTCATTTCCTTCTGTTATTTTCCCAAGACTGGGATTGCTTTACTCATTTCTTTTTATCTCCATTCTCCAATCTTGTTTCCTGCTCCATATGAAAACCACTCTAATGTTATATCCTTTTGCTTGCAAGTGTTCTTACAAAATCTTTGTTTCATTGTCTGCATGTAATTTTAAAAAATTTTATTATGGGGAATTTGAGGTGAAAGAGTGCCCATCATTCAGCTTCAACTACCATCATCCCATGGCCAATCTTACCCTATCCACACCCCCTTCACTTCCCTCCTCCCAGGCATTGGATCATTTCATCCATAGATATTTTAGTGTTTATCTCTACAAGGTAATATAGCCACCATGTCCTTATCAATAGCTTAAAAAGAACAAAATTCCATAACCTCATCAAATAGCCAGTGCTCAAATTTTCAATTCTGCAATAAATGTTATTTCTTTCTAGTTTGCTTATATGAATCAGAATTCAAATAGGTGAATACATAAGTATACATATATAAATGATTGATATTTCTTTAATTTTCTTATAATCAATAAGCTTCCCACTAAATCTGTTTTTTTTCCCCTTGGAATTTATTTGTTGATGAACTCAGGTTTTTTTGTCCATGAAATTTATCATGGTGTGATTTTGCTGATTGCATTTCTGTGGTGTAGTTTAATAAGTTCTTCTGTTTTCTGTAGTTTCTTTGAGGTGGTAGCTGAATCGAAGGACTTGATTGAATGTTTTTATCACAAGATTATTTCATGGTTTGTCTTGTGTCCTTCCACCAGGATGCACATAATATTTGGCTCTCTCTTTTGTGTGTGTGATATTAGTGGCCATTGATGACCAAAGCCTATGATTCTGTTAGCTTATTAGTATATTTGTGTTCTATTGGTGTGTAACAATATTGACACAACCTTAGTGGCTTGCATCAAAACAGGTTAATTCTCTAACAGTTAGGAATCCAGGCATGAGTTAGCTCCAGCCTCAGATTCAGGGTCTCTTAGAGGTCTAAAAACAAGGTGTTGGTCAGGGTTTAAATCATTTGAGGCTTGATTGGGAAAGGATCTATTTTCAAGTTGATGTGGTTATTGGTGGAATCAGAACACTGGGATTGTCTGACAGAGGGTCTCAGTTCCCTTGCTGACTGTTGGTTGGAGGCCACCCTTTCTTAGTTCCTTGCCACTTGGGTCCCTCCATATAACAGTTTATTTCATCGAAGACAGCAAGAGAGTCAATAGAGTCAGCTAGCAAGATGGAAGTAAAATTTTATGTAATGTAACATGGAGGAGATGTCCTATCACCATTACTGCATTCCATTGGTTAGAAGAAAAGTCACAGTCCCCACCCCCCACCCATAATCCAGGGAGGGGATTACATAAGGGCCTGAATCCCAGGGTAAATGGGGGCTGTCTTAGAGTTTGCCACAATTAGATGTTGCAAAATGGTGATGTTCTAATTCTAACATTCCTTCTTTGTTTATTAGCTGGAACACTTTTAGAACAAGAAGCTTCCCCTGATACATTATTTGGTTATCCTTGGTATAATTCATAGAAGAAAGTCAGACTAAATGCTTGATTCTCTCCTTCCATTTACTAGTTTTCAAAACTAATGAGTTGATTCTCTTGAATTCAATGGTGACCATTTATGTGAGCATGTATTATTAATTATGTAAATGGTACTGTGCTAAGTACTGCATTCTGTTTATTACTTTTTCAGTACTGTTTTTCAGATCTATTCAGACACTATACGTACATGTAGTTCTTCTCTTCCACATGTTGAATAGTATCCTGAGATGTGTATCATCTAATTTATCTATCTGTTCACCCTGTGGACACCAAGACTGCTTCCAAATCTCTGCCATGGTGACTTTCTCATACAGCTTAATGCCCTGGTACCTGCAGTGGAATTGCTGGATAGTAGAGTATAACTAGGTAGTCAATTTGCTTAAGTAGTGCCAGCTGCTTTCCAGAATGGCTGCACACTTACTCTCTCATGGAGAGAGTTATTAACACATGTAGCTCAGCTTGATGAGGGAGGAAACACCTCAATATCCTCATGAAATTTATGCCCTTCACTAACCCAGAGTTCTTAAGAAAGTTCTCAAAACCATTTTCTATCAGAAGTATCCAAGTAATTCTGCATCCCCAAAGCCATAGGTATGCTAGGTGTTGGGAGGTAAGAAACAGAACCTTACACTAGTGTTTTCCAACCTAAACTATTGTAATCTGGTAAACTATCCAAATTCTATTCCCGGCCTCAAAAATGAGGGGGCGGTGGGAGGGAGGAGGAAGGAGGGGAAAAGGGGAGAACTGGGGAAGAGAGAGGGGAAATTACTTCACTTATTTAGAAAGGGACAAGAGGGAACCTTGCCTTATCATTCACCCACTTGGCATCTCATTTTATACACATGGAAACTGAGACCTAGAGGTGAAGCCATTTTTCCAAGGGACACTGTGAGTGTAAGATGCTCGGCTAGTCTGTTGACTCCCAGGTGAGGTCTGGGAGAGTGGTGGGTGGGGGATCTTGACCAGAGGTAGAGAGGATGAGCAGGCAGCTAAAGTCTGAAACAGCTTGGGTGAAGTCATTAGTTAGAAGCCAGTAAAGGAGACACAAATGTGAGGTGGGAAACATCAGCTTATTGTCATCTCATGGAGACTGTGAACCTTTGTAAACACTTTACAAGCAGTTGATGTAGTCTTCACCATAACTCTTATGAAGTAGTGATTATCTTCCCTCCTTTATGGATGTAAGAACAGAAGCTCAGAGTTTTTAAGCAACTTCTTCAATGTCTTGCAGTTAGAAAGTGCCGACTATAATTCATAATCAACATAATTTATTGATGCAAAATCTTTGCTCTTATGCACACACACACACATACACACACACACACACACATACACACACAAAGAGAGGGTTTCATGGAGGGTGTGGCTAATGGGGCTTCATGCTGAAGAAAGGCCAAGAAAGCGAGGAGAGGAAGCAGTTTCAGAAATTGTGGTCTTAGGTGGAAAAAGTCCTTCCCAGTTTCCTTAGGTTGCTGCTGTGGGGCCGTGGGAGGTCATATCTACTGATTCGGGGAGCCCCGAAGAAGAGTTAAAGTACTGAAATCATTTTGGACCACAGGCAAGTGGAAATACATGGTTGGATCTTGAAGCCTTAAATTATATGCAGTTTCAAACCGAATTTTTCTGGCTTAATCACAAAGTTAAGGAAACCATAAGTGACCATTATAAAAGTGGCTTTTGCTCGAGTCCATAAAAATAAAATAGACAATAAAACAAGAATATTCAAATGGTATTGATGGCAGAGCTGCCAGGAGGGAGGGCTCAGAAATGCCACTCAAGCTCGTCCCCAAGTGCCTGTGTCAGCAGAACGTAAGAGGGTGGGAAGTTTGTCTAACCGAAAGTCTGCTGAAAAATTAACGTGTGGGATAGCAAGGAGGAATAAGTCATCAATGAGCTTTTCTACCTGCACTCTCTTCTTTGGAAAAGGGCATTGAAATGTGGGGCTCTTAAAGAGCAGACAAGCTTTTTTCCTCAAACAGCATTTTAATGACTGGAGGAGAAATAAATCCATTGCTTCCAAAAAATACAGAGATTGTAGTTGAAGTGGCAGCGTGCCAGGCAAGTTGCATTTTGGGTTTTAAAAAACCCAGCATTTCATGACCATTGCAAGACCGAGGCAGGGCTTGCAGGAGGGGCTCTTTATTGAAGCCAGGTGCGAGCTGTCTCCTCTTCCTGGCTGGGACCCTGCCTGGGCCCTGAGGGTAATTTCCTGTGGTGGTGGAGCATTTCTGGCCCAAGTCCCTGGTGCACCAGTCTTTTCCGCTGCTCCTGCAATCTCTCTTTATTTTTTGTCCTTTCCTCCCCCTCCTCTTCTCTTCCTTTTTCTTTCCCTCCTGCTGTAGACTGTATATTTGTTTTCTGCCGAAGTTCACATGTGGAGGCCCTAATCCGCATGTGGTGGTTTTGGAAGTGGGGTCTTTGGGATGTAATCAGATTTGGATGAGGCCATGGGGGCAGAGCACCTATGATGACATTGGTTCCCATATAAGGGGGCGAAGGGACCAGAGCTCTCTTTTGGCAATGTGAGGATACGGTGAGAAGGCAGCTGTCTATAAGCCAGGAAATGGATCTTCCCTAGAATTCAGTCATGCTGGTGCCCTGATCTTGGACTTCCAATCTCTAGGACTGTGACAGATAAATGTTTGTTGGTTAAGCCACCCAGTCTATGCTGTTCTGTTACTAGATAGTTCCCTTCCCAAGCCGACTTCCTTGAGCAGTTCCACTTACTACACTATACCAAAGATGTTGAAAAAATTATCAACGATTCCAACATTTGGCTCCTGGCTTTGGACCAACAGGATGCTACCTGTGTTCCACATGA
This sequence comes from Crocuta crocuta, assembly GCF_008692635.1. Classification (NCBI taxonomy): domain Eukaryota; kingdom Metazoa; phylum Chordata; class Mammalia; order Carnivora; family Hyaenidae; genus Crocuta; species Crocuta crocuta. The sequence continues at coordinate 225,991 of NW_027530350.1, read as the reverse complement.
CTGCGGTAGAACTTCCCTGAGCCAGGAATGAGCATTCCCATCTAGCTTTAGCTCAGAAGAGGCAGCATTTGTAAATTGTTGCTGGACAATTTCTTCTGCAAAATAAAATGATACTGCCAGCCTCACCACAGGCTTGTAAGAAGTAAATTAAATATGCGAAAGCTCCTAGCTCAGTGCCTGGCATGTAGAAGCTGCTTGGTAAATACTGGTTGCTCTGAATATAAAAGCAGGATGGCTGATTCATTCCACCTTCCAAAAGAAAGAAGGATTCGTCCCTTCCTTGGAAGAGAAAAAGTGAGAAAATCCTGGAAAGGGAAGAGAGAAGTCAGACAATGGAACTCGAAGGTCTCTCCTCTGAGCCAGCTCCTTTGAAGGCAATAAAAGGCTGGTATTGGGAAACTAGCAGAATTTGAAGAAAACTGAAGAGAAGCCAGGGCATTTCTGGTGGCATTTTATTATGGGTGTTCAACTGGTTAACACCCAGGGCCATCTAAAGAGACCCTGTGGATGAATTTATAGGGATTAGTGTTTGCACTCAATATGACACTTCAGCCAAGACCCTCTATGTTAATGAAGGCCAAGCTCTCCAGTGACCTTCTTATTGTCAAATCCAGCATGTGCTCTTTTATTTCCTGCTTTGATCTCTGGAAAGTATCTGATATTGGTGACACCCTCCTGCAAAGTCTTTTTTTCGATGGCTATGCAACCAAACTGATCTTATCTGTCTTAGGATCTTTTGTTGGGTTCTCTTCCTGTGTGTCCTTCAAGAATTGGTGTTGCCAAGGACTTGATGCTTAGGCAGTTTGGTATCTTCACTTTTAACCACCGCCTACATGTAGATGATGGCAGCATAAAACCACTGATCTTCCTCAGGAAGTCCTTCTAATTCAGCTTGTTCTAATTTTTTAAAAAATTGTGTTAATGTTTATTTATTTTTGAGAGAGAGAGAGAGAACGCAAGTGGGGGAGGGACAGAGAGAGAGGGAGACACAGAACTGAAGCAGGGTCTAGGGTCTGAGCTGTCAGCACAGAGCCTGATGCGGGGCTCCAACTCACGAACCATGACATCATGACCTGAGCCAAAGTCTCATGTTCAACCCGCTGAGCCACCCAGGTGCCCCGCTTGTTCTAATTTTTTTTTAAAAAAACTTTTATTTTAGACAGAGAGAGTGTATGTGAGTGAAGGAGTGAGGCAGAGGGAAAACGAGAGAATCTCAAGAAGGTCCCACTCTCAGCACGGAGCCCAATGTGGGGATCAGTCCTACAACTGGGATTATGATCTGAACCAAAATCATAAGTCAGATGCTCAGAGCGCCTGGGTGGCTCAGGTGGTTAAGCGTCAGACTTCAGCTCAGGTCACAATCGCGTGGGTTCGAGCCCTGCATTGGGCTCTGTGCAAAGAGCTCAGAGACTGGAGTTTCCTTCAGAGTCTGTCTCTGTTTCTCTCTCTGCTCTGCCCCCTGCTCACACAGCTCTGTCTCTTTCTCCCTCCACCTCTCTCTCTCCCTCTCAACTGTAAATAAACATTTAAAAAAAAAAAAGAGCTGGAAGCTCAACCGACTGAGCCATGCAGGCGGCCCTCATTCAGCTTGTTTTAATCAGCTGACATGCTCAGCAGATTCGATGGCGTGCCCATCCGCCTCTTGCATGTGCTTGTACCCCATCTTCCCCCAAGTTCCCTTCCAGGGCTTCCTTAGGTGAGGCCCTGCCTCCTCTTGTCTAGAAGAGCCATATCTCTCTACCTGATGCCCTGACATCCGGTTTTGCTCTCTCCACCTTAAAAAAAAAAAAAAAAAAAAAAAACCAAACCTCAACCTGTTAGTTTGTCTTTTAATAAATGAATTTAATATGTTGACACTTCTTGTGATATTGTTATGACAATTGGACGTATTGCTAACATCTTAAAAATATATATTTTTTAGTTTTTCCCCAACCCCCCTTTCTTTCCATTGCTTTGGAAACTATATATTTAATTGTTTTGGTAATTCATCCACACAGTTTTAGTATACATGTTTATTCTAACAATATCTAAAATGATCTGGCAGCTCTGTCCTCCTCTGAAATAGGACACGTATCACTGAATGTTTCAAATATCACTTCTGTGCTCGAGTCAAGGGGAAAAGTTCAGAACTGGAGCTCACGACAGCATCTTGCCCAGAAGCGTGACTTCCAGTTTATCTTCGTGTTCCCATGCTTGTTGCTCAGGTGCTCTACAAATGTCGATGGTTTGCCGCTGCTGAGATGTGGGCCTCCTGGAGACACAGGTTAAGAGGGTGAGAAAACTCAAGTCAGGGAAAGTTCTGCATGTTGAGCTAGGCTTCACATACTCCACTGAGCGTCTGAGGTCTTTCTTTTCAAATAGAAAGCCTACCTCAGAAATCCCTACTTCCTGGCGGGCCATCATGGTGTTAAAGTGTTCTCAATACTAGAGAGAGTCCTGATCCTCTTACTGTAGAAAAGTGTCCTCGTCCACTTGAGAGACTTCAGTGTTTGTCAGTGTTTAAAGAGAGAGTGATGTCCCGTAAGCTGATTTGTCCTTCATCAGATGATTCGGCAGCTTCAAATATGGGTTCTTGGCTCAGCGGGTCAGTGTTTATCTTCAGTTGGCAACTCAGTGGGAGGTTGCGGGTAGGACATCAACCTGTGTGGATCTCAGATAATCCATAGAGAAGATAATCTGCTTTAGGCTAATCAAGTACCTTCTGTGGAGACAAATAAGTCAGTGATATGCCCTCAGCAGGAAACTTTGTCAGTGGGTTGTCAGAACTCAAGGGTGTGATTACAATCTAACTTCAATGTAACTTTGACTCTTCTGTGTATTTTTCCCATTTATCTTGTGAGTCATAGAAATATTTTGATGATTGCAGCAAAGCCGATGGCTATTTGTATTTAACCTCACCAAGCTGGAAGAGTCTTATCCAACTATAGAAAAAAAGAGATTGCCACATTGTCATGGCTGTATCTATCTAGCACACAGCCTCAACTCTTTCTTTGCCCTTATTGGAAACTTATGAAACTTAGAAGACTGACACCCAGGTGCACTAGGCATTCTAGTTTGCTGCAAGTTTCTGCAGTTTGGGTGCCAGGTGGTATAGGAGACATTGGATGTTTTTGTTTGTCCATCATCCATTTCTATCCTTCTAGGAACTGAATGATTCTCTCTTGTGGAGAACATATTCTATAGCCTGATCCAGGTCTCCCCTGAGGCAGAAGAAGCCACATGATCCAAGAATAGTCTGGGAATAGGTACATGACCAAACAGGACATTTCTGCTGCAGTTATTGGGAAGTAGTTTTGTTCCACTGGGGTTCTGAGTTGGTAGCCACCTTCCAACCTTTTGGAGAACACCTGTCCAGCAGGTGGAGACAGAGGCAGGGCTCTGGAGACATTTACATTTTAATTTTTAGTTTATTTATAATGCAAGTTGTTTGTATTTAAGATGTATAACACACAACACCATGACTTGATATATATAGTGAAATGATTACTATAGTCAAGCTAATTAACGTATCTCCTCATATAGTTACTTTTCTTTTTGTGTGTGCCATGAGAGTATCTGAAATCTACTTTCTTAGCAAATTTCCAATATTTGTTCCAATGTTTGATACAGTATAATCATCATGTTGTATTTTCAGCCTCTAGAATTATTCATTCTACATAAGTGCAACTTCATACCCTTTGGCCAAAATCTTTCCAAATACCTCCCACCTCCCCACCCCTATTCTACTCTCTGCTTCTATGTATTTGACATTTTTGGATTCCACATGTATTTAAGATCATTCGGTATTTTTCTTCTTGTAGCTGGCTCGTTTCACTTACAGAATGTCCTCTAGGTTCATCCATGTGCTTGTGAATAGTAGGATCTCTTCTTTTTCCAGGCTAACTAATATTCCATTGTGTGTGTGTGTGTGTGTGTGTATGCATCGCACAATTTCTTTATCCATTCATCTGTCAATGGACACTTAGGCTGTTTTTATATCTTGGCTATTATGAATAATGCTACAATGAACATAAAGGTGCAGATTTATTTTGGAAGTATTGATTTAATTTCTTTTGGGTAAATACCTAGAATAAGGGTTGCTGGATTATACTATATTGTATATACTTCTATTTTTAATTTTGGGGGTAACTTCATACTGTTTTCCATAGTGGCTATACCAATTTACTTTCCTACCAATACCTCATCCAACCATATCCTCACCAACAGTGGTTATTGTTTAGCTTTTTGATAGTAGTTTCTGATGACATTGCTTAATATCTTATTTTTAAATTTTTTAACTTGTTTATTCTTATTTTTGAGAGAGGGAGAGGCACACACACACACACACACACACACACACACACACACACACAGAAAGCAAGTGGGACAGGGGCAGAGACAGAGGAGGACACAGAATCTGAAGCAGGCTTCAGGCTCTGACCTGTCAGCACAGAGCCCAATGCAGGGCTCAAACTCATGAACTGTGAGATCATGACCTGGGCTGAAGTCAGACACTTAACCGACTGAGCCACCCAGGTGCCCCTAGATCTTATAGTCAGCCTTGCCTGAAGTCAAATGCACCCAAGTATATAAGCCCATGGATTTCTTTCTTGGCTTTAGCTAATTTGAGTTGAATTTCTGTCACTTGAGATTGAAAGTGCCCACCTTATGCATAGAAGTTGGGAGTGGGAGTCATTTATCAAGATTTTTGACAGGAAGCTCTATGTACATATTTACCCATTCCAGACCCAGGGTATTTATGATCGGTGCCTGGCTCTTGGGGACACTCAGAGTAGCAGTTCATGAAGATTATTGGGCAAGCATTGATTTTGCCCAATAAGTCAACTTATTTGATCAACTGAAGCTGAAGGAACCAAAGTCAAAGTTGGGGAGAGAGGGAAGAGGAATAGGGCCATGGAATAGGGCACCTACTTGTCCTTGGAACCACACAGGAACCTCAGGTATTTCAGGAAAAACCAGCAACCAAGGATGCCCCTCCCTAGACCCTTGGGCTGCTTTCTGTTCTCTCACCCAAAGCTGCTGAAATACTAACATACCAGAGTCAAAGTAATTTTCCCCAGTCCATACAGCCTCCCAATTATTAGGCAACTTCTTCAGTCATCAGACCACACTTCCTCTCTGCCTTGGGGGAAAAGGTAAGCAGCAGTAGGAAGTGTAAATGGGCACAAGATTCTACAAACAGCAAGAGAAAATGTCCCATGGATGAATGACACAATGTGTGTGGTCTGTGTGACTGGAAGCCAGGCTTTCTAGAAATTCAAGATAAAGAGGACAGGACAGGGGACCCTTGTGCTTGCCACCTCCCCGCCAAAGCGGTGGAGCTTCTGACTCAGGCCCACACAGTTGCAGTGAGGCTGTGTGCGGTGGGAGGAAGAGGGGAAGAAGGCACACAGATGAGTATAATAAGGCAAAGCAGATGTGAGGAGGAGGACTGATGCGAGATTAGAATCTTGTTCTTTCTTTCTGTGCGTCATGTTATGAAGGGACCCCTAAATCCTAATATGGATCGGAACAGAACCGCTGAAACTGTCATTGGGGGCACAGCATGGGGGTGGTTCAGGAAGATGGAACAAGAGAGGAAGTGGTTTTGTAGGAGGGTGAAGAAGAGGTGAGTGAAGACTGTTTCCTAGTCAGAAGCTGCCCTCAAGGTGTGCAAGGAAGGCGAGGACTGCCGGACTTTTAGGGAGACCCCAGACCTCAGGTCCTGACCCATATAGGGCACAGAGGGCTGGGATCAGAAGGAACCCGCTGAGGAAGTGTGGGGTTCCTACCACAGGGAGGTCTCCTGTGCCGACCAGCCCTAGCCGCGATTGACATTTGGATGGGAAAGAGCCCACAGAGAACATGGGAACCTGGCATACCCCCTCTGTCTAGACACCTTTGGCTGGGAGGCGGGTACCTTCCGTCTCCCTATAATCAACAGTCCACTCCCTCAACCACCTGTGGCCTTTAATCCACAAACTGGCCTACGTGTCATTCACTCCGCACCTGTGCACTATGTGCCAGCTAAGTGCCAGGACCGAACAGTGAAGAGATAGACACGGGTTCTGCCTTCACCTTTCTGATTTCTCCATGGCCTTCATGTCCCCTCCACCAGATTCCCCTTTTCAAGGGCTGAGGACTGAGGTGTGTGCACAGCTTGTGTTCCTAACCAAGAAAAAACTCCGAGCCGTCTGCGGTGCGTCAGCATCCTTCCCCCGTCTCCTGTTCCCAGCCTCAGCCCTGCCAGATGCGGCTCCTCAGGGTGACCGTGGGCAGGAAGCCTCCGCCGGCCTCCACACCATCAAGGTCTTCCCTCAACAACCTGGGCAGGGTGGCTTTGTGGAGGCCAAACACCAATCATCCACTCCGTTAATTCCGTGTGTAAAAAGAGTGGGAGATACTGCACTAGGAAAGAGATTCGTAACACATTTGAGGTCCTTGCAGTGGTGTAGAGATGGGACTGAGTGGGCAACACATGTTGTATGTTAATTTTATTCCATTCATTCCAGTTTAACGGTGGATACATTGTGTGAAACCAAGCTCAGACAGAGTCAAAGGACTTGCCGCAGAGCCTGGGAGAGCTTTCTCCATCACTGACCTGACAGTGTGTCATGAAGAGAATTAAAAACACATGAAGAAAAGCTAGTCAATTCAGTTGCTATAGAGACCTTGAGCCTGAGTCTGTCCTGGGGCTCTTCTGAGGTCCTCGGACACATACTGATGCTAAACAGGAGCTTCTGTGGGGCGCCTGGGTGGCTCAGTCAGTGAAGTGTCCAACTTTGGCTCAGGTCATGATCTCACAGCTTGTGAGTTTGAGCCCCGCATCAAGCTCTGTGCTGACAGCTCAGAGCCTGGAGCCTGCTTTGGATTCTGTGTCTCCCTCTCCCTCTGCCCTCCTCCCCCTCCCTCTCTTTCTCAAAAATAAATAAACATAAAAAAAAAGATAGCATTTAAAAAATAGATAAACAGGAGCTTCCAGCCTTGTGCCCTTTGGGCACAGGCAGGATGTGACTTCCTCATGGGTTGCGTGTGGAAGCGTGAAGAGTGTGAAGGAAGGTGACTGAAACTGGACTCGGGCCCCTGGATGAGGGCTTTACCTGAGGCGTGAGCATTTTACTAGCCTCTTTATTTTGTATGTGAGCAGAGCCCGTCAGTGTCCACTCTGAATGGACACCTCTCTCAAAGCTCTCATGTCTTGCCGGCAGCTCTCCTTGAGTGGTGCCATCTCTGTTTGGTCTCACCATGGGGAGACTTCCTTCTGGGTACCTGGGGCAGACGTGGCCACAACCGCAGGAGTCCTGCGCTGAGTCTTCCTTGTGGTGAGGAGCCCGGGCTGGCTGACACGACAGAGCCAGTGCTCCAGGATTACGCTGGTTGACCAAGTTGGTCAGTTGAAAAATTCCTTAAAATACCCCAGGGGTATGTTTTTATTTTGTATTGTTTTTAAAAGGATAAATATTCCGAGACCTTGATACCAGAAAAGAGAGCTCTGTGACTTTTAGAAAACCAACCATGAAGCGCGTTTAAAAAAAAAAGTTAGTTAAAAGACTAGAAATTATGGTTACAAAAATATCTCTGCTAATAGTTTACTGTCTGGCTTGAGTGAGTTTGACTTTAAGGTGTGGTGGCTCTGGAAATTTATCGTGAGTCACTACATAATAACTGGCTGCACTATCAGGCATCAGCCCACACACAATTTTCCAGCCCTGAACTTTGAATGTTTCATACAAAATGAAAATAATACAGTCTTAAATTTTATTCTAGGGATGAGGTGGTTGGTACCACTTTAGACTTTGCTGAAGACTTGTGAATTTGATGTTTCCTACTACATTAAAATGTTTTAAGAAAGTCTCGTGTGTTTGGTGGGCAAACACAGGTCTCCTTTAAGACAAAAACCATGCACATACAGTCTATTGTCTGTAGGTCAATTGCCTCCTTTGGGGACTATTTGCTTGACCTGGACTCTCAGCTCTCCAAATGGCCAACTTGGCCTTTGGAATCATAATTACACATTTGAAGGAAGACTAAACCAGCAAACACAGATGGTTATCTCTCTGCATGCTTTATTTTCTCTTGTCTTTTTCTTGCCTCTGTTCTCTTTCTGGGATTGGAAAACCATAGATATACTTTCTCCTGTACTGAATCAAAGACAGCCTCACAGAGGAGACAGTAAGTAGATACCTTTCTTTCTTTTTCCACAGGGCTTGGTCTTGAGGTTTAGTAGTTATTCCAGTGCAGTAGGGCTCTTGGACGACCAACTTCTATTGTGTCAACTCACGGAAGACTAGTGTTTTCCCAAAAGCCTTTCTTCATCCGGGACCTCTTCTTGACTTCCGAAGTCTTCCTCAGCCTTTGTGAGGCTGCTAAAATCCTTCTTTTGTTTAACTTTCCTGCTTGTGCTTGCCTCTTCTTCAAGATTCCTGTGGCAAACGCAGGGCACCTCCATTTTGGATGCTTGTTCTGTTTTTTAATTCGTCTTTGCCTATGTTTGTATCATCTCCTCAACTAGTCTATCGGTTCCTTGAGGAGGGAAAATACTTTGTTCATTTTTGTCATCCTCATTGTTTAACATACAGAAATGTATGTAATGCCCCAGAAATGCTTTCTGATTGATTTGTGAAGGTAGTTTGTATATTCATTAACTCTGATGTAGGGCAAACCATGTGCTAGATGCTGTATTAGACACTTTCACCTGCACTGTCTTATTGAATCTTCCCAAAGACCCAAAGAGATAAATATCATTCTAATGTCTTACGTGGTGGCAGTAAGATGCAAATAGGTTCCCTGGGGTCCCCCAAGCCAGGATAGGGCATGCCATCTGTACAGCGAGAAGTAGGATTGTCAAGGCTAAGAGACCCGGATGCTTCCTTGTCCTGGGAGAGAAGCTTGCTTAGGAAGTCAGCTTAAGGAGCCCTGGAACCTTCTGGAAGTGCCTCGGGGAATAACTACGCTAGCTGCTGGCCCACTCCCACCCACTGGCCTGGACCCATGGCCCCAGCTGGGGCTGGAGACATGCCACTCAGTGCCTCTCAAAAGCTCTCTCCTAGTTCTTCTGATTATATCTTTGTTATTGCTAACTGACATCACAGGATCCTGCTGACTGTGGGCAGGGAGATGCCTCTGCAAGTTCTGTCTTTTCCTTGGATTGTGATGTCTTTCTATTTGGTGGAGTTGTGTTCTTTGCACTGTCATAGGGCAAGCTTTCTTCCAGACGGTGCTTGCTCCAGGCAGAAAGGATAAAGGAGAACATCTGGCCCAGAGGGTAAGGAGGCAGCTCTGCAGGAACCTCCCTCTGCAGGAGGGCTCTCAAGTCCCTTGAACCCAGGGTGGGCGAGGGGTCTCGCTGCCGTCCGCATGTGCATGTTTGCAGAGCAGCAGGGTGACACTGTGCACGGGGTGCAGTGTATCTCGCAGGCAGCCGACTTGAACGGGCTTGCCTGGATGAGAGTCTGCATGACTGTAACGAAGAGAAACCCTAGTGCCGAGCAAGAGAGCATTACGACAAAAGAGAAGACTTGGCTAACGTACCCCAGTGGTTTTACATCATTTTCCTTTGTTAGTCAATAAACCAGTCCTGGCAAGGGGAGGACTGTGAAAAATTTCACCCATACACGGCAGTTTCTCAGTGTCAAATGTCTGTCACAAATTTTGCTTGTGGTCACCTCCAAAGCCTACAATTTAAAAAAAAAAAAAAAACGCAGCAATTATCTCAACCAAAGTGCTATTGAGTGCACTTTCCAGTGGTTGGTCCTCAGGCTCCTTTCCCAACAATGTTTTCCTCGTGCAAAAAGCCCAAAGGAGCGTGTGCGTGGCTCCTGAAGCCGAGAAGTCAACTCCGCGGAAAATTTGCATGCTGTAATTGACTTGCCGGGAATACTCAATACATAATTCTTCAGGCTTGCAGTGATGATCACCATTCCCTGCAACCTTCCAGGCTGGCAGCCGAAATGGCAGCCAGACTCCTCTGTTCTCCTGTGATCTCATTCTTAGATTGAATCTCCACAACCCAGCTCGGATCCCCTGGTTTTTAAGAGGTTGTAGGTGGTGAACCCTTTTCTTTCCTCTCCCTTAAGCTCCTACAATATGTTAGGCTTTTACAACTCATTTGCCAACTATTGTGTTTTATTGAACAGTTTAGTACAGATACATCTTGTGACCCTGGCTACAGAGTATGTTCTTGGAGGGAAAGCCTGTAATAGATGCAGAGGTTCTTTTGAATGAATGACCAAAGAGATCCATTCTTTGGAAATTTTTGAGTGCACACCTCTGATTTGGCCATGTGCACATGAAAGTGTGACTGGGCTTGAGGAAGTCCTAGGGCTCAAGTGAAGTAAAGACCCTCTATAGAATCCTCATGGATAATTTTCAAGAAAATTACTTGGACAATCATTCCTGGTTGATATGTTGAATTTAACGTGGGAATCATAAATCTGCAGAGGTTCCTTGTCTGCCCTAATGCTCAAAGAGACAATATGAAATATGAGCATGAATATTTTGTGTGTGTGTGTGGCAGGAGGAGTGGTAAATTGGATTCAATCACTGTTTTGCAGTGAAGCAGCACACAGCTCACTTGAAGGAAGCTTCCATCACTCCATCATTCCACCATGCTGGGCACCCTTTTCTCTGATTCTATATTTTGAATCATAAAATGCTTCTACAGCAGAACTTTTAGATGTCAAGGGTCCAAGTATGCTCAGACAGTAAATCTGAAGGTGTGGATTTGGAGACCTGAAGGTGTGGATTTGGAAAAGTGCTGGAGAGATGTTTCTTGATAACATCTCAAGGAAGGTTCAAGGCAGGTGAAAACATTCTTCTGGAGGTTTTGGATGGCTGTCTCCATGGTCCTGAATTTCCAGGGCCAAACAGAGGCAAAACTGCCATTGAAATTTACCTCTGGCAGTTTCTTACCTCCCTTCCCCTCTACTGGATGCTATTTCCTAAGGTAATGGTGCATTTCCAAAAGGTAATATGTTTGCAATGGTGTGCAAGTCCATTGCACAGATGGGAAGCTCCTTCCCCAGCCTCCTATCAAAATCTATGTCCAAGTTGATACTACTTTAAACACCTGAGGTGACCCCATGTTCAATTGGAGCCACTGGTGAGACCGGTGCGCACAATAGGACGTGCCTCCTGGGCAGCACGTACAGAAGTGAGTGCAGTTTAAAGAGGTGGTGATCCCAGAGTGCTCTGTATTCGTCAGGTCATGTGTGCTCTGTTCTTAGGGTCATCCTTTAAGGGGGACATTGGTAAATGGGGGCATATTCAGATGAGGGTGAAAAAATATCAAGACAGTATTATGGGAGAAATGATGGAAGATTTGGGCATTTGCAACCTGACTAAAGAGGCCAGAATCATTCTAGAATCTGTTCTAGTTTAAACACCTCTCTTGTGTTTGAATTTATCTTCTACATATCTCTGCCAGATTACCAATTAACCTTGGCCTGAATATCTCTGAATATTTCTTATGACTCAGAACTCACTACCTAGAGCTCCAGAACGTGGCAGCCTCCTTTGAATATTTTAAACAGAATAGTGTAACACCTCTGAAAGGCAGAACATCTGCTAGTGTGAGGAAATGAGAGGAAAGCATGCTTTTGGTTCAGTATGGCCAGATAATCCTTGTGGGAAATGTGAAGATTTGGGAACTGGCTTTGGTGATAGGTATAAGTTCCCTACCAGCATCAAGATCTGCTACATTTATTTATCCTTAATCAAGTTTCTTTGCTGACAAGGAATATGAAACCCCATGATGCAAGCTTAAGTAAAAAGATGTAGGGTAGGAATACAATGGTCCATCTCATGAACCAGAAACAAAGTATAGGCTGATCACGGAGGCTGAATCTGAAAATTCCAGAACTAGGATTATTAGGGCACGAGGTCTTTTCCTCTACTTGTCTTTATTCCTCTACTCTTTCTCAGATGGGCTCCATACTACCTGACTTATAACCTCTTCCCCATAGATTTTGGCTAGCTATGTTGCCATATCTCACCGCCTCCAATCCAGGCTTTACCTGAATTTATCTCTGAACTCCCACCTGAAGAATTGTCTCTCCACACCTCTTAGTCCTGTAAGTCTGGAGAAAAAGATTCAGCTTGGCTCAACCCAGCCTTTGGATTGGTTTTCCATGGATCACGTGTATGGTCCTGCTCATATGAATAGATGGAGATGGATTCTCTAAGAAGTATGTGAGGAATGACAAACATTAGAATACCTTCTAGAGGCACATAGCCTGAAGCCAAAGAAAGCAATAATACCTAGCTGTGAGATACTAGCGCTTCTCAACACAAAGGCCCTTTAAATCTTACCTCATAGATTCCTCTGCTGTCCTTAGTTTCTGGGGTATTTAAAAAAAGTTTTTTAGGTTTATTTATTTTGAGAGGGAGAGTAAGGGAGAGGCAGAGAGAGGGAGACAGGGAATCCCAAGCAGGCTCCACACTATCAGTGCAGAGTCTGACGACGGGCTCCATGTTGTGAGGTCATGACCTGAGCTGAAATCAGGAGTCAGATTCTCAACCAACTGAGCCACTCAGGTGCCCCCTTAGTTTTGCTCTAGAATAATTTTCTTCGTTCACACAGAATGCTCCCTTTTCCTCATATACTTTTGCTGATCTCTGCTTTGATTTGCTTGAACAGATTTTATTTCTTTTGTCCACAAAGTTTAGCTGTTTTCTTTCTTCTCTCTTTGTTTGTTCTCGGAACTTTGAGTAGTACTTTAAAAAACTGCCCTCAATAGACTCTGTCTTCTGCAATATATATACATGTATTTTTTAACCAGAAAATTCAGCATTAGTTTCTGGTGTCATATCCTATCTTTGAGGATGCATCTTCCTTTCAGCTCAGAGTGCAGAGCATGATGACAAATGAGAAACAATCATTTCACACATCCTAGTAAAATAAATCTTCTCTGTCAGAACAGCAGGTGATTAGATCTTCATTTTGATATATACTGCAGCGTCTTCAGAAATGAGCCAGTAAGGCCTGATTTGAGAGAGAATGCAAATTTCCAGCCAAGGAATAGCTGCAGAGACTATATGCATGTGTAAAGCAGTGTAGAAGTGAACCCACTTGGGCAGGTGGCCTCACGTTGGTGAATTCTGTTAGCCTCGACCCAAATCTACACCCGTGTTATAGACTATGTATGTGGGGGGAGCACTTGGTACCTTATTTATAGTCATCTCCACCACTTGTGGTATTATTATTAGCTATAAAGTTCGTTGAAGCATTAATATGCCTGAGCCATTTCCCAGGTGGCACCATGGGCTTGATTCCTATAAATTATTAATCTTGAGGAAGAAAAGCTTGATTCAAAAATTAATTTGAGTGAACTTTACTAGTTTACAGAGTAAGTTACATAAATGGAACATCAAGTTATCATCTGATGTGATTGAGAATTAACACAAATTGCCTCTCTGGAAAGCTTTTCCCTCTGTCTCTCTCAGCGCAGTGCTCCTTTCTGTAAGGAAAGGCAGAACATCACTGGGCCTAAGACCTTGGCACCTGTGGATGACGGATGTGGTGGCTCAGTCAGTTAAGTGTCTGACTTCAGCTCAGGTCATGATCTCATGGTTCTTGGGTTTGAGCCCCGTGTCAGGCTCTCTGCTGACAGCTCAGAGCCTGGAGGCTGCTTCAGATTCTGTCTCTCCCTCCCTCTCTGCCCCTCCCCCACTTGTCCTCTGTCTCTGCCTCTCAAAAATAAAGAAACATTAAAAAAAATTTTTCATTAAAAGCTTGGCGCCTGGAGCCATGTGGCCTCTGGTTTGAAACCAATCCTACAATTACCAGCAAGGTGACTTTGGGCAAAATACTCAACCAATCTCTTTGGGCCTTGGTTCCCTAATCTGTAAAATGGGCATGATACTTGTAGGATTTCAATGGGACATAATTGTTGGTTGGGTTTTTTTTTTTAATAGACAAGAAAACCAAGGCTCAGAGAGTTATGTATCTTTCTCAAGTTCACAGAGCTGACGAGTGGATGGGTCAGGATCTAAACTTCAGCCCATTAGCCTTCAATTCATGTCCTTCTCCACTAGTAGGCTCCCCAAACTTGCCTATAATGAGAATCACCAAGGGGTTGCTTATTAAAAGCACAGATTCCTAGGCCTTTGGCATGGAGACCAGGAATCTGTAATATTAACAAGTGCCTCACGTGGTAAGACTCGGAAATGGTGTACCAAGGCATCCCCACCTCCCGTGGACCTTCTGAGTTTTTGCAGTTGGATGAATGGATTTGTTCATGGAGCTGTTTTGTTCTCCTTTTCTTCTCCTCTCCTTTTTCTCCCTTTCCACAACCTCCCTGTCTCCTCCACTAGACCTTTCAAAGTCCTACTTAAATCCTCCTCTCTCTGAGCTTTTCCAGGCTCTTAGTGTGCCTGATCCTTTCATTTAAGGTTTTTTCCCGATGACCCAGACTTCACCTTTGAACCCCTTTATATCTCCCTCCAGCCGACCCTCTGTTCTTCACTCATTACTTTTTACCCTCACTTTTCCTTCCCTTTAGGTTCCTCGGGACCATTGAGATGAACTCAAAAGGCATCTCTGTGTGGCATATTGTAAGGAAAGCTGAATTGTAGTATGAACTGTTTTCAGAGTATGTCATAATAAAGTCCAATATTATATTAAGGTACACGGACTTATTACAGGTGAAATAATGACTGCTATGTTTCTGACTAAAGTGATTGTACTTTAATCTAGAGAGCCAAAATGGGATGGGTGTAATGAGCCCTGTCAATAGCTGGCCATGGCTGTAAATCTGTAGAGGGTCACCTCCTTGACATTCTGCTTCAGGGCCTGCATTGTTTTCTTTGGGCAATGCCTGGATTTGGAACTCTGGATCATAGTGGAACTTCAGACCCCAGTCAATTTCCTACAAGGTCAAATGATGGTTCAAGAAGCAATATTTCACTGAAAAAAAAAAAAAACAACCCTTGATTTCTACAATCGCGTAGGTCAAAGTCAAAGGCACTCATATCTGATGTGACGACAAATTGATTCAAGGACTTTGGCCCACATGCTACCACTCGAGGAGCCAAGCCCGAATTAGATGCAAAAATGAGCAGTTGTGTGCACTCTTGTGGTCTGAGTAAATGGCACTTGGAAGCACCAAATTGATTGCATACTCAGGAGAGGAGAAATAATTGGGCAAATGAAATTTGTAGCTGCTTATTTACACAGCAATGTGGATTTTCAGTTGAGAAGTACATGATTACTCCAGGTCCAATGGAGGCTTTCTTGGAGGATAGAAATTATATATGTTGACAAATAATCACATTGGCCTTTTATTCCATGATAATTAAACATTTCTTGCATTTATCCTAATTCTCAAGGTGTATATGAGCAAACTCTGCAAAACAAACTGCTCTTCTCAGGTATGTATGAATTTTTGGTATTTTGAGAATGTGTTAGTTCAACACTTTTTTAATAAACCCTAGACATTTTGAGGAAAAAGTCAACTCAGAATAGTATTGTTAGAACATTTAATGAGACATAATTTAAATATGAAGGTCTATCACCATTAACCAAGTGTGTGGCCTTGAGCAACTAGGTCCTACTGTCTGTCTGAGCCCCAATTTCTCACCTATAAAAGGAATACCACTTATCTTTCTGGGTTGCTGAAATAAGGATGCATCCTGGGATATGCAAGAGTGCACAGCCAGATGCAAAGCCTAGTAGAAATAGGCGATCGTTGTTTTATGCTTGGAGGAAAGGAAGAACTGCTAGAATTCCACTGACTGGATCCGTACTTGGAGGCAACATGTGTCTGTCAAGACTTGGGAAGTTGTGATATGATTGAATTGTGGGGTGACATTATGACAGGCAGAGAACAGAGGACATCTGGTCTGTCACTGGGTGGTGACTGATGCACTTGATGGCTGGTTAGAAGGTCAAAGCTAAAGAGTTCTCATGGGGTTTCAACCACTCAACAAGATGGCTCATAGACTAGTCTTCCCAAATAGATCTGCAAGGAATTTCAGTCCTCTGAAAACAGAGCTTCATGGCTCAACAAGTTTGGGAAATGCTACAGGCATTAACTCCCCCTAAGGGTTAATGTTGTGAATGTGTATGGTATAAGCTATACTGTCTTATACACACATAGCAGCCCCATGTGGCTATTCAATTAGAAATTAATTTTTAATAAAATAAAAAACTTAGTTCCTCAGTCATACTAGCTACATTTCAAGTGCTTCTTATGGCCAGTGGCTACCTTATTGGGAGGTGCATATATAGAACATTTTCCTCATTGCCTGAGGTTCTATTAAACAGGTGCAAGAAGGGTTTTGAGGCATCCTGTGGTAAAAGAACTTATTGAATTTTGTTCACAGAGCAAACCTTTTTAGATCCAGGAAAACTTCCATTCTGCCAGATGCTGTTTAGAAAATACAGTTTGGCCTCCTTGGAGAGGTAGACCCCACATCTGGAGGTGGTGTTCTAGCACCTGCTCTTGTGCTGGATTCTTCAAATACTGTTCCTGCTTCTACATGTTTATCTGTGTTCTTGTCCTTGTTGAAAGATTAATTCTCTTGATATTCTAAGGCACACCTCCCCACGCTTCATGCCCCTGTTAAACTCATCAATAGCCAGTGTTCCCTGTTACAGACCTAGAACTTCAGGGATGGAAGGGACCTTAGCGGTTATGTAAGTCAATTCCTTGTTTCACTTACGAGGAAACCAAAGTCCAGACAGGTTATGTGACTTTTCTGAGGTCACTCTGTAAATAGTACAATACCTACTTCTCATTAAGGCTGTTGGTTCATCTTCTCTTCACACACTGAAGGGGAAAAAAGCAATTATTAATGGGCAAGGATTATATCAATGTTAACACGGGCTTTGTCTTTAGTTTGAGATCTTGCCTATCTTTGTGAGAGTGGGCTTTGAGTAAATGTATTCTGTATTTTGTAGCTCAACATGTTTTTACGAGCTCTGATGGGATAGGGCCTTCAGTGAATAAGTCACCCATTACTCAATTTCTTGCCTCTCCTCTGTATAAAAGCCTGTGATGATTTTCAGCAACTGGCCAATAATAAGTGCATGAATTTCACCTGCCTTTGCATCTCCTTGGAATTCTTTGGATTGATTAGGATCCTAGCTAGACCATCTCTGCCTTTAATTTTGGTGGCCATGGTATAAAAAAGTGAGTGACAATTGTGACCTGTGTAGTGGAAGAAAACAAGCCCTATTGCTTGTTCACAGCAAGGCTGACCTTTACTATGAAAGAGCCAGTTCAGAGGGGCAGATCAGATATGCGTTTCTGGGGCCACTGCTGTGGAGGGGTCGGTTGCACCGCGTGGGGGATATGTAGGCTGTAAAAGGAAGACAGGTTATATGTCAGGGCAGTGTCCTGGGAGGAAGTGCCCTATTAGGGCTGTGATCTGGAACCAATATACTTCTGGCACCTCTGCTAGGATGTCAGTGGGAAAGCCCCATTAGTCATCTCTGCCAGATGGGGGCTTCTGGAAATCTCTGCGCTGCTGTACATGTCTTTATTGATGAAAACACTGAAGCCACAGGGGTTGTGGCCACAAGTGTCTCATCCTACAGACGTTCTGGCCCCGCAAGGATCACAAAAAGGGAAATGAGTTGTGGAGCCTGATCTTTGAAACTTCTGCGTTTTAAAAGGTGGAAAAAATGTCATGTTTACCATTTCTCTTGGAATAAATTTCCAGGGAATTTTGAACTTTAATGGCTGAACCCATTTAGGCTCCCCCAGAATCTCTGATGGGGGTACCTCCCCACGTAATTCTGGAGTGCTCTGCTGTTCGAGAATCACTCACTGCCCTTGAGAAATTGCTCATTTTCTCAAGATGTCATCAGCTGTGTGAATAGTAATATCACTTCATTATCATTAAAGAAAATGATATATCTTTCTTTTGACTTCACTGAATTCAAATTTTCCTCATCTATGTATAGAATCTGTTAGAAGCTTCCTGTTTAACTACCCCATTTCACAGCAGAGAAGTTTGCTTTTTTTTTTTTTTCTTCCACCTGCTTGCAGCATCTCTTTTCCTCTCTTATTATAAGTAAGGAGAATTTGAGAAAATTCTGGCTCAAGATATGACCCAGAGATTCAAGTCATATGAATCCTTTCTTTTATGGGGAAACTCCATAGACAATGTGCAGATGTTAGAGCAAGCTCTGGAATGCCTATCTGACTCCAGACTTGCTCTGTTCTCCAGAGCTCTCTTCTGCTGTGTAGAGTGATGTGGCCGTGTTACTGGAGTTCGTTTTTATGGGTGGATTTGAGCCTGTGTGAGGTTGCTTGAATCCAGACATTTGGTAGCAGTGGGCATAACCCTGCTCTGAGAGGAAAAGCTCAGTGTAGAAGAAACAGCCCCTGGACAAGAGTCAGGAGACCAGAGTCCTGCTTCTGACTCACTCATCAGCCAGCTGTTGGCCTTGGCCTTGTCTGTTCAAGTTTCGGAGCTTCCTGATAGTGGTGCAACTTAAACTAGATTTACTAAAGCCAGTGGCCCTTTGATCTAAAATGATCCACTGTAACATTTGGTATTACTGACCACTTCCTTCTTCTTAAAATGTTCACCTTTTTTGGCTTTTGAGCCACCATTTCCATGTTAGTTCAACCAAAATTACTGGGCTCAGCATTGCCCTGGGGAATCAGAGAATGAACAAGACAGCTTTTGTCTTTGATGAGCTCACGAGATACATAAACGTAATCTAACAATTTCTTCTCTCTGAATTCTCCTTCCTAATTCTAGTCACTTCTTCAATTTTGTTTTTGTTCTATCCCCAACTCTCTTCAAATATTTTGTATACAGCGTCCCCCCTTATCTGCGGTTTTGCTCTCTGGTGGTTTCAGCTCCTTGCGGTGAACTACAGTTTGGAAGCAGCTGTGCTCTTCCTGATGTATGGCGAGTCGGTAGTCACTTAGGGCTACATCCCGTGCCTACGTCAGTCACCTCACCTCATCTGGCCATGTAGCACTTTATCATCTCATACCATCAAAAGAAGGGTGAGTTCAGTACAGCAGGGTATTTAGAGTGAGAGAGACCACATTCACATAACTCTTCTTACAGTCTATTGTCATAATTGTCTCATTTTATTCTTAGTTATTGTTGTTAATCTCTTACTGTGCCTAAGCTGTAAATTAGACTTTATCGTAAGTATGTATGTACGGGAAAGAACACAGCATATATGAATAAGGCTCAGTACTCTCTGTGGTTTCAGGCATCCATGGGGTCTTGGAATGTAGCCCCCGTGGATAAAAGGAGACTGTTGTACTTTCCTTGGAAAATAGTACTCATTCCCATGGCTTCAACTATCATTAGCATGCTTTTGGTTAAAAATTATATTATCTTTGGGGCGCCTGGGTGGCTTAGTCGGTTGAGCGTCCGACTTTCGCTTGGGTCATGATCTCGCGGTTCGTGGGTTCGAGCCCCGCGTCGGGCTCTGTGCTGACTGCCAGCTCAGAGCCTGGAGCCTGCTTCAGTCTGTGACTCCCTCTCTCTCTGGCCCTCCCCTGCTCACGCTGTCGCTCTCTCTCCTAGAAATAAATAAAAAAAAAACATTAAAAAAAATTATATTATCTTTAACCATGACCCCTTCCTCCCAACCCCACCATCTTGACTTACAGATTCATATTCCCATGTTCATCCCAGTCATCTCCACCTGGATATTCCTCAGGATCCTCAAACTCAAAAAGTTTGAAACGAAATGTCTTTGCTCTCAATCACTTCCTCCCTTCTTTTCTTAAAACCCAGTGTTTCTACTGAATTTCTTACCTTGGTTAAAAGCATGCCATCCATTTAGTCACTCAGATTAGACACTTCGGAGTCAGGCACCTGGGTGGCTCAGTCGCTTACGTGTCCAACTTCAACTCAGGTCATGATCTCATGGTTCATGAGTTTGAGCCCCATGCTGGGCTCGCTGCTGTCGGTGCAGGCCCACTTTGGATCCTCCAAATCCCTCCTCTGCCACTCCCCTGCACTCTGTCCCTCTCTCTCAAAAATACATAAACATTAAAAAAAATAAAGTAAAAAAGGAAACCTCAGAGTCATCTGCCTCTCCTCTCCTCCAACATCTACATAACTGATCACACTCCTTCAGAATCCATCTTGGAAGTGTTCTTTGTCTCTGCCTACTTCTTCTTCTTATTCCTGCTGCCACCCTCATTGAAACCTGTAATAATGCTCCTTGGGAATTCATCGATTTTAACATGCAAACTACCTCCCTCATTTAACATTTCCCAAGTCAGGATGCATCTCTGAGTTTCTGTGGCCAGGCAGCAATCATGAGGTCAACAGCACAGCCTGTGCACCTGCATCCAAACTTGCAGAATGGGCTCCAGTCATTTGGAAACCTCAGAAATAATAAGTGGAACATTCTTGAAAGATATAATGCATCATTAAGACTCCACATGGCTTTTGCATGGAAGAGTGTTTCAGAAAACTCTGAATGGGAAAAAGTGTTAGGAATACCTTAACCAAATTATTGAGCTTGTGTTTTCCTTTTTATATATGGACAGGGGTGATAAGTGATAAAAATCTGCCAGTATCAGTATAAAAGAGTCCTTTCCATAAGTATAAAATAAAAATTCCAAGTGACAAGGGACACTGTGTTATCATTTAATAGGTAGAATTTTTCTTTCTAGAGGCAAGTAAAATAATACTGTGACTAATATTGATTGTATCTTAGACTTGCAAAAATATAGAAAAAGATTGAGTGCAAAACTGCCTAATGAACCAATACTTTCAGGTGCCTGGGTAGCTAGTTTGGTTAAGTGTCTGACTCTGGATTTTGGCTCAGGTCATGATCTCATGGTTCGTGAGTTTGAGTCCCACGTAGGGCTCTGTGCTGACAGCGAGCAGAGCCTGCTTAATATTCTTTCTCTCTCCCTCTCTCTCTATCCCCCCACCCTGCTTCCCTGCTTTCTCTCTCTCTCTCTCTCTCTCTCTTTCTCTCAAAAATAAAATAAATAAAGCTTTTTTAAAAAAGTACGAATACTTTGGAAATCAATACAGTGGAGAAGTTCTAATTTTCACATTGCCACCAGCATGCCTATACCTGATCCTATTGTTCAAGTACAATAGAAACCTCCATGTGGCAGAGCTTCTCAAACGCAGGGTGCATCAGAGTCACCTACAGGGCTTATGGAAACAGATTACTGTGCCCCAGCCTCTGAGTTTCTGATTCAATAGGTCTGGCTGAGAATTTGTATTTCTTTTCTTTCTTTCTTTTTTTTTTAATATTTTTATTTATTTCTAGGAGAGAGAGAGAGAGAGAGAGCGTGAGCAGGGGAGGGTCAGAGAGAGAGGGAGATACAGACTCTGAAATAGGCTCCAGGCTCCGAGCTGGCAGTCAGCACAGAGCCCGACTCGGGGCTTGAACCCACGAACCGCGAGATCGTGACCTAAGCGAAAGTCGGACGCTTGACCGACTAAGCCACCCAGGCGCCCCGAGAATTTGCATTTCTAATAAGCTCCCAAGTGATAATTGATGCTGCTGGTTTCCAGGGGTCACGCTTGGAGAACCATTGCCCTGTCGCATGAATTCCAAACTCCTCGTGTGGCCTGCAAGGCTCCTGCAAGGCTCTTTCCCAAGGACTCCCGTGATGCACCTGCAGATTCTTTGCTTGCGTGCCTTCACATTTCTGTTCCCCTTCCCCATCATGCCTAGAACTTCCCAAGTGCGGATGATTCTGTGATTTTGTTTTCCTTATACATTGTCAGAGAACTGAAAATTTTCTGGCTTTTAAATGCAGTGCAGTCTAATAGGCAAATTCTTCAGCAGAAAGTATTTCTTTTACTTATCTTCTTCCAAAGAGGTAAAATTTCAGATTGTTTATCTGTTAAGATCAGACAGTTAAACTCAATGCTCAGTCTCTTCCAGTAATTAGAAAGATATTCTTTTGGGACTGACAGGTCACCAAGTTTGACGGGGTTTTCCAATTTTCCAGATTATCAACTTGGCAATCATCCCTCCACAAAATACAGAATTTATTTTGAGTCAGTGGAGCCATTGTCATGATAATTTTAAATATTTATAAGAAGTTGTAAATATATATGATACTGAAAAGCAATTTAAATTGTACCAAACCAACGAATGTTCCCCATTTCAGTGTATTTATAGTCGGGCTCATAAATAATATGACAAGATAAAAACCCTGGAAAGTGGGAGCATAGGCAGAAGCAATATACAGGAAGATGATTGTGAGATGTGCTGTGAGGCAGGAAAATGATGTATCATAGTCTGTATCATAACGACGGCTTTTCTAGACTTGTGACCACTGATAAACGGATCTAAATTTGAAGTTAACTAAGGATTTTAAGCTGTATTTTGAAGGGGAAGTTGTTATTTTATTAACTGTTTAAGTCATGGACTATTTCTTGAGTAGGAACTTGATCAGTTTTATGTGTGGTCCATATATAAGTTCACACACACACACACACACACACACACACACACACACTGATTCCTGATCCAAATGAGCACAGAAATGCAGAATCAGTGTAGCTGTGACATAGTATTCCCTGATCTGCCCAAGCCTCATGAATAAAACTTTCATTTTTTCATTTACTTATTCAAAGAAAATTGAGTGTATAGTGTATGGAAACCTCATTATGACCCTTGAAATGCAACAAAGAATGAGTTTACACAATTAGGAACTAGTGAATGAAAGCCTTTACGGAACCTAGAATAAAATTGTAACAACCGGGGGTGCCTGGGTAGCTCAGTTGGTTAAGCATCCGACTCTTGGTTTCAGCTCAGGTCATGATCTCTCAATTTGTGATTTCAGCCCTGCATGGGGCTCCCTGCTGACAATGCAGAGCCTGCTTGGGATTCTTTTTCTCTCTCCCTCTCTGCTCCTTCCCCCCCTCAAAATAAATACACTTTAAAAATTGTAACAACTGGGAATATGATCAGTATAAGAGTCTACCTTTTCGGCACTTCCAGAACCTTTTTCAGGCACATGCCAATGTTTCCATGTATTTTTTCAGTTGACAATTTCCTAAAGTTAAGTACAATTATTATTCTTGAAGAAATGGAAGCTTAGACATTCTAGGTTAAGAACCTCATCCAATATTACACAGCTAATCAAGTGTACAGCCAGAATTACAGTCAGCTTAACCTTATGTTATGTGTGTAGTTTCCCATCTGCAATGCTCTAGTCTAATCGGGGAGGCAATTTAATAAGCAATTACAATGCTGTGTGATAAACGGTCTGGGAGGGGAAATGCAGGAGGGGTTGAGAACACATTGCCGGGGGTGGGGGTGCAAGAAAACACTTTCTGGAAGAAATACGGTCTAACAGTTAACCAGGACTGAAGGAAGGGTGTCTGCGAAAGTCTGGAGGTTTGAGAGCGGTTGGTGGCGTGAGGGGTTGAGGGGAGGTCAGCAAGGCTGGACCGTGAAAGTCCTGACTACTCGCAGCAAAACCCACTACGACTTCATTGCCAACTAGACATTGGTGGTTCCCAAAAGATATCCTTTGGAGTTCGCTCATAGCTTGGTTTGGGTTTCAGTGTAGATGCTTTACCCCCCAAAAGTTGCAGTCATCTAATATACTGGGAACATGTCTCATCATTTGTGTGCTATTCACACACAATGTTTCTGTTTCTGGCAGGTGATTCAGAAGCAAGTGTTCTGTCAAATGGTGTGAAAGGTTTAGTACTCTTTCCCATGGCCACTGAAGGATTCTTTGTGTCTCCCCCCCCCCCCCCCCCAAACAGAATGAAGGAGGAATGCTTGCTGGTTGCCGCTCGTTCCCGGAGCAGCTCAGCAGATTGACATGCACACTCCAAGGCAAGGCTGATCTCTGTAAAGAGCTGGCTGCCTGGTCGCATGGCCTTGGAAGCAAAGCGTGTATAGAGCTAGAGGGTGCTCTTGCAGAAACGGAGAGCGAAGGAAGTAGCTAGAAGGAACAGAGGCTCTCCCATCTCTTCCTTTGTCAGGGCCATGGTCTATCCATCTCAGAACACAAAGACCAGGTAGCCTTTGGGGCCAGTTCCTGTGGGTCCAGCCTGGCAGAGAGAGTTTAATCAGGGCCATATTCCTGCCACATCCCCATTCTTCCCACTGAGGACAACACAACTGTGCTTTACATAACCTCCCTATAGACTCATGGCTACTTTTTGTGCTTCAAGACCAATCTCTCCTGTATCACCATCTCTTCTCTTATGCTTCTCTGATTTTTCTATTAGTGAAACCCATAAAATGTTCTTGAATCTCTCTCACACACACACACACACACACATGCACGCACTCACACACCTTATGCCCTACATAAAGATAACATTGTTTAGTCTCTTGGCTCTTGATGAAATGAAACAATAATAGTGTACTAACAATTACATTAAGGTCTTTTCCCATCCTGTTTTGGTGGTAGTTTAAATGAGGCTTTGGTTCTTTTTCTTGAAATATGCAACCATTAGACAAAATATATTTTCTTCAAATATAAAACCATTTGAAGTCAAGAGAAGAATGACTTCAGGCATTCTGAATACTTTTTCAAAATGCACACACACTCACATGCACACACACTCACACATGATTGTAAATCTAATAGCAATGAAAGATGCATTTTTGACTTAGAAACTCTCTAATGAATTAATACTTTCTCTATGAATACATTAAAAGGAAATTTAGAATTAGTTCTGATTGTTTAATCTGTTTGCTAAGAAACCCCAAAAACCAAAAACACAAGTTATTTGTTCTATAGGAATGAATATCCATTAGGTAGGTTAATGTTGATGGATAACTCCCTGTGTCAGCTCTATGGATCTTTCATGTTGGTGTTCCATGCAGTTGGCCTCAAGTTCACTGCGGTGGTTGAATTTAATGAAAATATCAGTGGGTTTTTGGTCATTATAAGAGTGTCAGATTTTCATGACACTTTTTCTGTGATTGAAAACCACATAAAGTCAGGTCACCCATGAAAGATAGCTAAGATGAGTGCAATAGCAAATATCTGCATGGACAACAAGAAGGACTCTATTTGTTGGGTCTGGAATGTACATGATATGTAGTTGTGTTTTTAATTATTTAACCAAGCAAGCATCTTATATAAAAGACATTAACAGAGAATCGCAACGGAATCGTGGTGATGTGGAGAATTGACTGATAATTTTGACAGATGAAGAAAGGTTTTTGTTTGTCTGTTTTTGGTTCCCAATAGAACAGATGTCTTTAGACATCTTAAGAAAGCCTCTCCTGCTTGTCATTGGATTCCAAGGGCCATAATCAACACCCATGGGGGTTTCTGCATAGTTTATGAGAGTCTGGTGACCCTTCTGGAGCAGGTCCCGGCAAACTGGAAACTTACCCATTCTATAATCACGGCAGAAGAAGCTGTCTCTTGCTTCAGAATGTCTACAGCTTGCTTTGCTTTTATTTGTGGGTTTGGAAGCAGTTCTCCAGCTCTGTGATCAGTAGAAATGAAGAAAGCAGGCCTCACTGTGCACTTTGGCCAAGTTCTTCCATTGAAGATGAACTTTTGGAGCTCTATCCAGAGGGTAGGAGGTACCCTGCCTACTGCCACACTCCAGACCAAATGAGAGCAGCCTGAAAAACCAGAGCGTGAACTTTGCAGTTAATTCTACTAAGCCTTTAAGAGCTCATGGCTTGGGTGGATTTGTGTGGCTCCAGCTCCAAGGCTATTTTCCGTTGACTCGATTGGCTTCTCTAAGGAGCCTCTCCTCTCCACTCCTCTCCCTGGGCTGAAGCCTTGCTCCTGGCCATAGGATCCTGTCTGTAAAGTAAGGCGATCTAGTGTTATGACTGAGAGTATGTTTTTCACTATTGAAGTTCACATTTCAACTCTGCAACTTGCCGAGTGGACAACCCACATAAGTTCTCTGTGCTGCAGTTTTGCATCAGTAAAATGCGGGACATTATAATCATGGTATCTACTTCATAAGATTCCCAGAAGATTAAGCAACCTAATACAGGTGAAGCACTTAGAGCACTGCATGCTAGGCAGTAGGTTCTTAGTAAGTATCAGCTGTTACTATGATTGGCGCATGCACTTTATGTCTGTTACAGCATTTGCTGAAGCAGCGTGAGTGAAAATTAAGCTGGTGGGAAGATTATTTTTCACATACAGGTACTAACGTGTGGGGGGCGGTATACACTTCTTGCCCTGTTGGGTTGTTAAGGTCCCTGCAGAACGAGCTGGATGGGGCCCATCCTGACACAGCTCTGAGCTGAGCTGAGAACCTTGCTAGTGGCTGAGCCTCACAATCTACTCCTGGGTATATAGGGCTGGCCAGGTGAACTTGAACTTCTGTCTGTTTCTGTGCAGTAACAGCTTAAGAACAAAACTCAGGCTTTTCAGAGCTATGCCATAGATGAATCATTCCAAAAAAAGGTCATCAACTTAAAAAAGCCACTTTTATATTTATTTGGGTACAGTATCTTTTAAAAAATTCCCTTTTTATGCTCTCCTTGGATGACAGCCATACAGAAAGAAGCATGGTGTATCCCTTTTTAAACCCATATTTCTGAAAGCCTTTTCAGTAACTTTGGTTTGTTTTGATTCCTTCTTCTGGTAGCTAAAACATTATAGCATTTTCAGGGTGCATGCCATGCAAGAGTTCTGTTTCCACTGATGTTCAGCTCTGGGGTACCCATCACCAAAATGCTGCCAGTAATGTTTCCATGTGGTAAACTGCTCTTTGTTCCGGCTGCAGCCAGGATAAAGAGTGATAAAAACGAAGCCCTGCATTCAAAATCAAACATAAAGGGATCACCCTGTTCTAGGTTGTTCACCGGTCCTCAGCTGCTTCTCTACTCTGGCTTCATCATAAGCCAGATTTTTAGAATCATATTTTATCTTACTTTGCATCTCCATAGTGCTGAGCACCTACAAAGTAACTGGCAAAAGTCTCTGGTGGTGCTGTGATAAATAAGTGTGATGAATGAATGCATGAATTAAAAACGGTAATCTTTTTGTATCCTTTTCCTTTTTGAGTGGCCACAAGACAGCTTCTCTCTGGCTGGCCAGTCTCTTTCTTCTCCAAGCGCATGCTTAGTTCCAGGGCTCACGACAATAGTAACCTGATTTTTGGATTTCATGGAGAGTAAAACTTGAACCTAAAACAAATGAAAAAAAAAAACCCACTCAAGACTAACGTAGGTTTTCAACTTATTATTCTGACAAGGAAGTCCAATAAAAAGAACCAGCAGTGTGGTAGGTAGGCTGAAGAATGCCCCCCACCCCCCAAATGTCCATGTCCTAATTCCTAGAACCTGTGAATATGGTACCCTTCCATGATAAAAGGGTCTCTGCTGATGTGAGAGTTAAGAATCTTGATTTTGGCTGGAGCTGCAGCATTTTTTTTTTGTACTCTAAATAAATTGGGGGAAAAAATGCTGTAGCCCCAGCGAAAATCTTGACTGCAGCCTTGTAAAAGACCCTGACCCCTGACCTCAAGCCACACAGCCAAATTCCTGACTCACAGAAACTGTGTGAGATGGTAAAAGCTTATTTTTGTTTTAAGCCATTAAGTTTCAAGGTGATTTGTTATGCAATATATAACATATATATTGAACATGATGTGAGTTGAAACTTTATCATGAGATACTTAATCTAACTCACTTGTGAAAAAACAAGCCAAATACTTACTGTTAACTGGAGAAAAATTTTGGTGAGCTGAAATGATGAAAAATAATTTGAAAAAGCAAACATCAAACCAGAAACTGACTACAAGTAGGTCATACGTTTTGGCAGAAACTGGCTAGCTGTTCAACAAACTCATTTATGCCCCTGGATATCCAGCTAGGATATACTTCCCAGCCTCCCTTGGAGTTAGAGATGGTAATAATATTGAGGGAAAAAAAAGAAGAAACATAAGATGGAAATATTATTCTGGATCACCCGGATGTGCCTAATGTAATCATAACAATCTTTATGAGAGAGGGGCAGGAGGGTAAAAGTCAGAGAGAGAATAGGAGACGCCACCCCACCAGCTTTGAACATAGAGGAAGGGGCCATGAGCCAAGGAGTGCAGACAACCTTTATAAGCTAGAAAAGGCAATGAAACAGATTCTCCCCAGTGCTTCCAGAAGGAAGATAATCACGCCCACCCAACTGGGACCTTCAGAGCTTCAGAATAATAAATTTGTGGTTTCTTAGGCCACTTGTTGGTGGTAACTTGTTACAGCAGCAATAGAAAACTAATACAAGAATTTACACATTGCATTTCTTCCTAAAAGTAAGAAATTTTTCATGGTAAAGGTGTCGGGTGAATTGGATCCTCTTAAAAAAGTACATGGGCAACTTTGCACAATATACAAATAGGTGCGTGTCTCTGCGGTCCAGAAGGGCCTGTTTCTGTTGTTTCTTCCAGTTCTGAAGGAAACAGAGGGAAAAATCAGAACGGCTACATGAAGGCTGAAGCCCTTGCCCCTTTGCTACTAAATGAACGTCAAGCCAAGTGAAGAGCCTGCTTCCCCTCTACACAATAGAATCACCGGAGCGAAACGACCCACACCTCTCCTACAGGAGAGGGTAGAGCTCTCCCTCCTCTCCCTATTTCCCACTGGCCTCCAGAAACCTGCTCAGTTCACTAATTAGAGAATCTGAGCTGCTTTGTTAAAGTGGAATTGCCCTAGATAAATCCTATAAGTTTCATTTAAGTCTAAGTGAAATCTATTGAGCATATGTAGGCTTTATTCCAATACCTTTTAGAGTCCATGGATAAGAAGTAAAGGTCTAGACTAGCTTAGTAAAAGCCCGCTACTTTCGAAGTCTTTTCAAATTCTTTCTTTAAAGATCTACATTTCTCTCTTGCATAAATCCTTTGAAAAGGGGGCTTAATAACAGGGTCTTACTTCTTTGCTATACTCGTCATGAAATATCTCCATTCCTAACCACATTCTCCAACTGTAAAGCAGTAGGGGGTGTGATCAACATAATGAGCTCAATTTTCTCTTCGCACTGCCAGAAGGAAGAAGGAGGCTATTTTCTTGCAGCAGGAAATAGACCTCTTTCATTTCGTGCCGCACAAGATAGCTCTCCACTGATTTCCTCAGAATGGTTATAAAAATAGCCCAGGAGCCTTAACATGAGCTACAAAATTATGGTGATAGCAGTGTATTATGAGCTCAAGCTTTGGAGTCAAAGAGACCTGGGTTCAAATCCTGACTCTGGCTTTTCTTAGTTGTATGTTATGGGATAAATTGTTTGAGTTTCCTTATTTGGGGTTACATTAAAAGTACCTGTGCCATTGTGAAAATTAAATGGTTAATGAATGAAATGCACTTAGCATAAAGCTTTATCACAATACTTAATATTCAATTAATGTTGTTGTACTATATTCTAGGTATTAGTTACACAAGTTTCAGAGGGTTTTTTTTTTTTTGATGATTAATATTCTCTGGATGCTAAAGTTCCAAAACTTCTTCCTCCCTCCCTGCCTCGATGTCTGAACTTTCATTCCATTAGGAGACAGTTGTAGTGCAAAGGAGTTCACTTCTAATGGATGTTCTCTGATAACTTGAGTCTCTATGGAATTGAACATTAGCTAGAAAGGGTAATGAGGGCTTAACTGATTGTTCAAAGCTTGCCTTAGAATCCATGTCCTATTTCTGTGGAAATCCCCTTTATGCCTATGAAACCTCCATATATCAAAAGCTATTTCCATCTGCTTTCTTTCCTGTCTCTCCTCTGATCCTTCTGACCGGCTTATGGGACAAGAACTCCATTATCACTTTTTCTCAAGTTGACTCAGGAGGCTTTTGTCTTTGCCAAGCTTGGTGCCTGGACCATCTACAGGCTTTTGCAAGTGAAAGACATGTCCATAGTGGGGCCGTTGTTTCCTCCCTCCTCCCCCCCACCCTAGCTCATGCCTGTCTAGGATTTGGCTTTTAGACTTCCACTAGGCTCACGGTTTTCATCTTGTTTTTTAACACAGGCAGCTTTCTGTCTACATACACCTTTACCACCATCTATCAACAGATATTCCATGTCCATTAGATCTGTAGGTCAGCCTTGTACCAGTTAATAAGGCATCTAAAAGTATGATCTCATCAGGTCCCTTTCCACAGTTTGAAATGAAATGTAAGTTGTAACTACACTGGAAAGGAAAACAAATTGACTTTGGTTTTCAAAGAATAAGTCAAGTAATTATAGTTTTCTTGACAAGAAATTTTGATGAGGTAGAGAGAACACGAAGCCTCTGGGTAGGGTTACCAGATTTAGCAAATAAAAATACAAAATAATTTGAAGTATAAGTATGTCCCAAATATTGTACGAGGCTTACTGGTACTGGACAGTTATTTGCTATTTATCTGAACTTCAAATTTAACTGGGCATCCTGTACTTTATCTGTCAACCTTTCCTCTGGGTGATAGGAAGAGCAAAAGATAGTTCTTGAAGGAGAGAAAAGAGGCAGAAGAGTTTGGGACCTCTAAGTTATATTATATCCATAAAGAACTTATTTACACTCTTTGTTCCTGAGTATTAACTTAAGTAAAATGAGGATAATAATAATAATAGACCAATATTATAGGAAGGTTACATATTAATATATGTAAAGTACTCAGAACAATACCTAGCATCTAAAAACAGTCCATGTTCATTATTGTTATTATTAATTATTATCACTAGGACCATTAGTGTTATTCCAAGGCAACTGGGTGCATCTTGGTCGTTTTTGTTTTTTTTTTAATCCTTTGGACTTTACTTCCATGATTTGGAAGGGTAGAAAAAGAGGAAACTGGGTATGCCTTTTTCCAAGGGAGTTATGCATGTGGCTAGTATTTGGTAGCAGTATTAGGTAGCAGATAGTTTTCCAAACTGGGGTGCCCATCTTGCCTCAAATACCTGCACTGCCAAGAGAAGCAACTGCATTTCAGAGCAGCCCATGCCTGATTTCTGCCAGGAGCCACTGTTATACCGCACTTTCATTCCTTCATGACGGATCCCGAAGATGGATTGCAGTTGCTATGGAGAAAGAATCTACATCAGTACAAGATAATTTGTTGTGCTAATTCTACGGGGGAGAAGAATGATTAGTGCTCTGGGAAGGGCAATTTTCCTGTATCGTTTTTTCCCCTCATATATATGCATGAAACACACACACAGACCCAAATATAGCAAATAGCTTCTTCTATATAGGTATTTACAAAATCCATGTTACACAGATGCCTGAGGCATTCTATTCTTTTCAGGAACCTCTGATTACTTCTTGCCTATAGAATGATAGAATTGTATGGCATTAAGCACCACTTGAAGAGAGAGCCAAGGCAAGAGGAACCCAAAGGAAACTGAGAAGGTAGGAGAAGAGGAGGTGGGTTTTGTTCAAACCAATACATTTTATTGGCATCTAAAAACAAAACTTACCACACATGGAAACACACTTTAATATCTATGCCATTTTCTTTTTTCTTTTTCACTTTTTGCAGAATGAGTAACACATCACAAACACTTACTTTGGGGAGACAGAGAGCATAGTGTAGATCTTACAAAATCACTTCTTAAAATCTCTGAATTATGCTCCTCGAATATCTAGAGCCAACCTTGCATAAAATATCACAGCTTTGTCTATTACTTTCAATTCTGCAGCAGCCCAAAGGTATGGATAAGATAGATCACCACTTACTATTGTGGAAATATATCTATTACCATATTTCCTCATGATAGTATCTAAAAAATTCTTTCCTCCATAGGAATCTCTGACAAGCTGTTATTCATTTCCTTGAAGTTAAAAGAACCTGTAGGGGGAAGAGGAGGAAGAAACATTGACACTGAGAAGGAAAAAAAGAGGGGAGGAGGAGGAAGAGGAAGAGGAGGAGGAGGAAGCAGAGGAGGAGGAAGCGGAGGAGGGAGCATTATCAAGGAAACTGAGGGAGAAGACAGTTTCAAAATAGAAGATGTGGTAAACAGTGCAGAATTCTGGGACTTAGACCCTTAATGGGAGGGACTTGAAGAGCGAATAGAAGAATTCATCTTGATTAAGATGATTATATAAAGTGTTATTTTGACACACATTTATCTGTTCCAAGCGCAGAGTAACGGTGGAGAAAACATAAAAGAAGAAAATTCAGAAGACCTAGCCAGGCTCAAAAACTGTTACTGAAACAAAACTAAAACAAAGACTTCAACAGATACGGTGAATTGCAGACTGAACACAAAGAGAACGCTACTAGAACATGGGAAGATAATGCAAACCAAGGGGGTGTGGATGGCTTCCAGAAGGAAGAAAATGGATTCCTATCAGTCTCCAAGAAGGGAAGCAGTCCAGACAACATTTTCATGTTAGTGCACTGAGACCTGTGTCAGACTAATAACCTAAAGAAATGTAACATAATGCATTTGTGTTGTTTTAAGTCACTAAATTTGTGGCAGTTTATTATTGCCACAAAAGAAAACTAATGCATGCATGTAACTGATAGAAGATTGATACTCATATGAACTCCCTCCAGTCAATAAGAAAATATTTTAAAAACTCAATACAAAATTAGGAAAGGATTTAAACAGGATATTAACAAAAAATAAAATATATATGGTCAATAAACATACCAAAAATGCCCAGCTTTACCATTAATATTGAAATAAAAGTGAAAACAATAAAGCAGTATCATATCATGCCATTCACAAAATATCTGAAAAAAGCAAATGTGGAGAATTGGAGAAACTATGACTCTCTTCCAGTGCTCAGTAAGACAACAAACTAACACAACTCCCTTTCAGAGCAATTTGGTACTCTAATAAAGTTGAAAATATACATTCCTATGATTTAGCTAGTTTCCTTTTGGATATATTCCCCAGAGCAACTTATACCTGGACTCAAGAAGAAGCATACAAGAATGTTCATTGGAAACAATTTAAATATTCGTTAACAGGAGTATGTCTGCCTAAATTGTGATATTCTACTCAAAATTATGGTAACTTTTCATATCAGAGATAAAGTCAAAGTTCTTACCATGATTTATGAAGCTGCATGTAATCTAGTCTCCATTATAATCTGGTCATACTTACCTTGATTTTCTTCATTCCAGCCACATTAGCCTCCTTGCTGATCCTTAAACATAGGTATATTTCTGCCTCGGGGCCTTTGCACTGGATGTTCCCTCTGCCTGAAGCACTTTTCTCCCACATTCTTACCTTCTTCAGTATTTATTCAGTGTCACCATCTCAATGAAGTCTGCCCTGACTACTCTATCTAAAATTGCAAACTCCACCACCACTGACACTATCGACCCCATTACCTGTTTCCAATTTTCTTTTCTATAGTATTTATCACATTCTAATATGGTTTATAATTTATTTTATTGCTTACTGTTTATTATCTGTTTCCTTTAAGAACAATAAAGTCCAGACGAGCAGGGTCTTGGTTTTGCTCTGCTAATATAGTCTAAGATCCTAGACTTGTGCATGTAGCAGAGATGACATAAATATATTTTAAATAATAATAAATGAAGATAGAGAAGTTTAAAAATTTATGAAAAGTTACAAGTTTATGAGAAGTGAAAAATTTATGAAAAGTTAAAAAATCTATAAAATACTATAAATTGTATGTGAATACATATCTGCAATAGTAGTATAATAACTTTCATCAAATTGATAAACATCAAAATCAGGATAGGTATTATCTTGGAGGAGAAGGAAAAAATGAAATTATGGAGGTAAACACAGAAACTTCAACCATATCTATATTTCTTTTTATAATGTGTATTTATTTTTGAGAGAGAGCGAGCGCATGTGAGCAGGTGGGGGACGGGCACAGAAAGAGGGAGATAGGGGATCTAAAGCAGGCTCTGACAGCAGAGAGCCCCAGTGTGGGACCTTGAACTCACAAACTCATGACCTGAATCCAAATGAAGAGTCAAATGCTGAACTGACTCAGCCACCAAGGCGACCCAGCCATATCTATATTTCTTTAAAAATAAGATTTGAAGCAAATATAAATGTTAAGATTATTAATTAGTATAATATGTGTATAGAGTGCTATAACTCTCTATAATCATCTGTATGTAATAATTTTGTCACAATAAAAATTGAAAAAATGGCACCATAGGGAATGTGAAAGTAGGGACATTTAGTGCTGACATACTTGTAAAGTAACTTCCCATGGAAATAAGGCAAGAAAGTGAAAGATGAAGAGGCTTGAGGAGGGTCCTTTTTAAGATGAAAGACTTGAATGTGTCTACATACTAAAGAGGAGGAAGAAATACAGGGAGGGAGGGAGAGGGAAGAAGGGAGAGAGAAGAGAGAAGAGAGAAGAACTTGTAGGTAGAAGGGTGATAAAGACAAACTAGCTTGTGAGAAGGATGGGGTTATAGCTTATCAGGGGCCATAAAATACTGTGAAGCTGCACTGCAGACTGACTGACTGACTCACTCACTCACTCACTCACTCACTCAATATTTGTTATGGGCCCACAAATATCTGGAATTGGGAGAATTCCAGCTTTGTACAGGATTCCCAGCAGAAGGAGTATCCTTCAGAAGAATAAAACCCATTCAAAGTCCAGAGGATGGAGAATGTGGCATGTTTTTGGAAGAGTTTGAGTTGTTTACAGCACTATAAGGCTCCAAAGGGCTAGGTTTGTGTGTGTGTGTATGTGTGTGTGTGTGTAAGGGAAGATAGCAAGGAGAGCACAAAGCCTTGGAAAGGCATTATTCTGAGTCCCATGAAGACAGAAACAGAATCCAATCCTGCCTTTATGTTGTAAGAGAGGATTGGCCCTCTGATGCAATGAGCTGGGCTGGCGGGAATGGAGGCGAGGGAGGGAGCCGTGATCCTGCATCCCGGGTCCCCAGCAGAGCTCTATGGCTTTTGAGCCTCCTCCCAAATGTAGTTTTAGCCCTGGGACCGTGCACAAGTGTCTCCCACCAAATCGCAACCAATGTCTGTGTATTTGGGGGCAAGGGTGATAAACTTCGTGGCACCATCCAGCTGTAGTGAAAACCCTGACTTTGTAAGTATATTTTTTGTTGTGGTAGAAAACACATGTCAAAAACTTTACCATCTTAACCATTTTTAAAGTTTATTTATTTATTTTTGAGATTGAGGGAGAGAGAGAGAGAGAGAGAGAGAGAGGAAGCAGGGAAGAGAGGGAGGGAGACAGAGAATCCAAAGCAGGCTCCTTACTATTAGTGCGGAGCCCAATGTGGGGCTCAAAATAGAGAGCCATGAGATCATGAGGGCTTATGGTGTCTTAAGAGTTGGCGGCTTAATGGACTAAGCCTCCCAGAAGTGCCACCCCCCCATCTTAACCATTTTTAAGGGTACACTTAGTAGCGTTCAAAATATTTACATTGTTGTGAAACAGGTATCTAAGAATTTTTAAATCTAGTAAACAGAAACTTTATCATCACTGAATAATTCCCCATCATTCTACTTTGTATATCTATGAATTTGACGACTTTAGATACCTCACATAAGTGGAATCATACTTTATTTATCTTTTTGTGATTGGCTTATTTCATCTAGAATAATTCCTCAAGTCTTGTTGTAGCATGTGATAGGATTTCCTTCCTTTTTAAAGCTGCATAGTATTTCATTGTATGTATATATCACATTTTGTTCATCCATTTATCCATCAATGGACATTTTGATTGCTTCCACCTCTTGGCTATCATAAATAGTGCTGCTATGAAGATGGGGGGTATGCAAATATATCTTTGACATGCTGCTTTTAATTCACTGATACATACTCAGTAGTGGGATTGCTGGATCAGATGGTATTTCTATTTTTAATTTTTTGGGGAGCCCTCATGCTGTCTTCCATGGTGGCTGCACTATTTTACAATTCCATCCACAGTGCACAAGGGTTTAAATTTTCCCACATTCTTAACAACATTTACTATTATTTTTAGATAGTAACTATCCTAAAGGGTATAAGGAGATTTCGCATTGTTTTGATTTTCCTTTCCTCTGACAATTAGGGAGATGTTGAGCCTCTTTTCATGTTTCTTGGCCATTTGTTTATCTTATTTGGAGAAATGTTTATTCAAGTCCTTTGCCTATTTTTAAATTGGATTATTTGTACTTTGTTGGTTGCATTGTGTGAGTCCAATACATATTTTGGTTATTAACTTCTTATTAGATATATGATTTGAAAATATTCTATCCCCTCTATAGGTTGTCTTTTCAATCCTTTGAGGATGTCCTTTGATAACAAAAAAATTTTTTGCTTGCTTTTAGTTTTTATTTGAATTCCAGTTAGTTAACATACACAGTAGTATTAGTTTCAGATGTAGAATATAGTGATTCAACACTTGCGTACATCACCCTGTGCTTATCACAACAAATGCACTCCCTAATCCCCATGACCTATTTCACCCATTCCCCCATCCACCTCCCCTCTGGTAACCATCAGTTTGTTCTGTATTGTTAAGGGTCTGTTTCTTGGTTTGTTTCTCTCTCTTTTTAACCCCTCTCTGCTTGTTTGTTTTGTTTCTTAAATTCCACATATGAGTGAAATCATATGGAATTTGTCTTTCTCTGACTTATTTCACTTAGCATTATACTCACTAATTCCATCCATGTTGTTTCAAATGGCGAGTTGCATTCATTTTTATGGCTGGGTAATATTCCATTGCTTGTATATATATATATATATATATACACTATACTATTATATATATATACTGTACTATTTTAAATGTTTTATATAGTATTTATATGTTATATATAGTATATATATGTACTATACTATTATATATATGTATATATAGAGAGAGAGTAGTCCCATTTTTCTATTTTTACTTTTGTTGACTATATTTTTGATGTTAGATTCAAGAAATCATTGCCAAATCCAATGTCATGAAGATTTCCCCCTACATTTCCCACTACGGGTTCTATAGTTTGAGTTTTACATTTAGGTCTTAATTCATTTTGAGTTAATTTTTATATATGGCAGAAGTTAGAGTCAACACTCATTCTTTGCTTGTAGATATCAGTTTTCCCAACACCATTTGTTCAAGATATTATTCTTTCATCCTTTGGATGCTCTTAGAATAGTTAAAGATCATCTGACTATATATATGAATTTATTTCTGTGCTCCCTTTTTTAAAAAATTTATTTATTTGTTCTTTTTAATTCCAATATAATTAATGTACATTGTTTTATTAGTTATAGGTATGCATAGTGATTCAACAATTCTATACATTACTCAGTGATCATCATGATATGTGTACTCTTAATTCCCTTCAATTATTTTACTTTTTTCCTCTTCATCTCCCCTTTGGTAACCATCAGTTTGTTTTCTATACTTAAAAGTCTGTTTTTTGATTTATCTCTTTTATCTTTGAACATTTGTTTCTTAAATTCCCAAAACGAGTGAAATCATATGGTATTTGTCTTTCTCTGACTGACTTATTTCAGTATACCTTCTAGATCCATCCATGTCGCAAATGGCAAAATTTCACTCTTTTTTTATGGATGAATAATATTCTGTGATATCACACATATCACATCTTATATATACACCCCCAATCATATTCCATGGTATGTATGTATGTATGTATGTATGTGTGTGTGTGTGTGTATGTGTGTGTATACACACACATCTTCTTTATTCATCAATTGACACTTGGATTGCTTCCATATTTTGGCTACTGTAAATAATGCTGCAATAAACATAGGAGTGCATATATCTTCTTGAATTAATGTTTTTATATTCTTTGTATAAATACCTAGTAGTGGAATTACTGGATAATATGGTATTTCTATTTTTAGAGGAACCTCCATACTGTTTTCCTGAGTGGCTGCACCAGTTTGCATTCCCACCAACAATGTATAAGCATTTCTTTTTTCTCTACATCCTTGCCAACACTTGTTTCTTATATTTTTTATTTTAGTTTGGGCTCTCTATTCTATCCCACTAATCCATTTGTCCTTCTTTACACCAGCACCACACTGTCTTGATTACTATAGCCTTCTAGTAATTTTTAAAATCAAGAAATATAAGTCCTCCAACTTTGTTATTCTTTCTCAGAATTGTGGCACTTCAAGATTCCTTGAGTTTCCATATGAATTTTAGGATCAAATTTTCTATTTCTACAAAATAGTCCATGGAATTTCAAGAGGATTGCACTGAATCTATAGGTCACTTTGAGTAGTACGGACATCTTAACAATTTTAAAAATTTCAATTCATGAATATGGGATGTTTTCCCATTTATTTGTATTTAAAAAAATTTTTTTCAGCAATGTTTTGTGGTTTTCGGTGTATAAATCTTTAAACTCTCTGGTTAGGTTTATTCCTAACATTTTATTCTTTTTGATACTATTGTAAATAGAATTACTTTCATGATTTCCTTTTCTGATTGTTCATCATTAGTGTATAGATATGCAATTGATTTTTTTGTGTTCATTTTGTATCCTGCAACTTTGCTCAATTTGTTCATTAGTTCTAACAGATTTTGTATGGAACCTTTAGGGTTTTCTAAATATGAGATCATGTCATCTGTGGACAGAGATAATTTTACTTCTTTTCTTCCAATATGTTTGCTTTCAGTTTATTATTTTTCTTATCTAATTAATCTGGGTAGGACTTCCAATATGATGTTGAATAGAAATGGTGAGAATAAGCAAGTTTGTTTCATTCTTGATCTTAAAGGAAAAGCTCTCAATCCTTCACCATTTTCTTCTGTTTCTAGTTTCTTGAGTGTTTGTATCATAAATCTTGTCAACTACTTCTGCATCAGTTGAGATCACCATTGGATTTTATCCTTCATTCTGTTAATGTGATGTATTATATTGATTGATTTTCACATGTCAAATCATCCTTGCATTCAAAGAATAAATCCCAATTTGTCATAGGTTATAATCCTTATAATGTGTTGTTGAATTCTATTTGCTAGTATAGTTGACCCTTGAACACAATGGGTTTAAACTGCAAGGATACACTTATGGGTGGATTTTTTCAATAAATACAGTACAGTACTGTAAATGTATTTTCTCTTCCTTATGATTTTTAATAACATTTCTTTTCTCTAGATTACCTTATAAAAATACAGTATATAATACATATGACTTACAAAATATGTGTTAATTGACTATATTATCCCTAAGGTTTCTGATCAACAGTAAACTATTAGTAGTTTAGTTTTGGGGGAGTCAAAACTCATGCATGGATTTCACACTATGTGGTAGCATCTGTGCCCATACTCCCCTCATTTTTCTATGGTCAACTGTATTTTGTTGGGAATTTTTGCATAAATATTCATCAGGGATATCAATTTATAGTATCTTTGCCTTACTTTGGTATCAGGATAATGCTGGCTTCATAGAATGAGCTTGGAAATATTCTTTCCTTTTCAGTTTTACGGAAGAGTTTGAGGAGATTTGTTGTTAATTCTATTTTTTTTAAAGTTTATTTATTTATTTTGAGAGAGAGAAAGACAGCATGAGCAAAGGAGAGGTAGAGAGAGAGGGAGACAATCCCAAGCAGGCTCTGAGCTATCAGCACAGAGCCTGATGAGCGGTTCAAACTCATGAAATGTGAGATCATGACCTGAGCTGAAACCAAGAGTTGGACACTTAACCATCTGAGCCACCCAGGCCCCCTGTTGTTAATTCTTCTTTAAGTGTTTGGTAGAATTTTCTAGTGCAGCCATCTAGTCCTGGGAATTTCTTTGTTAGGTTTTGGATTACTGATTCAATTTTCTTATAGTTATCAGTGTGTTCGGATTTTCTTTCTTCATGATTCAGTCTTGGCAGGTTGTGCGCTCTAGAAATTTATACATTTTTTCTAGGTTATCTAATTTGTTGACATCCAGTTGTTCATACTCATAATTCTTTTTATTTCTGTGGGATCAGTTGTAATGTCTTTTCTTTAATTTTTGATGTCCATTATTTGAAGCTTCTCTCTCCTTCTTTTTAGTTAATCTAGCTAAGTGCTTGTCAATTTTGTTGATTGCTTCCAAAAAACCAAGTCTTAGTTTTTGTTTTATTTCTGTTTTTCTACTGTTTTATTAGATTTTTTCTATTTTCTATTTCATAATCTCTGCTTTCATCTTTATTATTTTCCTTCTTCTGTTACTTTCAGGTTTATTGTGTTCTTCTTGTTCTAATTTGTTGAGGTAAAAAGTTAGTTTATTACTTTAAGATCTTATATCTTTATTTTTAATGTATGTGTTTATTGCTGTGAAACGCCCACTTGGGTCTGCCTTTGCTGCATCCTACAACTTTCATTTTTATTTGTCTAAAGGTATATTCTCATTTTTTTTGTAACTTTTTCTTTGACCCACTGTTTAAAAGTGTGTTGTTTAATTCTACATGTTTGTGGATTTTCCAATTTTTCTTCTGCTACTTTCATTTTATTGTGATCTGAAGAGACACTTTGTATAGTTTCAATCTTTAAAAAAATATATTGAAACTAATTTTGTGGCTGGAATTATTTTAAAACAAGGACCACTAAATTGCTGTTAGGTATTGCAAGTGAAAATTCAACTTATAGCTGAGTGGTAATTCATAGAAACAGTCACTTTTATTTCATCTCTAAATGGTGAATCTGGGAAGTATTACATAACCATGAATCACAAACACAAATCCCAAAGTTAAGTCATCTATTTTACAACTTTTTACTCAATGAAAATCATGTATGAGACCTATAGTCATAGCCTTATAAGGTTATATATTGATCGAATTGGCCTTAGTGGTCATTTAATGTGGCTCCTTATGTTGCAGATGAAGAAACAGGGTGTCTTGCCTATTCCCAAGGAGTGAGTTCCAAATGAGCATGAATTGACCATAGGGTATAGTTTGTGTTACAACCCCCTGCTGATGGCTTTGAGATTATCCACTGACATCCTCACGCATTTAGTTGGCACAGAAAACTAAATCTTTCTGAAGGTATTGTTGGATGTTTACAACATTTACATAATGGATAATTCATAACTAAAAAAATACATTAAATTTTTTAGAGCTATTTCAGGTTTACAGAAAAACAGATCATAAAGCATA
Organism: Crocuta crocuta; assembly: GCF_008692635.1. Lineage (NCBI taxonomy): Eukaryota > Metazoa > Chordata > Mammalia > Carnivora > Hyaenidae > Crocuta > Crocuta crocuta. The sequence continues at coordinate 185,138 of NW_027530350.1, read as the reverse complement.
GAGTTTCCTTATATGCCTTCATCCCCCCAGAACATCCCCCTACAATCAAAAATCCCCCACAAGACTGGTGTACTTGTTACAGTTAGGGAACCTATATTGACACATCATCAGCACCCAAAGCCCATAGTTTACATTAGGGCTCACTCTTAGTGTTATACATTCTATGCTTTTGGGTTTTTAAATTGTGGTAAAAACATACTACCTTTACCATCTTAACCATTTTTAAGCGTACAGTTTGCTAGTGTTAAGTATATTCACATTGTTGTAAAAGAGAACTCTAGAATATTTTCATCTTGCAGAATAGAAACTCTATGCCCATTTAGGGGCAACTCTATTTTGTCCACTCCCTCCAGTCCCTGATAATCACCATTCTATTTTCTGTTCCTATGAATTTGACTACTTCAGATAACTCTCATAAATGGAAGCATCCAGTATTTGTCTTTGTCATGGGCTTATTTCATTTAACATAATTTCCTCAAAGTTCATCCATGTTGTAGCATGTATCAGGACTTTCTTCCTTCTTGAGGCTGAATAATATTCCACTGTACGTGTATACCATATTTTGTTTATCCAATCATCCTTCGTCAATATTTAAGTTGCTTCTACCTCTTGGCTGTTGTGAATAGTGCTTCTGTGAACACAGGTATGAGAATATCTTTTTGAGACACTGCTTTCAATTCTTTTGGATATGCACCCAGAAATTGGATTGCTGGATCACATGATAGTTCTATTTTTAATTTCTTTAAAAGTACTTGCAACTGTTATCTATAGTGGTTGCACCATTTTATAACCCCACCATTTTATAAATGTACAAGGTTTCTGAATTCCCCATATCCTCACCAACATTTGTTGTTTTCCATTACTATTATTATTATTTATTATGATGATGATTTTATAGTAGCCATCCTACTGGGTGTAAGCTGTAGAACTCAAAACCTTTGATTTTCTCTATCACAGGCTTCTTTCTTGTGATTGAACTTCTATGAATTTTGGTTGTCAATTATGCTAAGATTAACTGTGAACTTTCTACTTAGTATTAGAGCAAGAATTCTACAGAGAAAATATTGAGAAAAGCTGATATGCCACCTAAAGTAAGAGAAAGAGGTTTGCAAGGTATTATGTATCAGTGAATCATTCCTCAAAAGCCACAGTAAACTGGGCATGTATGAAAATGAGTATGCAATGTAAAATATAAAATATAAGGAAAATTCTTGGTGTTTCTGTTCAGATCATTAGTATGTAGAATAAATTATGTTGTAGAGAACATTTTCATTGTGAAATTTTCTAAACCACATGTATTTCAAACAATAAAAATAAAATAAAGAAAATAGGGTTTTTGATCCACAGATCTGTATTTATATTATATACAATTTAGCATTGAGGAACTTGCAAATGGTATAAAATAAAAACAAGGAAAATGATTTTAGATAGGAAAATGATGGTAACAAAGATTTGTTGAGCACTTACTGGATCTCAGTCACATAGTGTTTGTATGCATTTAGTTATCACAAAACCTCTGAAATAGGTTCACTATGTTCCCATTTTACAAATGAGTCTCAGAGAAGTGAAGGATTAAGCGGCTCTGAAGAAGGGATCCAGTGTTCAACTCAGTCCAATCCCTGAGCCCTGACTCCTAACCACAGTGCAATCCTCCCTCCCCATGAGGAGATATTGAACAAGTGTGCTCCTCGATCAGAGGCAAAGACTAAAAGATAACTTGAAAATAATTGTCTTTATGTACCTTTATGATTTTTTTTTTTCTTAAAAGGAAGAGACAGATGATTTTGAGGTGGGAGGAAGACACATATAGACTCATGTTATAAAGTTTTTCTAGAAAAGAGTCCTGCATGTAAGTAGCCCGAGACTTGGGTTTTCCTTTCATATTTTTGCCTCTATATCCCACCACAGATGCCAGATATTCTAATTCCCTGTATGGAAACTGGGCACTGCACATTGATATATAAACAGACACATACATCTCAGAGATAATACTGTGTGTGATGGAGAAAGTCTGGAACACTTTCCAATTCCTTCCTTCCTGAGCAGAACTCAGTGGTTTAAAATTATTACTGATTTTGCAGGACAATGGAGTGTTAAGCATTGTGGTCCTGAAGCCAGACTTCCTGGGTGGAGTTCAGATCTTCCCCTGCTAGGCTGTACAACCTTGGGCAAGCTCTGTACTCACATATGCCTCAGAGTCCTTATCTATAAAATGGGGATAATTAATAACAGTGTGCATCATAGGGTAGTTGGAGGATTGAATGAGTCAATGTATGTAAAACCCGTAGCACAGTGCCCGGAACATAGTTAGTGTCGTTTCAATTTACCTGATGACTCAGAAGGCAGAATTGAGAGCTATGGAGAAGTATTTCCCAGGATTGAAACCTAATGGAGTTTGGCTGGCTGGCATGAACTGCTGACTATTTTTTAGTTTTTCTAATCTTCATGTTTGAACAGAAATGTCTAACTATTATCCTATGCCTGTCCTGTCTTTGTATTGTTGGGAGCAGATGAATAGTTTCTTTAGTTTCATGGGTTCACAGATGGAGGATTGTACCCCAGGAGTTGTACTTAATGGAGGATACCCAGAGCCTCATGTGTAATTGATTTAGATATAGAGATGGTGAAATGTGGGACTTTTTTTTTTTTTTACTTGAGAGAGAGAGAGAGGGAGAGAGAATCTTAAGCAGGCTCCAAGCTCAGTGTGGAGCCCAACACAGGGCTCAGTCCCACGACTTTGGGATCATGACCTGAGCTGAAATCGAGAGTCCGAAGCTCAACAGACTGAGCCACTCGGGCGCCCTGAGATGTGGGAGTTTTGAACTGATGAGTTTAGGTGGGATTTTGATGCTATAATAGATTGAAACCATAACCAAACCCAAGTTCATCTGCCTGATGCACAGAAAGTCAATCACTGAGACATCAAGTATGCAGCAAGGAATGGGATTATTCGGGAAGCAGCCAAAGGGAAGAGACAGGAAGGAAAGCTTCAAATCACCTCTCTGAAGGAAGAGAGTCAGGGAAATTTAAAACCAAATGGAAAAATGTCTGAGTAAAAAGCTGGGGTTGCACTTGCTAGTCCCATTAACCCTTCGGTTACTGGTCTCAAAACTTTTGGAAAAACCGGGATGAAATGAATGTATTTTGCATGTGGGTGAGCCCTGGGAGAGGCGGGGCACAAGGTAGATGGAGGTGGGAAGAATTTCGGTAGCCCATGATTCTGCTCCTGGTCTTACTTCTGTGGTTGTTACAAGGGAAAAAGGACTTTGCAGATGTAATTAAGGTTACTAATCAGCTGACCTTAAAGTAGGGCAATTATCCTGAATTGTACAAAGTGAAACTACCGTAATCCCATGGATCCTTGAAATCAGAAGAGGAAGGCAGAGCGATTTAAAGTATGAGGATAATTCAACTCACCGTTATGGGCTTGAAGATAGAGGGGGCCACATGAGGACCATGAGAAGGAAATAAATTCTGCCAACAACCGAAATGATCCTGGAAGCAGATTTTCTCCTGGAGCCTCCAGGTAAGAACCCAGGCCAACTGACACCCTGACTTTGACCTTGTGAGACCCGAAGCAGAGTCTTAGCTGAGCCTGCTGAACTTCTTGGCCTACAAAACTATCAGGTAATAAATGAGTGTTGGTTTAAGCTGCTAGATTCATGTTAATTTCTTATGGCAGTAATAGAAAACCAATACAACAGTTATTAATTATTTGTGTTAAAAGCAGTAGATGGATGCAATATTTGGATCACTGCAGATCTCCTCTGGTCAAATGTAGGGCATGGCTCCATGGCTCATTTCTCTGAGGCAGTCCCTAAAAGCACTTGCACAGATTCAGATGTAGATGTTTTACCAGTGAACCTTGCTGTCCGTCACAACACTGAGTACAATGCACTTGTGTGCTCTTTTATGTCTCTAGCACTCCCACTGGACTCAAAGAGGGCAGAAACCATTTCTTCTTTAAAACACAGTGTTGGTAGAAGGTAGGCACTTGATGATTATTTTTCTGAATGAATGCTAAACGTGTTTGACAGCTCATGTCTCCGAGGGACAATATTGAATATGGGTAGAGGCAGAGCAGAAAGCCAGAGGCATGTCAGGGGACGAGATAGGGGGAAGAAACAATTCGCAAGGGCAAAGGAATGTAGAGTTTAATACTTGGATAATTACTGTTGGTTTAGAAAATTTTCCTTGATAGATTTTTCCTACCCGCACCACTAGCAGTAGAAGTTTCGGGAAGTAGGCTGACCATTGCATAAGTGGCTTGTGAAATAGCACTTAGTAGCTTACATTCCCAACAAGTTGAATAAATATGTTTGTGTGTAGTTAACCCCCAAGGACGCTTCTTCTGGCTCCCCACGCTGGACTCAGAATGGGTGTTTAGTAATTGCATGGCGACGGACTCCTCTGGGAATGGGATGCCCCGCTGCTGATGCTCTCCATGAGAAGGGGAGCTGGAAAACAGACTGGGTGCAGCCTACAGGAGTGGGGTCCCAGGACTGGGTGCAGCCTGAAGGAGCAGGGTCCCAAGACCTTGGTGTCAATGCTTAGAGCCTTGGGAGGGCTTGTGAAACTCTGGCATGAGAACACCCACAGCTAGTTATACCCCAACGGCAAGCCAAGGGCATGGGATCTGCAGATGTCATCCAGGAAAGCAAGCCCTGAGGAGTATACAGCAACTGGGAGAAACCATTAAAACAACAACAACAACAACAACAACAACAACAACAGCAAGCAACTAATATTTTATGAAAACTGACTCTGTCTTGAAAACCAATTAAATACATGCCAGCCCATTCTCTATTCCCAGCGCTGTAGTTGCTATTTCGGTCACTGTAATTGAGAGTAAAAATAATCTCTGCCGTGCCTGAAAAACAGCCACCAGCTACTCTATTTTAAATGATGTAGAAAAACATGAGGTGAATGTGAAAACTGAAAAACAGCCTTCTAGGGATGGAGACTGGCTACATCCAGTTTCACCCGGTGGCTCCGTGCAGTTTGCAGTTTCTCGTTAGTAAATTAGATCAACCACATGTATTCAGGGGTTTCGGTGCCCCCCAGTATGAGGACAGAGAACGGTACCCTATTACCAGGAATGCAGTTTATGCTTTCAGTTCAGGTTGTAAATGTGGGTCAGCCATTTTGCTGTTCAAGGTTGGAGCCTTTTGCCCTAAAAAGGCAGAAAAGACAAAGGGGAGATGACAAGAGAGGAACTAGAGAGAGGTTGTTTTTTAGACTGGCTTCTGGACTTTTCTTCTATGGTCACTTGATGATTTTGTCCCGTTTCCATGAACTCTGTATTTTATTGCTGAACTTGGCAAGAAATGTGTCCTGTGTATAAGAGCACAGCCAGACTTTGTGGAGCTTGAACCTTAAACAGTGGTGGAAGTCCTCTTTAAAAAGAGGAATACACAGGGACGCCTGGGTGGCTCAGTCGGTTAAGTGTCCAACTTCAGTTTGGGTCATGATCTCATGGTTTGTGGGTTCGAGCCTGGTGTTGGGCTTTGTGCTGACAGCTAGCTCAGAGCTTGGAGCCTGCTTCAGATTCTGTGTCTCCCTCTCTCTCTGACCCTCCCCTGCTCATGCTGTCTCTCTCAGAAATAAATAAAAAACATTGAAAAAAAATTAAAAAAAAAAAAGAGGGATACACAAATATCTACCTTGGTAAATTTTACAAAAAGATACACACTGCCCCTCACAGAGGCCAGGAAGGGCCCTGTGCAGGAGAGTGGCCCTGACTCGTAAGCCTCATTACTTCCCCATAAATCCACTTCTGCATTTAGAGAAGATGCGATTCATGTTGCTTCTCTGGGAATAAAGGAAAGTGGCAGGAACCACAGGAAGTGTTAGTCAAAAAGGACCTTAAAATTATTCCTGATGTTTTACAGATAAATAGATGAAGAAACAAGTCTCAGAGAGGATAAGTAGCACCTAATGTTACACATATAATTAGCACCTGAATCCGCTTCTGTTAATTTCATGTTAACTTCATGTTTCAGGCTGGTGTTTTCTGTACTATTTTCTCAGGATACTTTATAAAACCAGAGATAACAGGAGTAAATATAATAGTCTATTTTACCATATAGAGGTATACAGAAAGCCACCAAGAGGCATGTCATCAGGGGACCGTACAACCCAATAGGGTCTTTGGGGAAAGAAAAACGGGGATTTTGCATCATTCCAACACTCCCTCTACCCTGTTTTCAGAGGCTTATAAGGTGTGACTTTCTGCCTTCGTTGTTTTGGGTTTTTTTTAAATATATATATATATATATATATATTTTTTTTTTTTAGGGAGGGGGAGGGAGAGGAAGCAGAGAATGGACAGAGAGAAAGAAAGGGGTAGGGGGAGAGAGCCCTAAGCAGGCTCCATGCTCCACACAGAGCCCCGTGTGGGACTGGATCCCATGACCCTGAGATCATGACCTGAGCTGAAATCTAGAGTCAGATGCTCAACTGACTGAGCCCCCTACGTGCCACGCATGCTGTTGCTGTTGTTGTTGTTTTAATTCACGTACAAAAGGACATTCATATCCAGTATATTGTCCTTTTCAAAGTAAGCTCTTCTTCCACAGTGTTGCTACTGGAGGCGTTTTTAGAAACACTCTTTTGGGCTAACATTTTGTCCATTTGATTCACCCAAAAAGTCAGAGCCTCAGGGCGTTTTTTTATTTTCCTTCCTCCTTCCCCTGCCCCCTACTCCCTCCCTTCTTCCCCTTCTTCCTTCCATCTATATTTTTAAACAACAACAACAAAAAAAATCTAGTTTGTCTACCAGGTTTGGTGCTGAGTGATTTTTGGATATTTCTCCAAATTAAGGCCATGATTCAAGGTTTAAGATTTGTTATCATGAAAATATTTAAAATAATTTGATATGAGTTTTTATTTATTTTTTATTTTTATTATTTATTTAGTTTTGAGAGAGAGAGAAAGAGCAAGCACATAAGCAGGGGAGGGACAGAGAGAAGAAGAGATAGAATCCCAAGCAGGCTTTACATCATCAGTGCTGAACCCGACGTGAGCCTCGAACTCACGAACTGTGAGATCCTGACCTGAGCCTAGATCATGACCTGAGCCAAGATCAAGNAAAAGTTTTTAAAAAATATTTAAAAAAAAGAATAAAGGGCATGACAGAAACAGAAGAGGGAAGCTAGGGAGGGTCAGATATTTACATAACTAACAACCCACAGAGATTAGCATCCATATGGAGGGGCGGAGTTGATAAACAAAGACAGCAATGTAACTCCTAAGCGGAAGGAGAATTGGGATGTCGTGGACAGATTGATAGCAAATAAACAAGAAATGGAAACAGGGATTGATTTTTTTTAAACTTAAACACAAGGTTTGAGGAACAACAAACTATGCAGAGAGAATCCTTCTTGTACTTGTACCGTGCTTTCTAAATATTTCAGCGGTGGCAAAACCAGACCTATGTTAATAAGCGAGGTCCATGTATTAGAGTACTTCTTTCTGAAGGCTCTTCGCCCACCAGAGCTTGATTACTGTTATTTCAATATTTCTAAAGTTGTTGCGTAAACAGGGATATTGCAAATGATTTGTAATTCCCAGGTCACAAATAGGATAAGGAGGGCACAGCTAGATTATGACTTGTGTAATAGATGTACACATTCTTTGCACCCCTGTAGGTCTGAAATCCAGTTTACCGTTCAGATCTGCAAATATAATCTGCGTATCATTACCATTAACGTTCCACAGAAGGGACTCAGGGAGGCAGCAAAAAGGTTGTTTTTTAAACCATAATTAGAGTGGCTGGGGAGGGATATTGTGATATATGAAAAATACATAAAGAGTAACTCCATCTATAAAATGGAGAAGTTGGAGGTCTTTTAGGAATTAACACAGAACAGAAATTGATCCTTTCTTGCCAAAAGCTAGCAGAGGCTTTAAAGCTCTTTCTCCTGCTACAGTGAGAGGTTTTAGCGCTGTCATTCTGTGGACTCACAGGAGAGTTGTGTTTACAGCATTTGTACAGCTGAGAGTAACCAATAACACTTATGGAGTAATTACCGTGTGCCATGCTGTGTGTTCTATGTAGCCTATCTCATCATATAATTGGAATCTATAAAGTAGCAAATAAAAATAGATGTGGTTAGAGCCAAGGAAATGAAGATTCTGTGCTATATAAAAATTAAAAAAATTAACCTTTGAGTAATTGCAGAAAGGCTCAAAATTCTCTGAAATTTGTAGGTAAATTCTGATACCATCTAATGATGCGTGATGTGGTTTGTAGGTACAAATGGAGAGCAACAAAGATCAGCAGATGATCCCAAAATTAGGGCAACAAAAAAGCCAGAACCAGAGCAGAGAACTAGCTCCTGGCCACATCTCTTATTAGAGAGATGTTGCTAGTTAAGAGGAGAGTAGCATCATAATTGACTGAATGTTCTGGATGTGGGTTGTTAATATAAATTCCTACTTAAGCTCATCTGATAATAAACTGTACTTAATTCACAATGTGACTCTACATCCTTTTGTGGTTTTTATGAAGTCTCAACTTGAAAGAACTTGGAGTATTCCTACCTATGAGATGCAGCTGTTGATGAGGGCCCAGATTTTGGCTCTGTATGTTGTAGGTCACGTTCATTGAGTTGGAGAAATATTTACAATATACTGTGACATAGCAGTATATGAAACAACTATGTGTGATATGATTCCATTTTGTAAAACAAACAACAAAGACAAATAGGACCCTACACAGTGGTGTTTATTAGTATTAAAGTGGGGGAAATAACTAAAAGCCTAACCGTGAAGCGGTAGTTCGGTAAATTCAGACATAGGCATACCTAGCCACTAAAAATGTGATTGTAGAAAAATATGTCTTGATTCCTACAGCATTCATAATTTATTGTTAAAAAAATAAAACATAGCCCAAAAGAATTTGATCCCTTTTTTTATAAATGGACATTTATGCATAGATAAAACATTTATAAATACAGATACTTACACATTAACATCTTTGCTCTGGGTGGTAAGATTACAGTTGAGTTTTTTTAATATTTATTTTGGGGAGAGCGCAAGTGAGGGAGGGGCAGAGAGATGGGGACAGAGGATCTGAAGCAGACTGTGCTGACAGCAGAGAGCCCAATGTGGGGCTCGAACTCACGAACCAAGAGATCATGACCTGAGCCCAAGCCGGATGCTCAACCGACTGAGCCACCCAGGTCCTTCAATTTTTTAAATAAAATTTAAACAGATTTTATTTTTTTGAACGATTTTAGATTTGCAGACAACTGAGATAACTTCTCAATGTTATTTAATTTCTCTTTGGACTCGTATATCTTGCTTCTTATCTGAAAAATAAAAACAACCAGTTAAGAATTTAGTCACACTTATTATGTTGTTTCATGTGGCTTATACAGCTCATCTCCACTGGTGATATAATCAAATCCAGAAAACTAAAATATCGGACATATTGAAATGGTCTCTGTGATTAGGATCTAGCTTCAACTTTGTGTCTTAAAGAAATCTTGCTTCCTGTTAAGCTAGCCTGCTAATCAGCAGGGACCTTTCTCTCACTCCAGTGGTTTCTTAACTATCAGGAAATGCTCCTGGTCAGTTACCATGACAGCAGCGCCAACTCAGCTTTCCTGATTTAAAAGTGTCCTTTGTCTTTCCTACCAAACCCCAATTTCTCAGCCAATGTGAGACAAATTAAGCAGAGCAGCATGATATTCTTTGCCCCAGAAGAAATGGTAAGGCAATGAAGGGGCCTTCACCAAGTGAACTCTTTACCAAGACATCAGACAGAGTAGAGGTTGAATGTTTGGACACCTGACAGCCACTTAAAACTGGGTCCCATCCCCAACTCTGCCATGTACTTACTGTCAGACTGTGGAGAGCTTGTTAAAACCTTTGTGACTCACTTCCATCATCTGAGGGATAGGAAGAATAATAATACAATACTCTACAAAATAATAGGGCCTGGGGTGAAGTTGAAAGACGTGGTGTATAAAGCACCAAATGTGGAGGCTGTCACAGAGAAAGCAGGTAGTAGCGGCTGGCTCTTTGCATATGCAGTTGTGATCACATCTGAAAGTCCCTGGGTGCTTAAAATTGGATACTTTGTATAAAGCTTGTGTACGAGAGGCATCTGGAAGTGGGAAAAATTAAGTATCAAGCTGACTGGTCTTTGGAGAACAATAGATATGGAGAAGGAAAGGCAATAAAGAACTAATTTGGGTAAACTATTTGCTGCCTTGCTTCTTATGAAATTATGACTAGAAGTATTAATAAAAGAATTAGACTATAAATGATCCTCAGAAGTGTTGTTATAAACTTTGACCTCTGCTATTATCTCTATTAAAATGACTCACCGAACACTCTTGGGTGCTGCATGGTGCATGACTGTTAATTATTCTATTGTACTAAAGTTAAATTTAAAATGGATATTATCGGGGTGCCTGGCTGGCTCAGTGCAGGCTGTGAGTCTTGATCACAGGGTCAGGAGTCCGAGCCCCCCATGAGAAAGAGATTACTTAAAAAATAAATATAAAATAGATATTATCAAAACCATTTTCACCTTGTGAAATCTATATAAGAAAATGATTTTCGGGGTACCTGGTTGGCTCTGTTGGTTAAGTATCTGATTCCTGATTTCGGCTCTGGTCATGATCTCATGGTTCGTGGGTTTGAGTCCCACATCTGGCTTGAGGTTCTGTCTCTCTCCATCTCTCTTCCCCTCCCCTGCTCATGCTCGCACTCTCTCACTCTCAAAATAAATAAATAAACAAATGAATAAATAAATGTAAAAAAAATGATTTTCAAAACACATGCTGTCACATGTGACTGTTCTGAACACAGGTCACTGAAAATCGAATCTGCATTGAGACTCTACTAGCATTTCTCATATTTTATTCAGAAAGGACAGCAAATGTTTTCAGGAGGGTGCTGGGCTACCATTCCAAATGTTCTCTGTGGTTGCATGATTGAAGAGTGTGTGAGAATTCAACGTTCATTTACAGAGACTAAGCATTTCTTCCATCTGGGTGATGAGGTGGTAACATGAAGGGAAGTTGATCTTCAAATCTTGAAGCAATTGCTTCTGATTCACTTCTTTTAAGTAGGTCTGGGAGAATAATGATACTTGACGATAAATGCTGCTGATGGTTCATTAGCAATGAGAAAGGTAAGCTGAAGCACTTGCACTTTGTGACCATACTGAGTTTCTGGACTGTTGAAGTAGCTGCCAAAATTGCTGAGTAACTGTCTGCAAGTCAAAGAACTACCACAGGGAAGAGACTATTTCCAAAAAGTGTTGCTCAGATAGCTGGGTAGAATTGAGGGTCATTCACTTATATTCAGCATTTCCAAAGCTTAACAATGTGAATCATGAAGCTGAAGCTGGCATCACCGGGCTGCAGAATGTCACCACATCAAACAACCGGCTGGCGTCAGGGAAGGAGGCCTGATGTCACTGTATGTTTGACCTATATGTTTTCTTAACCCAACAGCCAGCTTCCGGTGAAACTTAGTACATCTGAGTAGAATGTCTCCACAGGCTACATGTGGACTTTCAGGATAATTCTTGCATCGTAGTTATGCTATACCGGGAACCATACAGCCAAATGCCATTAGAAAAATAGTTTCTGAATTATACAAATGGAAGAACAGGGAGAAAGATTTGCTGAGTGGCATAATATAGAGATCGTACTGAGCTGGGGAGCAATTAGAATAAAAGTTACATTAGCCAAGTCAAGTCCCATTTTGGGTTTCCATCACAATTACACGGCACACGGTTCCAAAGTGTTACATTTGCAACAACCAACTTTACAACCTACAACCTGCCTCAGGCTTATGCTCCAGATTTGGCATCTTGTCAGAGTGCTATTTGCAGATAGCACTCTTTTTTGAGGAGCTTTAGAAGTTTTAATTACCCAAACCTTGCAGTGTGAGGCCTAACACCTTTCATCTTCAAGAATTTATAGCCTGACTTAAGGTGAGTGATTAAAAATACAAAAACANAAAAAAAAAAAATACAAAAACAACTAAAGACACTTTTTCCCTGAGTTCAGTGATCAGTGTTTTCCCTGAGTTCTCTAAGGCCATCGCTGGGCTTTCTTGGAAGCCAGTGTGGTCCTGGAGTGTGTCCAACCCACTTCAGACTTCACCAAATTAGAGTTTCTACACCTTCTCCATCTCTGAAATTCTTAGATGTGATGGATAAAGAATCTTCTGCCAAACCTGTAAGCTTTCTGGAAGGAAGGGCAGGCTTTTATTCAGCATTACGTATAGACCTAATGCCTACCACGGTGCCTGCTCTGGACTGAAAATGTGTGTCCTTTCTAAATTCATACGTTGAAACCTAATTCCCAATGTGATGATGTGTGGAGGTGGAGACTTTGGGAGGTGCTTAGGTCATGAGGGTGGAGCCTTTAAGAATAGAATTAGTGCCCTTATAAAAGGGACCCCAGAGAGCTCCTTTGTCCTTTCTGCCATGTGAGGATTACAGCCAGAAGAGACACAGCCAGAAGATGGCCGGTCTATGAACCAGGAAGTGGGTTCTTTACCAGACTCCGAATCTGCTGGCGCCTTGATCTTGGACTTCCCAGCCTTCAGAACAATGAGAAGTGAATTTCTGTGGTTTATAAGGCACCCAATCTATGGTATTCTGTTACGGCAGTCCAGATGGAGTAAGACAATACCCAATGAACAGTGGGTATTGAGGCATCTTGATTTGCCAATGTGAAGTGAGCCACCCAGGAAAACTCAATACATATTTATTCATCAGCTGATTAGCAAATAGGTTATTTGGGAAAGAAATTGATCATGTTGTTTTTACCCCCAAAATGATCATGTTATGTACATAGATCATAATGAAGGCATGGGCATTCCATGAAATTAGGAATAAATTCTGATTTTAAAAAGCAAAACAACACATTGAAGAGCAATGTGACTTGAGTGGTCCATTGGTGAGGAATGGGATTCTGACCTGTGGGCTCCTTCCGATAAGGTGAGCTAATTTGCCTTGGCTGGCTCTGTTACACAGAAGAGCAGCGACCAACTGAGCAGAAAGATGGAAGTATCTCGGTGGGTCAGGGGCCAGAGGAGGTGAACTTTACGGATTCTGGCATCCCTGAAATGTTCTAAATCAATAAACGCCAACAAAGTTAAACAAAATAACCATGCTTAGAATCCATATTTTCTGTGAAAAAAAATTCATCAAGTTGTTTCTTCTTGAAAAGACAAAATTAAAGTAAAAAGACTATGATGGACTTTTTCTTTCCTTTTCCACCCATTGCTTGGCTGTCATTGGCTTGGCTCAAGCCAATCTAGTGTTCTGCATCTGAGACTGAGTCAGGAGGGGCTTGGTTTCTGCCCCCCGCCCTTGTCTGCTTGCTGATGCTGGTGGGCAGGCTTCTGCATGTGTTTCCATGTTGGCTGACCTTGGGGTTTGGGTTCTGCAGCTTGCAGTGTCCCTCACGGGGTCAAGACACATCCTGGAAGTGACCGACAGCCGGCTCCCCCCGCGTTCTCTGCGGGTGAACTCAGGCAACCAGCAACTCGGTGACTCCAACAGATGTTTTCGTCTCTAGCCCTTGGGCACCTTGCCCTGCTGTCTCGTATACAGAGGGTGATGCCTGGCACCCTGCCCGATGCCACCAGAAATGAGCACAGCCCCAGGGAGTACTGCCAAGTTGTGTCGGTGAGCTGCTTTCTGGGGGCCAGTAGCCATCCGATAAATGCACTGGTCTGCTTCCTCAGAACGCTGTCAAGGGGACACGCTCACTGAAGTATCTTACTGCTTTATGCAACTGTCAGTTCTCTACATTCTGTGTGTTAAGCCATTTTGTTTACACATTGCATTTGCCTCGTTGTGCAATTGTGGTGACCAGAGGGGTTCACTGGCCAGAAGCCGTAGGTTTCATGGCCGGGTCTAGAGCAAAATATTAGTGGGAAAACATGCTGCCCCGAGCGTATTCTGGTTCAACCCTTAAGACTGAAGTCACCTAAACAATAAGAAATAAACCTCTGCCAGTCAACCCAGCTGACATATGCCCACTTTTGGTAAGACCCTGGTACGGTGGAAAAGCACTGAGCCTGTAGTCAGAAAGTGTGGCTACAGGTCCTGGCTCACCATTTATAAGCTGAGTCCTTTACATGTTTCCAATTTATTTTACATTCTTTCTTATCCCTGTTTTAACAGATTTAATTTGCATTGAAGTATTTCTCTAACTGAAAAGAACATATGGGCGAATGGTAGTTAATCTCATTGAGCCTTGATTTCCTCACCTGCATAATAGAATTCATTCATTCTTTCAGCAAAGGTTCAATGCATATTTTGCCTCTGCTGGGCACTGGCCTGGGTCCTGGGGTGCTGTGGGGAAGAAGACTGAGTCCTGCCCCAGCAGACTCTCGGTCCATTGGCCACAGCCATTTTTCAGAGAAAAGTTGCAAAGCGAAGAACACAATGCCCTTGCAGAGATAACAACCCAGAGCCTTCGGAATAAGGGGCCATAAGAAACTCACTCTGCTGGGACGGTCAGGTCAAGCTCCATCCACAGGTGAAGTTCTGAGCTGAGTCTAGAAAAGTAAGCAGGATTGGGTCAGCCATGACGGGGCGGAGCTAGGAGTCGGAGCAGGGGGAATGTGTTGGGAACAAAGGGGAAAGCATCTTTTGGGCACAAAAGGGCAACGAGAGAGCATCTGGAGACAGGGAGACGCTGCTCCTGGAAGGAGGCAGGATGCAGGAGACCCACATGCCCGCATCTGCAGGAGGCACTGGGCCTGAAGGAGCAGAATGAGTTATCACCAAGGTCTCAACATGATGTAATGATTAAGTGTAAAGAAATGTAATCTCAGGCTGCCTTAATCCAGTGTCTCCAACAAGAAAGGTAATTGTTGGGTGGTGCTTTTCATTACAACAATCAAATACAACTCTTTTCTTCAAAGAGGAAGTATCTTTACATGGTTCAAATACCAAAATGTATAAAAGTACGTTTATGGGAAACTTCACCTTCCTGTCCCAATCCTACATCAGCCTGGTTCCCATCTCCCTCAAAAAGTTAGTCCTGGGGCTAGCTCTCGTTTCTCCAGCTAAGGACTATATTAACATTTCCTTCCTTTAAAACCAGCGGACAGCACTCTGTATAATATTCCATGCCTTTGTACCTTGCTTCTTAAAATTTTGCACAGTATTTCAGTTATCACTTACCATACATTCTTCAGTTAGAGCTATATCATATCCCATGATGTGTTCTTTTTAAATTATTTTTTAAATGATTATTTATTTTTGAGAGAGAGAGACAGAAAGAGAGAGAGAGAGAGCAAGGGAGGGAGGGCAGAGAGAAAGAGACACAGAATACGAAGCAGGCTCTAGGCACTGAGCTGTCAGCACAGAGCCTGACACGGGGCTTGAACCCACTACTGTGAGATCAGGAGCTCAGCCAAAGTCAGAAGCTTAACCAAGTGAGCCACCCAGGCACACCTCCTATAATGTGTTCTATTTAATAATCCCTTGGCT
The DNA here is from genome assembly GCF_008692635.1 of Crocuta crocuta. NCBI lineage: Eukaryota > Metazoa > Chordata > Mammalia > Carnivora > Hyaenidae > Crocuta > Crocuta crocuta. Next base: position 169,654 of record NW_027530350.1, on the reverse strand, counting down.
GTTGAATAGTTAGGTTGTTTCCTTTTTTCCTTTAATAAACATGCATCAGGAAATCATCTGAACACACACACACACACACACACACACATTTTACATGTATAAGTATCTTTGTAGGATAAATTCCTAGAAATGGAATTGATAAATTAAAGTGATGTGAATTTTTGAAATTCTGTAGTTTCTGCTAAATTTTTCTCCCTATGCGTTGAACAATTTACACTCCCACCAGCAATGCCTACTAGTAACTGTCCCTCTCTATTCTTACCACACAGATGTTCTGAGACATGTAATTCTGTAAGAGAAAACTGGTATTTCCGTGTGTTTTCCATGTCGACTCCTTCTGTGGAGGGAGGATAAATCTTTCAGATTTCTTTTTCCATACATTCTCATGCACGTACTATCTAGTTTTACGTCATGTTGAGTATATTACTCAGTGAAAGCTAAGACCTTTCCAGGGTCTACAGGTCCTATGGTCTGGTATCCAGACATGTGAGAATTTAACATGGACTAGAAAATAGAAGGGAAAATTTATGAAAGAAAGAGATGATAAAAATGGGAAAATGATATCAAGCCTTCTAGATGCTAAGGTCAGGCACTAAGTTTTCCTTTGGAGGCTTCTACATATTAGGAATGTCTCCTTAGGAAAGTGTTTTGATTTCATAATGGAAATTAGGAAGAAATATTTGCGTTATGAAAGCTTGTGTTATCTTCTGCTTTGATAGAAATCAACTTCTTTCCCAACAAAGTAATACAAGTTGTGTTATAGATTTAAGAGCAAGTGATTTTTTTTACAGTGACAAAGTCAGGATTCTTGTAGCAAAGTGAAATGGAACATTGAAACAATTTTCTGGATTTCTCGGCTACCAGCTAACTATCCCATCTGCTATATGCATATGATAGAGTTAAAGTAATTCTTTAAAGTTTCGAATAACTATGACAGTCAACTGTTTTCTGGTATTCATTGTTCTTTTCTTTCACTCAACTAGAATTTTTCTTGGGCATCAGGAATTTTGCCCCAGCTAAATAAAGTCACTCTTTCTTAGCCTGCTTTGCAGCTAGATGTGACAATGTGATTTCATTCTAGCAATGAGATGTGAGCAGAAGTGATACATAGTATGTCCAAGTCCAGACCTAAAAAGGTTGCATGTGAACAGCCATTGTATTTCCTCCCTTTATGCTGGTTGGGATGTAGATGTGATGTCAGGAACTAGAAGAGCCACCTTGGACTCAGAGGTGGAAAGCATGCTGGAGTCTTGAACTTCTATGTAAAAACCTCTTCTTTAAACTACTGCAGGTCTGAGTCTTTTGGTCACAGCATCTTAGCCTGCATCCCCAAAAGTGCAATGTATCTTTGCTTCATAAAAAAATTAGTGTCTTAAAACAACAATCCTCTATTAGCTCGTGATACTGTGGTTTGTCACCTGGGGCAATGCTCCAGCTGAGAACTCATTTTACTAGTTTTGCCTGGGTTCACCTGCATGACTACAGGTAGCTGGTAAATCTTTTAAGGGACCACTGGCTCTGGATGGCCTCACTCATGTGACTGACAGTTAGCTGGGGCGATGGAAGCAAGTGAGCCATGTGTCCCTAGCAGTTAGCAGGAAGTCTAGGCTTCTTCACATTGTGGCTGAAAGTCCAAATGCAGCAAGAGATAGCAAGGCCCAGTGAGCATTCATTTTCACACCTCTGCATGTGTCATAGCTGGTCATGTCACATTGGCTGAAGCAAATCCCATGGTCAAGCCCTGAGTAAATGTGGGAGGAGATTAACCAAGGTTGTATGTTTTCATAAGGGTCTGTTAACACACCTTTGATATTTGGGTCTGGATAATTCTTTGGGGTGTGGGCTATTCTTTGCATGATAGGCTGTTTGACAGTGTCCCTGGCTCCTACCTATCAGATGGCAATAACAGCCCTCTCCACACCCCTCGGTCATGACCACGGAGCATGTCTCTAGACGTTGCCAATCTGGGTTACAGAATTGCCTTCAGTGCAGAAGCACTTGTTTACAGGGAGATATGAATCTGGTGTAAATCAGTGAAGGTTATTAATGCAACAGTCTACCACATTCAACAATTGATGTAGTACCTTTTCTGTGCTACATTGTTAACTTTACATTCTGAAGCTGTGCTGATTATTTATGCTTAAGTGTGTGTGTATTTGAAAGGCTGTGCTTTCGGTTTAGGGATTCAGTCCTTCTTTTCAGGGCTTCATGTTGTTTGTGATTCTGACTTTTAGACTTGGACTTTGCTAGCATAGAATTGACTTCGTTTATTAGAAACTATTATGTGTTTTAATAGATTGGATTATTGCACCTAAATCATTGTTTCCTCTTTGAACTACATATTCTCCATTGCCATGTGATTTAACTGTGCCTTTACAGATGGCAGATACACATCCTTGCTTCAGACTTTGGGCTTGACCATGTGACTTGCTTTGGCCAATAGAAGATGGATATAAGTGAGACAGTGCCAATTCTGAGCAGGGACTTTTAAAAAAACATGTTTCTGCTGGTTCCTCCTGTGCTGTTGCTTCCTGCCATGAGAACAACTTGTCCTAGATAGGAACTAATCCTTTTGCTTTGTTCCCCTTCAGGGGCAAACTTGTGGAGCAGACTTGAACTTGACCTCCAACCTGGAACAGAGATACCAGAGTTCACCCACAGACCCTAAGTGAGAAATGAAGATTTATTGTTGTAAGACTTTAATATTTTGGAATTAATTATAGCATTATCACAGCAGAAGCTGACTAAAACAATGTCCATTTTTAGAATTCTGTCAAATCATCTTTATTCAAAAAGCACATAATCATAAAAATTAGAAAATTAAGAAAAGAAAAATCACCTGTAATCCCACTGTCCAGAGAAAAGCCATTGTCAACATTTTGATACATATATATGTATATATATATGGATATATCCAGATTTTTTCTGTGTATATTAATTTATTCTTTCATTCAACAAATAGATTTTGAGCTGCCTACAAAAAGCTAGATGCGGCTAGATACAGTAGTATCTGAGATGGACATGTCCCTGTCTTCGAGGAGATTATATTCAGGTGGGAAAATAACCTCAACAATTATGAAGCAATCCAACATTCATTTATAATTCTGATAAGTGCTGTCAAAGGAAAATAGAGTGTGCTGGGAGAGTGTTTAACAAGAGGGCATGATGTGTTCTGAGGTCAGGAAAAGTTTCTAAAGAAATAATATGCATGTGTATATATGTATATGCATATATAAGGTTTCATACATTATAATATATCCAAAACTTCATAATCATAAACATATTTTTCTTACATAGAAATATAAATATTAATTAGTATGTTCCCTTCATTCAACAATAAAAAATGAACATCTTTCCACATTAATGAATGGTTTTACAGTATCATTTTAATAGCTGCATCATATTCCACTGATATGTGTTTATCATGTCTTATTTAACCAATCCCCTGGTTTTGGACATCTCAGCTGCTTTTCATTTTTAGTTACCCTAAGCAATCTTGTCAGGAACATTCTGGCAACTCTTCATTTCGTTGAAGAGAAATAATTGTGGTGAAAATTAGTAAAATGCTGCAAAGCAAAATTCGGTAACATATCCTGACCTCACATATCCCCTATGGAAGCATAATGGAAATATTTATTTTTGAAATAAAATTTCTCATGACTCAGTTAGTCATTCCTGCAGATCCTCAGGGAAAATTTAGACTATCTTTCTTGGATGAAAATTTATTGGTGGTAGATAGGGGCAGAATGTCAAGAGGAATAACATGTATACAAAGTCAAAAAAGCCAAATACCACCTCTGCTTTTCCAAATCAAGATGTGATCTGTTACCATAATACTTATTGCTGGTTTAGCTTTTTTTTTTTTTTTTGGTCATTGTGATTATTGTTACTTCATCTGTGGCCTGTTTCCAAAAGCAATGAGTGAGCCTCCACAAGATAATCACTAGAGTATCTGATTCTTTCGTGAGTAATAGGCCAGGGAAGTGCACTAACAAACAGTTTTGCTTGAATGTATCTCAGGAGATCAAAATTGCCTGAATGAAAACCAAGCATGAAAAAATAATAGAATTCACATGATTTGTTTTGATACAGGAAAACAAAGTCTGACATTCTTATTTTGTTTAGGATTGTATATTCAGGAAGGATATGAAATGTAATTTTTAGCAGGTTTAATGGGATAAAGTTATACTATGGTATTTTGACTTCATGATATGGACAAATCCATTTACCTTGTGATTGACTATGAGGTAAACTTGCACATGTGTCCATGCTATACTCATCTCTATGAGCAAATAAGAAGAAAAAATGATAAAAAGGTCTCACTAATTTCAGTTTACTTCAATAACATAAATATGACATGGGTACATCTGTAATTTGGGGAGTTGTAACTTCAATGGCTACATTTAACTGAATGTCCATCAAAAATGGGATCCTTTGGAAGGTATTCTCTCTTCTCTTTGGTTAACCTGCACTGACTCACATTTTAAAGGATTTTTTTTTTCCCCCAGGAGAGTAATGGAATCTACAGCTTTCTACTTTAAGTCAATGACCTTGAATCAGTCAGAAGTATCCATAAGTAATGTAAGCTGGTCCTTCAGAGGAAATGTCTCTCATTTGCCAAGACATTAGATTCTTGCTCTCAGGTAGGTACATGTCTTATCTCTCTTTTTCCTTTGGAAAGGATTAGATCAGTAGATAAGGGTAAAAGTTCAGGGACCTCAAAAATACTCAATGTGAACAGTGAAATTGTGGTTACAATACTTTATTCTGTGTTTTGTACTGGTTTAAAGTAACCTTCTAAAATAGTGGTTTGATGATGTCCCATTCTACAGCAATGTCCAGGGCTCAAAAACATGACTGACCACTCTGTCCTCTAAAAGAGAGGCTTTGCTGCTCAGCTTTACTGTCCTCTTAGAAAATTGTTACTGCAACTCAGTTTAATGTATCAACAAATGTGTCTTGAGTGTCCACCCCCCTCACCATCGCCCAGTGTCTCCTGGGTCTGTGACTTTTTGGAGCATAAATTCTGGTGGAGGAGACACATAATTCACAGGTAAATAAAATGGAGAATTGAGGTAAGTCTATGTAAGCAGTAAAAGCATAATATAAAGTTAGAGACTGGGATATAGGAGGGAAGAAGGAGAGCCAATTCAGACAATTCAATGAAAGCAAAGAAAGGGTCAGTGTGAGTGTTTGCTAACTGCTAATATGTGCAGTGCTTATAACAGGGCCCAACAACACAGAGTAGGGCTTCAATAAATGGTGCAGGATGAATGGATGGATGGATGTGTGTGTGAGTGAAACGCACTTGGGGCAGGGAGATGAGCCTGGGGAGTAAAAGGTTGTCAGTGGGGCTGGAGCTCTGTGGACAAGATGGAAGACGCTCAGAGGTGAGAGCTGTGGGTCTTCTCGGTAAGGAGTTTGGATTTGCACATCAGGGGAATTCATTTGAAGGTTTTAAGATGGGAGTAATATGAATATTGCTTTAAAAGTTTGTCTAATAATACCCCCAAAAGCCAAAATAATCTTGAGAAAAAGAACAAAACTGGAAACCTCACACTTCTTGATTCAAAGCTTACTACAAAGCTACAGTAAACAAAACAGTGTATAACAGGCATAAAGACAAATGTGGAGACCACTGCAATAGCTAGATAGTCCAGAAATAAACCCTCACATATATGGTCAAAAAGTTTTTGGTAAGTGAGCCTAGATGTTTCAAAGGGGAAAAGGACAGTCTTTTCGGCAAATGGTGTTGGAAAAGCCGGATATCTGTATACAAAAGAAGGATGTTGGACCCTTACCTTACACCATATAAAAAAAATGAACTAAAAACAAATCAAAGACCTAAATATAAAATGTTTAGAAGAAAACAGAAAAAGCCTCGTTGGATTTGGTAAGATTTCTTGGGAGTGACATCAAAAGTACAGACAATAAAAGTAAAAATAGATGAACTGGACTACACCAAAATTTAAAACTTCTGTGTAGTGAAGGATACAATCAACCAAGTAAAAAGGCAACCTGCAGAATGGGAGAAAACATATGAAAATCTTCTGGGTAAGTGGTTGATATCCAGAATATATAAAGAAACCTGCAATTCAACAACAACAGCAACAAAAAGCCAAACAGCCTGATTAAAACCATGAGCAAAGGACGTGAGTAGACATGTTTTCAAAGAAAATATACAAATGGCCAATAAGCATATGAAAAGAGGTTCAACATCACTAATCATTAGGAAAATGCCAATCAAGACAACAATGAAATATAACTTCATACTCATTAGGATGGTTAATATCAAGGAAACCCAGAATATAAAAAATGTTGGCAAGGATGTGGAAAAATTGGAACCCTTGTGCACTATTGATGGGAATGTAAAACGTTATAGTCACTATGGAAAACAGTAAGGTGGTTCCTCAAATATTAAAAATAGAATTACTGTATGATCTAGCAATTCCACTTCTGGGTACAGATCTAAAAGAATTGAAAGAAGGGACTCAAAGAGATGTTTATACGCCCATATTTATGGCAGCATTATTTATAATAGCCAAAATGCAAAAACAACCCACGTGTCCACTGATGGATGAATAGATAAATAAAATGCGGTATACATATACAAAATATTATTCAGCCTTCAAAAGGAAGTTCTGTCATATCTGTACAATGCATGAAACCTGAGGATATCATGCCAAGCGAAATGAGCTAATCACAAAAAGGCAAAATGGTGGTGGCCAGGAGCTGAGGGAAGGGGATATAGGAGCTTATTATTTAATGGGTCCAGAGTTTTAGTTTTGCAAGATGAAAAAGTTCTGGAGATTGCACAAAAATGTGAATATACTTACCACTACTGAACTGTACACAAAAATGTTTGAGATGGAAAATTTTATTTATGAATTTATTCTTATTATGAATTTATTATATATTTATTATAGAGTTTAAAAAAATTTTTTAATTATGTATTTATTTATTTTTCTTTCATAGTTTATTGTCAAGTTGGTTTCCATATAACACCCAGTGCTCATCCCAACAAGTGCCCTCCTCCGTGCCCATCACCCTTCTTCCCGTCTCCTCCATCCCCATTAGCCCTCAGTTTGTTCTCAGTATTCAAGAAAAAATGCCTACTATTAATGCCCTTACAGAAAGTAATATAATGGATAGCCTTCCTCCCCTTTGGGCCACGCCCATGGGCTCCTCTCCTGGAGTTCGAGGAGTGCCAGGTGACCCTGTGCTTCCTTTGTTTCTGCGCATGATGTTCATCCTCCCCTTGGGTGGAAGACTCCTCAGCAAGAACTGCTCGGCCTCCTTGCGGCAGCCTGGCCATCTTCCCTTCACGAATGTTTGCCTCTTCCTCAGGTGTGAGAGGCAGTGCCGTTCAAGTATCCAGAGACTGATAGTCTCAGAGATCAAGAACTAAAAAAGATGTTAAGTGAAGACCTAGTTCCGTAGACTTTGAGAACATCCCCTTGGGGGTTCGCTGGTAGCTGAAGGACAGTGTCACTGTGTCAGCCTGGGCTCGGGCACACTCCGATCAGGCACCCATAAAAAGCACTAAATGCTGATTGGTAGAAGCATATACTAAAACAATTCTGATTTGGTTTCTTTCCAGTTATTTACACAGTTTGAGATTATTGATTTTAATTAGAAAAGTGAATGTGTGCAAACAAAAGATTTACAAAATCTTCTTGCATCAAGTGTGCTCTGGCTTGGGGTACACAATGCCTGAGTTGACGGAAAGTGTCCAACCGTCAATTACCGAGATGAACCCTTAATTTCTCCATCTCCCATCCGCACACTTGGTGCTTCTTATCACACTCTACTGTGGCATAATCCTCCCATTCCAAACAGTCTGCAAACACAGGTGGGGGTGCTGTGTGGAGAGAAAGAGACAGGGGGAAGAGAAAAAAAAAGGGAAGAAAGAAGGAAAGGGGAGAGATAGAGATATAGAAAATCTATTCTGGGAGCCTCTAAGTCAGTGGTTCTCAAACTTGAGCGATCATCAGGATCACACAAGGCCTTGTGGCCACACCGAAGCTTGGGTGAGGCCCAAGAGGTTGCATTGTTACCTGTCCCCAGGAGATGCCGCCGCTGCTGGTCCAGGACCACTGCCCCAAAGCAGTGGGTCTTAATCACCATGGAACCGGAGAGTCACCAGAGGAGCTTTGAAGAACCCTGCTGGCCACGCCAGGCCTGAGACCAGATGAATCAGATGCTCTGAAGACAGAACCCAGGGAATAGTGTTTTTCGAAAGTTCCCAGTGTTTCCATGAAGTAGCCAAGGTTGAGGACCACAGCTTTGGGTGCCTTGCTACTCAAACTGAGCTGGGCTGGCCAGCAGCAGGGGCGTCGCCTGAGAGCGGGTTAGAAATGCCCAGGGTCAGGCCCTACGCCAGGCGGCCGGGTGGGCACCTGCATCAAACAAGCGAACTCCTCTAAGGCCGGTATGCACAGGCACGCCTGCGGGGAAATCGGGCCCTGTGGGGAGATCTTGTCATGCGGGCTGGAGGAAGAGAGCCACACATCCGCAGAAACAGGAAATTCGCTGCTGCGGTCACACTGCACAGAGGGCTCGGAGACGACAGTGCCGGGGACGGAGCCCTCCCATCAACATTGCTTTTAAATACGTCCAAGCCCAGTGTCTTACGGCGAGGCTTCATTTAAAAAATCAAATGAAAGAAACAGATTAAACATTTTTTGATCTTCATAGGGACGTGTTCTTTGTGTATTAAAACAGTCCCTTTGGGGGCGCTGGGTGGCTCAGTCGGTTAAGCGGCCGACTCTTGATTTCTTGATTTCTCACGATCTCACAGTTTGTGAGTTCCAGCCCTGCACCGGGCTCTGTGCTGACAGCATGGAGCCTGCTTGGGATTCTGTGCCCCTCTCTCTGCCCTTCCCACGCACTCTCTCAAAAAATAAACTTAAAAAGAAGAAGAAGAAGAAGAAGAAGAAGGAGAAGGAGAAGGAGAAGGAGAAGGAGAAGGAGAAGGAGAAGAAGAAGAAGAAGAAGAAGAAGAAGAAGAAGAAGAAGAAGAAGAAGAAGAAGAAGAAGAAGAAGAAGAAGAATGTCTGCTACCTTCATGCAGGGAAAACTGACTCAGTGATTCTTCCTAGGTGGTTGTTTTAGGGTCGGTGGCTTCACTGACCCACCATGTCGTAGTCAAGGTGTGTTTGAGCACCCATTTTTCAGATGCTGTTTTGTGAACTTAAAGGGCAATCCAGAGGTGCCAGATATGAAATTCTAATCTCACCAAAAAACACAAAGAAAACCAAAACACCCCCCAAAACGGAAGCAGCATGTGGTGGGAAACTACCTGAAGAGGCAGAGACCACAGCAAAGGAAGGCGAGGAAGCCCAGGGGCTCTGGAGCCCGGCTGTGTAAGCTCCAATCCTGCCATTGCTACTTACTCCCTATGTGCCCTTTGCAAGTAAATTGATTCCCTGTTATCCATTTCCTTCATCACTAAAATGGGGGTGTTGATGAAAATGATCCCTCCTCCACAGGTTGCTGGGATAAAACAAGTTACTATTTGTCAAGCTCTTAGGTCTGGGCTATCACATCATGGTTGCTGTATAATGATTGTTAAATACACAGGATAAGAAACATGAGAATTTATATCCTTTTGCAGAGTTCCACTGTGGGAAAAATGTGGAAGACACTGTCTCAAGTTCTAGAAAAATATCCTCTGTCTGTGGGACCATGTAATTTTATTTTATTTATTATTTATTTATTTTTAAGTTTATTTATTTTGAGAGAGAGAGACACTGTAAGCAAGCATGAGCAGGGAAGGGGCAGAGAGAGAAGGAAAGAGAGAATCCCAAGCAGGCTCTGCACCATCAGCATGGAGCTCAGCTCAGGTCTTGGTATTATGAACCATGAGATCATGACCTGAGCCAAAATCAACAGTTGGACGTTTAACCTACTGAGCTACCTAGGTGCCCCAGGATGAAGTAATTTTAAATTGCTCCCATGAAGGGAGCATTTTATGATGAGGGAATCTTCATGTTCTGATGCTGCGGCTGAGTAAGTTTGGCTAAGTCCATAAATAAAATGGAACATGACTTGGGCACCTGGGTGGCTCAGTCGGATAAGTGTCTGACTTCGGCTCAAGTCACGATCTCATAGCTTGTGAGTTTGAGCCCCACGTCGGGCTCTGTGTTGACAGCTCAGAGCCTAGAGTCTGCTTCAGATTCTGTGTCTCTCTCTCCTTCTCTCTCTCTCTCTCTGTCTCTCTCCTGCTAGTGCTCTGTTGCTCCCAAAAATAAATAAACTTTAAGAAAAAGGAACATGACTGTCACTTCTATAGCCAAGAAATAGGAAGTAAGTGACACATGATTTAGAAGAAAAAAATGATAAAAAGGACATAAATTAATGAAGAAAAAGGAGTATTTTCAAAAGAGGATTAAAGAGTAATAGTCAATAACACCTTGGAAAATCTCCTTCTCTGAAGAAAAGTTAGATACAGTGAATTCAGAAGAAAGGGCTTTTGTAGATCATTTATACCTAACAGGTTTCATATCAGCATGTGATTAGGAAATTATTTTTTAAATGCTTTCAACTGACAAAATAAAAAACAAAGTGTTTTCCCTTTGTTAAGAGGAAGGAGATGGCCCGAGCAGCCTTATCCTGAGGATGTCCCTGGTCACGAGGTTCTATCTCTTGGGGCATGTGGGTCCACCCAGCCACATAATCCAAACACGCTAAAACACACACACACACAAACATAATCCAAGCTGCTTTCCCCAACCCCAGGGCCTCCATGAAACCACCATGAGCCATACACAAGGATCACATCACATCACCCCAAATCACACATTTCAAATTGTAGAGGCAGCCCGGCAAATAGCCTCCCTCCTGTCCATTGAGAAATCTCTCTCTCCTGCTTTGCAAGAAATTGCCTCACTGATCAGTCCATCACCTCTTTTGGTGGATCCTTCTCTCGATTACTTTCTAAAGTTGAAGTGTCCCGTCCTTGACTCTCTTCTCTGCCATCACCCTTACTTTAGAGATCTCATCCTGCCATGAAGCCTTTGCCATTGTATCTCCAGTGTAGACCCCACTCCCGAACCCCAGGCTCATCACTCACAAGCGTCTGCACTTCCTTTAGCACATCTCATGGACAATTCAAATGTAGCCTGTCCAAAATTGAACTTCTGATCTTCCCCCAAAACCTGCTCCTTCCAAATCTCAGTTGATAACCACCTCAGTCTTCCAGCTGTTCAGGACAAAAACCTTGGGGCTATTCCCAAGCCTTCTCCGCCATTCCCAACACTTAATCCATCAGGAAGTCCTGATTCAAAAATTATCCAGAATTTGACCACTTCTTACTCTGATCTAAACGGCCTCTGTATTTTACCTGGATTACCTGGATTATTACAAAAGCTTCCTCATCTTTTAAAAACATTAATTAGAGCATGTCACTCTACTGCTCAAAAATCTGCATGGCTCCACATTTTGCTCAATAAAAATTGAAGCTCTTAATGTCTTCCATGGTCTGGCAAACTCCTTGTTATATCTCTGATGTAACTTCCTGGTGCTCTCTCCCTGCCTCACTGCCCTCCGGACAGACTGACCTCCTTGAATGGGATGCACCTCAGGGTCTTCACACTGGCAGGCAGGGTCACCTGGCACATTCTTGACTCAGATGCGATGTGGCCTACTCTCTCACTTCTTAAAGGCTTTGCTCAAAAATAATCTTTGTGGGGGCGTCTGGGTAGCTCAGTCACTTAAGCATCCAACTTCGGCTCAGGTCATGATCTCACAGGTTGGAGTTCCACATCAGGCTCTGGGCTGACAGATCGGAGCCTGGAGCCTGGTTCAGATTCTGTGTCTCCCTCTCTCTCTGCCCCTTCCCCACTTGCACTCTGTCTCTCTCTGTCTCTCAAAAATGAATAAATGCTTAAAAAATCATCTTTTTAATGAGACCTGCTCTGGCCACTGTATCAAAACTATATCCCTACATTTACATCCCCAATTCCTTACCTTCTAGTATTTGTTGTTTCTCTTAGCACTTTGAATCTTCCAACATACTGAATAATTTACTTATTTATCTGTCTCCCTTTGCTAGAATGTAAGCACCATTAGGTCATGGAAATTTGACATGTTTTATTCATATCATAGGTACTCACTAAATATTTGCTGAAGGAATGAATTCCTGATTGGCTTGGCTCTGACTTTGGGGCCAGGGGGCCCCAGTAATCTCTCTAGGTCATCAGAAAGATATATCATATTTAAAAGACTGAAAAAGTGACACCTTCTGGCAAGAGGTCCCTTTCCAGGCTCCTGCCTTGTCCCTGCTGGCTCCTCCCCCCTGGCCCCAAGTGCCCATCTGTCCTGTCCAGCACCAGCCATCATGATGCTAGTGCTAGTCAAGCTTCACCTGCTATCAGTCTGCTTGGTCTCGGGCATCTTCTGTCACTCAATCCAACACAAATATATATCATCGTCAGTGACACCAGTTGGCTTTGTATGTCGTGGCCAGAGTCTGCTTCTGGGCTAGGCATATTTGTAAGTCTGACGTCCTTAATTTTGTATACTATGTAGTTGTCCATCCTAGTTACTACCTTGGAGCCAAAAGTAAGGGCTAGTGATACCAAAACATTTAGCCTAGCTCCTTAGAGCTGTCATTTCATGGCCCCTCTAGCCTCAGAACTGTTAGACACACATCCCTCAAAGCCATAAGATATGGTTGAGAAAACCATTGATCTATTCAGGCTAAAGAGTCATTATAAGCCCCCTAGATTACTGGGAAAACCATCACTCCTTGTTATTTCAGAAGTGCTGGTCATCATCCTATTTTTCTCTCTTTTTGAATTAACTCTTATTATTTGGTTAAAAAAAAAAAGCTACAGGGGGAATAGAGGACAATTGTCAAATATACCAGGCTGAACAGTGAATATGTGCTAATTCTGAAGGCACATGCCATTAATTTTTTTTCCTTTACTGTATGTGTCATGATGTTAAATGTTATGCTTTTTTGTTTGTTTATTTTGTTTTTATAAAAGAGTGACAATAAATCAGTTTTAAATGGTAAAATGACTATTGGCCTTGAAGTCTTCCCAAGGAGGCCACTAGTTCCCTGGGAGGGAAAAGCTAGCAGGTAATTATAGAGGCAACATTACTTTTGAGAATCTGCACTGTGCCAGCCACTTTAACATATATATTAGCCCTATATATACATATATATACACACTAAGTACCTGGATCACACAGCATCTACATTCTCTAGGACAGCACCTGGTATGTAGCAGAGGCTCAATGCATGTCAGTTTCTCGTATCCTTCTTTCTTTAGATGATTTCTGATGGCACACAAAGTCATAAAAGAAACACTCACTGAATGTGACCTTAGACAAAAGAGTGTGGTATAATCATAAAAATAGCATATGTTTATTTAGTATTAATTGTTAGGTGCTATTCTATGTTACTTATATGTGTTAATTCATTTAATCATTTCAACAATCTTGTGGAATACATTGTGTCAGGGCTCCATTTAACAGACTGGCCAAGGTTTCGTATATACAGGCAGTAAGTGAGAAAATTGAGACTTGAACTTGGGAAGTGCAACTCCAGAGTCCCAGCGCTTAGCCGCTATGCTGTTAAGACCACTGTGGATTGCACTGATGTGATTTTGTGGCTTCATCTGACACTGCATTGATTCCACAGTCAGAAATTTTCCTCTATCCTATTACAATGACTTAATCAGAGACATGCTATAAGCCACTTAGCAGAGATGCCTGCAACACAACCGGGGCCAGTGGGCTAAAGCTAAGGAGATTGATTTATGGCCCCACCACCCTTCAGTTCCAGGCATATTGCTCGAAATATACACACAAAAAAGGCAAATTGACACCACAATTTGTTAAATTGCAGATGGTACTGATGGTATAGTTACAATAAATGCTATGCCCTTTGAAAGCCTCAAATCATTACACAGTGTTAGACATATGAGTATTCTCTTATAAGCTGGAAATAGGCAATAATCCATTTTCATAGTAGAAATCTGTTTTGGCAATTGTTGCTTCCTTTTGGGAATGACACTGTTTAATTCCGCCTCCTAGGTGTGGCCAGACCGCCCATGATCTCGACCTTCTTTGTAGATATACCAGTAAAGCTCTTTGTAGTGTAGCCCATTATTGTAAAACAAGAAAAGGTTTCCAGAAGAATCTTAGAGCCACAGGATTTCTTTAAATAATGGTATCTTGTGTTGCTTACTTTTAAAATAATTTCTAGTACAAAAGAGGACTGTGTCCTACAAGAGCTGCCCCAGAAAGCTTATGAACAGGAATAATGGTTTGTACCACTGCTTTCTGGAAAGCAAATGGGATTTTCATGTGAACCCAGCAAAGGGTCAGACCACACTGACATATATTTTTTGGTTTCTAATCTTACCTCCACTGCCATTATGGACTGCATTACACAACCCTCTGACCCAAGGCCCAGTATGTGAGCTTTTTATCAGCTCACAGAGTCGTCTCAGCATAGCATGGCTTCTGCCAGGGCTTAGGGACCAGTGGGTGGCCAGACCTCAGGCTCTGGGCACCAACACCAGACCCTGATTACTCTGAAATCGAATTGTGATCTCACCATGGGCCAATCAAATAATTTGTCTGAGTTCAGTCCTGGGTGCTCCAAGATAGTTAACTCCCTGCTGATTGGCCTATGTATGGTCTGCGAGCCTGAATAATAAGAGAATGTGAATTAACTGAAAATATTTCTTTCATCACATTTCTTTAGCATTTTTTTTTTTTTTTTTGCCAGTACAGGAGAAAGTTGAGGAAGGGAGATTAGCTTTTTGTTTTTCTAGTTTAGCAAAACATAAGCTAAGAAGACAATTTCACAGTAACTGATGGTCACTGTCTACTCAATTGTTTAACTAGGAGCCATTTATGCATTTTCTCTTTCTCTCACAACCAATATCCAATCCATCTGTAAGTCTTAACTTCTTTATCCCCTAAACACTTCTTGAATTTGACCATTTCCATCATATCCACTGCCATGACCCTCAGCCAAGCCATAATCATCCCTCATCTGGACCAGTGCAACAGCCCTCTAACTGGTTTCCTGCTTTCCTCTTGCCTCTCTATGTGCCACATAATAGGCAGAGGGGTCTTTCTAAAATCATATTATATTGTTTCCCAGCTTAAAGCTATCCAGTATTTTCCCACTGCAACCAGACTGAAAATCCAGATCTTTTACAAGGGCTGCAAAATTCTGCATAGTGCCTACTTCCGGCCTCTCTCTCCACCTTCTCTCTCTCTCCACTCTCCACCTCATTCACAATGCTTCCAATGCAGCCTTGTCCTTGTTTCAAGTCTTTTGCACTGATGTTCACTCTGCCTGAAATGCTCTCTTAGATCTTCCACCATTGCCTCTTCCTTGTCACTCAGCTCTAACGCAAATGTCATCTTCTCGAGAAAGAGGAAAAATGCCTTTCAAGACAACTTGCACACTCATTGGCATGTGGGTCCCAGCTGTTAACTCTGTGAGGTCAGAGAGTGTGCCAGTGCCGCTTATTACTTCATCTGCACTGCGTAGCACTGTGTCTTGCACTAGGAGGTGCTGAGTAAATAGATGAATGAATTCATGTGTCCCAGCTGATTTGGGTATTGATTGCTGGTGAAGTTCTTAAGCATGCTAGGCAACAGATACTTTTATGCCATCTGGTACTGCAGCCACATGGTGATAATAAGAAGCACACTGATTTTTGGTTGGTTTTATTTCTTTTTAAGATTTTTAAAAAGTAATCTCTATATCCAGTGTGGGGCTTGAACTTAAGCCTCATGCATCCCTGAGCCAGCCAGGCACTCTGATTTTATTATTGTGTTAAGATTTTCTACACAATTTGCCATGTTACCTGCTGCACCTGGGATAGATTGTTGCCAATGCCCTGCTTTTGGTACAATTCTGAAAAAGAAATAGCCCTCTACATGTCATTGACAGTAGAGGGCAGAGTCAGCTGACCCAGAAAACATATGCACTAGCTCTTAAAGGCTCTGCTTAGAAATAACACTCATCACTTTCATTAAAGGAAGTTATATAGCCACACCTAACTTCAAGAAGTCAGGGAAGTATAATCTTGCCATCTGAATAGAAGGAGAGCTGGAATAATCTGGGGAACTTCCCTTATGATAATCTCACCACCCTAGCAACATAATTGATTAAAAGTCGTACATAGGAAATTTTTAGCAATCACAGATATCTAAATATATACAATGGATGCACATACTAGTATGGGTCATATTGATATGGGCCAAGAACAGATGAAATATCAGACCATAGAAGAACAGTATAATTGGCTTAAAAGAAGAAAAATATAGATTTAATCAGATCAGAAACTATCTTTATTACTGGCCCCTTTCAACTGGGGTTTTGTNCAAGAAGTCAGGGAAGTATAATCTTGCCATCTGAATAGAAGGAGAGCTGGAATAATCTGGGGAACTTCCCTTATGATAATCTCACCACCCTAGCAACATAATTGATTAAAAGTCGTACATAGGAAATTTTTAGCAATCACAGATATCTAAATATATACAATGGATGCACATACTAGTATGGGTCATATTGATATGGGCCAAGAACAGATGAAATATCAGACCATAGAAGAACAGTATAATTNATTGAAGGGAGATGATTTCCCCTGTTACCAAGGTTGTGGCCTTGTTCTTTCAATAAAAAGATATCTTCACAAATGTGCTGAAGAGCGTTATTTGCTTTTCTCATCTGCCTGGCGTTCTGTGGCAGCATAAGAAGCTCTGGCTACTATCTCTGTTGTCCAGGAAGGGCACTGCCTCCCTTTAAATTGCTTTGGATTCACTGTACGTCTGAGAAAGGGCAGGGTATGTTGCAGGGATGTGTGTAGGGTTGGGTTGAAGTGATTAAACAAATCTTTTTGCTACTGGGAGAGAAAAACAGGGGCGTCGGGGTGGCTCAGTCGGTTAAGCATCCGACTTCGGCTCAGCTCATGATCTCACTGTCCGTGGGTTCGAGCCCCGCGTTGGGCTCTGTGCTGACAACACAGAGCCTGGAGCTGCCTCAGATTCTGTGTCTCCCTCTCTCTCTGCCCCTACCCCACTCACTCTCTGTCTCTGTCTCTCAAAATAAAATAAAGACATAAAAAAATTATAAAAGAAAAAGAAAAACAAACACACTGTATTTAGATTTTAACTTTCTTGTGGGCAGACATGTCTTACCCTTCTGTGAATTTCTGCACATGGTAGAAACTGGGCACAGTGTACTGGAGCAGGGACCAACACTGACCTAAGTGTCAGAGGCCTACATTCTCAGCCTGACAAGCCACTACCACCTGCGAACTTGAGCGAGTCACTTTAGCTCTCTGGGCCTCAATTTCCTGTTCTGTAAGTAAGAACTAATGGTAAGATGACCTATTTATCCCCAGAGGTGAAGTGAGTAAGACACAATGTAGCAAATGGAAAATCGCAGAGGACTGCCCACTAGTAACTGTGGCAGTTATCTGGAGTCTGGGCTTGTTAATCGAGTTAAGGCATGAGCTGAAGGAGAATGAGGCTATGCATTAGGTTTTACACTCGGGAGAAAGCAGTTCGAATATCCATCCCTTAGTGTTGCTTCTCCCCTTTCTGTTATAATCTAGGCTTAGGAGATGCAGAGCAACTTGGATGCTTCTGGAAAGAGAGTTTCCGGGAAACCC
Organism: Crocuta crocuta; assembly: GCF_008692635.1. Lineage (NCBI taxonomy): Eukaryota > Metazoa > Chordata > Mammalia > Carnivora > Hyaenidae > Crocuta > Crocuta crocuta. The sequence continues at coordinate 152,000 of NW_027530350.1, read as the reverse complement.
TGATCCTGAGCATTGTGCTTTAAGAAAGTTTTTGAGGTCATGGACTACACTGAATATCCAAAGAAAGCTATGTCTCCTCTTCTTAAGAGGACTTGAAAACACACTGATGCATATGACACACAATTTTGAGTATAATTTCAGGATTCAGATGGGGAAATGTTCCTCCGAGAACTCTACCTTTAGAGAAATAATTTACCTGTGCATAGTCTCAGTGCTTGGCCTGGCACTGTGGGGGCACCATCTATGTTTCCTCCTTTCTGTTACCCACTCTATCTGGAGCTCACCAGAAAAGACTGAGATTCCCCTCACCTGGCTTCTTTCTCTCATTTTCAGTTTCCATACACAAAAATTTAGCTCCAAGACCTTGGTGTATACTGTTACAGTATGTTCTTTGAAGGCTGTATTGCCAAACATTTTTTCCATTGGCCATTTACTTCTTCTCTTTGCTGTCTCTCCCTTTATCTCCTCCTTCCCCTCCTCCATTCCCTCCTCCCCTCTCCTCCTCCTCCCCCTCCTCCTCCTCCTCTTCCTTCTTCTTCTTCTTCTTCTTCTTCTTCTTCTTCTTCTTCTCTTCTCCTCCTCCTCCTCCTTTCCCTCCTCCTCCTTAAAAACAATCATTTGTATTATTTTATAAAATCACATCATGAATTATGATGTATCCTTAAAAACATCTTAAAAGGTGCATCACATAATTACCATAAACTCTGAAATCTTTTACTTTGGTAGGGAAAGAATCCAAGGTATTCATTATATCCCTGTAGGTGAGTGAATAGTACCACCTTCTATAAACAACCACTCCCCTCCAGCATTTCATTCTGTTACAGAACTGCTAGTTTGGTTCTCCAGTATAGGTTACCAGTTATAGGTGGACATGAACTCAGTTGTTATCCATAGAGTCCCACTTTTAAGGAAATTTAGAATGATAACCACTGAAGCATGAAGTTCATTGGAAAAAATGAGCAAGGCATAGAAGGACTAAGTGCGGGAAATGACTCCAAAAATTCACAGACCATGACAATTGCAAAAAAACATGATATCAGCAAATGTGGTGATTTCTCTATGACACTCAAATTCCTATTCTATATGTCAACTGAAGAGGATTTGTCAGAAGGATATCACATAATCATCCACACACAACCTGGCATTTTGAAATATTTTTAAATGACAATTGAAAACAATTAACTCATCATATATTCCTATTGTCACCCCACTGATATTTTCTAATGGCTGGACAAGGGATCACTTTTTTCTATTACCTGGTTAACATCCATTTCATTTTAAGACTTATTGTACATTACATTTCTCATACTTAATTTATGAGCAATTAAACAGAGGTGCTGCCCTTTTAAAGTTATCTTTCTAGGTGTTTAAAAGTTGCCAAGTGAAAGAATAACAAAAGGAAAACTCTCCTGAGCAATGGGTTTTAACAACTGTTCTGTGGTTATTGATTCCACGCGAGATCTAAAGAAAGCATCGGCCTCTCTGGGGAAGGAGGTGGTGGGGTCGAGGTGGTGGTGGGGTACTGCACCTATGCACATGGGCAGATAATTTCAGGATGTAGGTGGAAGGGATGCTCCTGCTTTAATGAATTGATTTATTTCCCATGCGCTGGTGAAAGGACGGCAGCTTCCCTAGCTCATGCTTGCAATGTTCATTTTCTCTTCTTTCAGGCAATAGCCTACCGGTAATAAACATTACATAAGCAAACCAGGTGGGGTCTAATAGAAAATAGTCACTGTACTTTAAAGAAAGTAAGGATGAGCAACCACACCTTTCGGTGTGTTTTTATTTGGCTTTTATGGAAATCTTTTGGGTGTGTGAATTCAGTGTTTGTAACTGTTAGGTTCTCTTATCCTTTGAACATTGTTATATGTATAGCAGCTGTAGAAGGAGGTAAAGGCCACTGGAGAGGGATTTAATGATCCAGGCAAATTACGTTTCATTGCATATTTTACCATAGCATTTCAGAAGTGTTTAACGCCAGAGCTTACCTACTGAGATGGTTGCTAAATGTGAAGGTGAGCAGGGAAACTGCGTGGACCATGATTTCCATCGTATCTGCAAGGCTGTTAGAAAACTCATAACTGCCATTAACTATCATTGCTCAGAAGTGGTCTGAAAGGGGTGTGGCTTGGAAGAAGTATTATTTACTCTGGAAGAAATATTGTTTTCTTTGTTCTACTACAACTGAGAAACTTGTAGTATTAGGTAAATGTCTCATCTAATTGTTCTAGTTAAGATTTTCCCCTAGAGAAACTGGGCACCCATACCTTAATGGACATCACAGATGGTCTATATTTATTCTTCCATTTGTAAAGATTAAATCAGAGAGTCCTGCAATACTGCACTAAAATAATTGGCAAATAAAAGAAATATGAGTCAAATGTCCATAATCTAGACTTTTAGTTCTTCTTTTTCCTCTTTCTTGCCTTCCTTTAGGGAAATTAACTTTAAATAAGTGCCTCCACTAAAGGGTGACCTGGAACCTAGGAAAAACAATAAATCTCAGTTAATTAGCTCTACTGTTGGTTAAGAGAACAGGATGGCAATAATTTGAGAGGAGATATTCCTCCATCACAGTTGTGGTCATTGTCACACCACTGCCACCATCACCATCACTACTACCACCTCCATTGCCACCACCTCCATAGTGGCCAGAAACTACGTTGGGTGCTTTTTCTGCACTATTTTAATAAATCTCATCTTTCATATGAGGTAGGGCCTTTGCACATGCTATTTCCTTTAATACCCTTTCCTGCCTCTTTCTGGTTAACACTGACCTGTCCTTCAGACAACACATCTCCCAAGGGAAACTTCTCTGATTCTGTGTCTTTCCAAGCCCCTTTATTTATCTCCATTACTAAACAAAACTCTGGGAGGGTAGGAACCTTACCACTTTTTGCTCACTAGACAGTGTGTAGCACATAGCTAGGAAGCCCGAATTCCATTCCAGTGCTTTTCTAGCACTAGGAATTTAACAACAGTTATCCTACCTTCCCTCCTTCCTCCTTTGCCTTTTTGGTCCTCTTCTTCTTCTTCATCACAATAGCAGAGTGTCGTGGTAAAAGTAATAACTCCACATTTAGACTATCTGAGTTTAGATTCAGATAGTACACACCAAGCACTGAGGGCTAACTCTTTATTATTACTATGATTATCATCCTGCCCACTTCCAGTCTGTGGGTGGGGTTAGGTCATGTCAGACGTGTTGCTGTGGCATTTGGATGAGCCAGGACCCCCGCCAATGGAGCTGATAATTTAAGACTGACAGCACTGACCCAGAGATCAGAGAGGAAAAAATAATATGGAAAACTGGATGAAATTTCTTAAACTAATAGTTTACTCTGGCTATAGAAAAAGAAAAAAACGAATTATGTGGAGAATGGTGATGGAGGGAAGATTCTGGTTAGAGGAAGCTTCAACCAGTGAGGAAAATTGGGAAGTTGTTTGAATGGTTTTAAGTTGAGGCATAATGAAACATTGAATATACTTGCCATCAGAGCTGAGAAGGGTTGAAGGTAATGCAAGGGAGGAATACAGAGTCCCTAGAAGAAGTACTGCAGGTAGATGATGGGTACTAGTAAAGATACCAAGTGTGATGGTAATTCCTTGCAAAGGGACTGATCCAAATGTTAGGTGATAGGATAAATATTGGCTAAAATGATGATGAATTAAGATAAAGCATGTTTGCTTCATGTTTGTTTATTTTTCTTTTCTTTTTTTGATTAGTGTTTTCAAAGGTAGGTTGTACTGATGCATGGAGTATAGCATCACCCTCACATTAAAAATTAACAAGGAAGGCAATAAGCAGGATCAAAAACTGTCTTAAATTTATTAAAATCATCATAACATGACAAACTCTGGACTTACAAGGTCAACATGTGAGGAATAAATGAGAAATTTTTATATATCTGTGTGCATGTTGCAAAATAGAGAAAAATCAACATATCCTAGAAATTGGTGCTATAATTGCAGGTTTAATTTTACCAGTGGTTGTATTTCTCATAGTTTCCTGTGTTGGAGTTGATGGCATGGGAATGAATGACCACAGAATTAGTAATTATCCTATAATTTAAAAAGTGTGGTCAAATTTGTTTCTGTTAGCATTAAGTTTTCCACTTGCATAAAAACTTACTACACAAAAGATTTAGGGAAAATGGATCAATCTTATGTTCCTTAGTGTTAGAAGGTAGTGAAGGTAATGATATCATTAAATTCACTATGAAAAAAAAGGAAAGAAAAAAGAAAGTGATGGCTAATTTATATCTCTAAGTAGCTACATTCATTAAACCCCACTCTCTTGAGATTTGGAGAAAATACAATAAAAATGTTTTTGAATTTTAATTTTGTACAATAAACCTGATTAAGATTATTCTGGCCATTCTGTTTATTAATAGCATAGAGTGGTTTAAAACCAAAAGCCGAAGTGCCTCATATATTACTCCACCTACAGTAAACTCATGCTCTCAGGTAGTTCTGTAACTTTTTCTTGATTCTAATCCCTCAGGGCAGGAAGATTGCAGTTATTTCTTTCTACTTATGACTTTGCCAAGTACAGAGAAGGTACCCAATGAGAATTTATTGATGAAGATAGATACAGCCATGTGTGTTGAAATTAAAGTTTTGGAGCACTGATTTAGTGGTTAACTACCTGGGAAAGAATGTAGGTAAAGAAACTCGGATTCACTATCATGGAGAATAGTCACTATGCCATTTTCTCACTCAGATGTGCCCTGGTTTCCTTAAAGCAAATGAGGGTGGATGTGTGTGGTGTTGAAGAAGCAGGAAAATGAGGTGCTTTTCTAGAATTTTTACCACCTCATCTCTCTAGTTGGTTGATGTTGCTTTTTAGTGATGGTAGGTGGGTGGTGGTGGCCTCTCCCTTTCAGAGAAGCGTGGAGGTGGACAGTCAGTGCCTGGATGGAACAGCTGGCTTGCCTATTTCTTCCAGCCTCCCTGGCCCAGGAAGACAATGGAGGACAAAGGTTCAGAGAGAGGCAAATTGCCCCCATCAAAGATGTTTGAAAAGCCAAACCTTGAAGGACAAAGAGCCTGATTAGAAGTTCACTGACTTGAACTAAAAGGGAGGCAAAGGCACTTCATTCTTTAATTTGTAACAGGAAGGCCAAGCCCCTCAGAGGACTGACTTAACCACCTTGAACACAATTAGTTCTTTGGTTATTGGAGTAATTGTCTTTTTTTGTTGTTGTTAAGTTCATTCATTTATTTTGAGAGACAGTGTGAAAGGGGGGGCACGGGGCAGAGGCAGAGAGAGAGAGAATCCTAATCACACTGTCAGCACAGAGCCCAACGTGGGGCTTGAACTCACAAACCGTGAGATCATGACCTGAGCCCAAACCAAAAGCTGAATGTTTAATGGACTGAGACCCCAGGCGCCCCAGGGTAATTGTCTTTTTTGAACTTGAAAATAATAAAGAATTGTTTTTCTCCTAATTTCAAATGTAATGTATAGTAACTGCAAACATTGTATACAATACAGAGAAATATAAAGATGATAAAAATCACTTGGAATCAACCAGAAGTTATAACATATCTAATCTTTTGGAATAGTCTACTCTTTTTTACCTAAATAAATGAATAATTACTTAAAAGTAAATGGGATCATAATATACATATTGTTTACAACCTTATTTTTCCCTCTTAATATATTTTGATCACTGTCCCCTATGCTTCAGTGATTTTTAATGACTGCACAGCTTAGTTATTTAGTTTGTCTAAACTCTGTTTTGACCCTTTAGTTTATTTACACTTTAGAATTAAAAATAATGCAGTGAATGGACTCCCTTGTCAGAAATCTTATGTATCTTTCTGAATATTTCCTTATGATACTTGTCCTATGGGCATCATTTAAAAAAAATTTATAATCAGATGAAACACTTTGGAAAAATCTTTAATAAACTGAGAAGCTTAATGAAAAAATAAAATGCTCATGTTTTTATATGTATTAAAAATGAATCGTTAAAAGATTATTTTTTAAATGCCACTTCCCACACACATGCCTATACAGACACACAGTAGAAAAAGCTCAGTAAATGTAAGAACATCGCAGGCCCATCTTGAAAGCATTAGTGACAGAACCTCCCACCCTTAACCTTCCCATGCAGCCCCCAGTGGATTGTGACTAGACAAGTCTGAGAAAAAACAGCTCATTTAGAAAGCATCACCTGGGGTTAGGTTGCCCTGGATTGTGGTTTTGTGATATAGTGAGAATAATGAGGTGAAGTCCAATTTGATAAAATTTCCCATTCCTTACTTCACTTTTTTTGGCCTTGGGGCAAGAAAGGAGAAGGACAATTTCCAGAACTGATTTACTGAGATTTTCCACAGGCTGGCATTATGCTCATTTCCCGTCAGCCTGGCACTATTATAGCCCTTCATTTATTTTTTTAATTTTTTCATTTTTGAGAGAGAGGGGGGGCACTCTAATGGGGGAGAGGGAGAGTGGGGAAGAAGGGGAGACAGAGAGAGAGAGAGAGAGAGAGAGAGAAACCCAGGCAGACTCCATGCTCAGTAAGGAGCCACGCAGGGCTCCATCCCATGACCCTGGGACCATGACCTGACTGAGCTAAAATCAAACGCTCCTACAGCCCTTCATTTTTAATTTCTTGCTCAGGATAGAAACGGAGATTTCAAAGCATGTTCTTGGCATTGTCTCTAAAAAGTTTTCACAGTTTTGAAGAGTTTAACAAATCACCAGATTTTAAATTCTACCCGTGTCATTATTCAGATGCATCATTGGACGGCCTTTAAAACTTACGTAAGGAAGCAGAATTTATTTCACTAACCGGTAAACCTTCCACAAGCTTTCAGCAAACTCCATGGAAAGAACCTGTCTCACAGGACCACTTCCCAAGCATCCTGATGTGACCACACTGGGGCAGCAGCATAGGGACGTAGAAGAGTAGCAAGGGGGAAGAGATGGAATGAACAGAAACCCCAAACTGAAAAGTGGGGAGCCTCACTCCAGAAGAATCTCAGTGCTGGGCTAGAATAGTGAGCCCTGTGGCGTATCCGTGCTCCACCAATATCAGGTCTGTACCTAAGGCCAATATAGCATAAACACCAAGACACTGGTGACGTTGGTAAAATGCTCTATCTGGGCTCTTCAGTCTTTCTCTACCTTTATCCTGTTTTGGTAGCTTTATTTTACTCACATGCTCACTGGTTTGTTTTGTTTTGTTTTGTTTTATCTCTGCACTACCAAGATTTTTCTCTCCAGAAAGAATCTGATAGGTGTCTTACTCCCACACCTTAGCATAAGGCAAGGGTTGGTAAGCTGGTAGGGGAGGTGAGGATGAGGTACCTGGCTTGCACTTGAAATTCTACCAGTCATACAAGGCTCCCTTTCTTCTTGTAAGGAAAGTAATGATGGCTTTTTTTTTTTTTTTACTTCTACCACCCATGCAGAATGATGGTTTGTTGGTAAAAATGGAATGGGGATAGAGTAGGTGAATATTCACTTCAAGTTATAAATCACAAGGCTTAAAAAATGAATCTCTTGCTCCACATAAGCATTTTCTGTGCATGTCCATTTGAAGCCAAGAATAGAGGTGATATGATAACAAGAACCCAAGGTGATCAGCAGGTATAATTATTCTCTTCTTTTGCTCTCTTCTTCTGGGCATCCTTGAACTTTGATTCTTTGGACATTCTTGTTTATTCATTTGGCATAAAGACCTGCCTTGGGACTTGTTAGCTGCTGCCTGATTCTGTGATTTTCAATACACTTCCTACTTAAATTTTTCAAAAGTCACTACTAGGGTCGTTTTATAATGCTAATAGCATGCACCCTCTATCAGCTAAAAAGCAATGTCCTTGAAGCATACATTCATTCATAGGTAACAGAAATGTATATTAAATTTTTTCTCATCAATTTCCCCAGAGTTGCCGTGAACTGCAGCTCAATAAGCAAGGAGATTAGTAAATCTTAAGTGATGGGGAGAACTCATTTATTAAACATCTTCAACCCTGCCACTCTAGGGTGATGGCAAGGATGCTGGGAAGAAAAAGTCAGGAAGAGGAAGAAACCGGAAGTTCGGGACGCAGCACTGGCATGAGCCAGGTCTGGGGAGCCAGCGGGTACCTGTGTGATCTGTGCAGGTGTGTTCTGTGCCCAGGTGAGGCAACTCCCGAGGTGTTCTTTCTCAAGACAGAAGATGGCCAGATTAGAGCCTAGATGTAAGAATTCCAACGGGGTTGACCTTGTGGATGGGTTTCAGTACCATGTCCTAAGAAAGCTGGACTTTCATTACTTCATCCTCATATTCAGATTTTATTTTATTGGCCGCCTGGGTGGCTTAGTCGGTTAAGCGTCCGACTTTCACTTAGGTCATGATCTCGCGGTTCGTGGGTTCGAGCCCCGCATCGGGCTCTGTGCTGACTGCTAGCTCAGAGCCTGGAGCCTGTTTCAGTCTGTGACTCCCTCTCTCTCTGACCCTCCCCTGCTCACCCTGTCTCTCTCTCTCTCTCTCTCTCTCTCCTAGAAATAAATAAAACATTTACAAAATTTAAAAAAACAAAACAGATTTTATTTTATGGATGGCATCTACCTCTGCACTGATATCACTCCTGGTCAGTCATAGCCCATCTATTTGGGAGAGCAAGTCAGTCTGCAGTTCATCTTTATTGATCACTCTACAATGAAGTTAATTATTTCTGAGATTTTGAAGTGAGGATTTACTGTGGGTGCAATTGGGATCAACTCAGAACTATTGAAAACTGGGAGGAGTTCTTTTTCTTTAGGCTGAGGAGCGATTTTCAAATTCTTGTTAGCAGTTAGAATCTTAGAATCTTTTGGTCAAACAATCTTATGCAAAATTTCAGTATCAAAAAACAGATAAAAGTGTATGCTCTCCAGTACTCCCAGATTCCATCCATGGAACTTTACCCCAAGATGCAGCATGAAGCCTTCTCAGAGTGAGATACACTAACCAAAGTGGAAAATTCCTCTCCAAGTTTGTACGTGAGCAGAACCTGCTTGCTCTAAGTGGTACCACATGGAAAGAACCTGGCAACATCGCAGGATGTCATAGGGAACAACTCTATGAAAGTCATTTTTGTGTTTACTCTAAGGATGTTGTTAAGGATGTGGTTTATGACATCCCACAGTGTTTCCTTTGTGAAGATCTGCTGAAGAAATTTTTCTCTTCCCTCAGGACTACGATTAACCACATTTCTCCTGAGCAACTGGGTAGTTTACACATTATAGGGACTATAAATGGTGGCCCATCTGTGTGCACACCTATAGAGTAGGGTTCTCAAACTCTACTGCACACTAGAATCATCTGGGGAGCTTTTTAAATGCGAATTCCCAGGCTCACCAGCCCAATTTGCATCAGAATCTCAAGCTGGGCGCCAGCATTTTTAAAGTTCTCTGAGTGATTCTAATGTGCAACCAGGGTTGAGAACCACTGCTGGGAGTCCGGATAGCATGTATTATGGGCATTTTCTCTGGCTATCAATTTCCCAATTTGTTCCTTCCTTATATCCTTTCATTAGCCTTGGCAGTCTTTCTTTGAAAGTGAGTGGATGTGCGCATATACACATATACACACGTTAGTTAAGGATGATTGAATAAATGAGTTTGGAATCGTTAGTTTCGTTTAGAGTAGAATTCAGTTATTCTTACCGCTTTCCCCTATAGCACACATGCTAGTCTGGATTCTCCAAGAAGCAGACACCAACATAGGGTTAGATGTGTAAGAAATTTACCTGGGAAGGTGCTTTGGAGGAAAAACGGAGAGGGAGCTGGGAGGGCTGGGAGAACGTGAGTGCTGGCTGCTGGCTGAGCTTTGGGAGAATGGGGGAGGGGGGAGGAGGAGCAGATGGGGAAAGAGTCGCAGCTGGCAGCGCAGTTCTGGGTACATTTGGCAAAGCCAATAGGAAGCCCTTGAACTCAAGTCACCAGTCAAAGGAGTTCAAGGCCCCCAGGGACAGGCCAAACTTAGCACACTGTAATGCTCAACCACTGTCTGGGAGCACCCAAAGGAAGGGTAGCCTCGCACTAATGGGATGGCGGATTCCTCAGCACGCACCTGGGTCCATATGTCAACTCCGCTCCCTGTGGTTGGGAGGCACATTTTTATGGCGGCCGCAGTACATGATTGAATTCTTTTTGCACTCTGACTCTTCCCATTATTTGTGTTAAGAAATAGCAAAGGATTACAAGGGATGAGAATGTATCACGGGAGGATGAAAGAAAGCATCAGAGCCAAGAAAGTGACAAATGGGGATGGATGGAGGTGGCTGCAGGGGCCAGAGTGGGCAATGCTTAGAGCATTAGTCCTGGTCCAGCAGCAGAGCAAACAGAAGGATGTGAAGTGGGGACAGAAATGACAACTGAGAGGGGGTGCTGCTTCCAGAATGAACAATTTGGACAAGAAGTTAAAAGGACTATGCTGGTTAGACCTCAGCAGAAGCCATCAGATTATGGAATGGATGTCATTTGCATGTAAGGAATGGACGGCTGCCTCGCACCTATTTCTTCTGCAAAGCATATTTTGAGGTTTAATAGTAAGAAACTTAACTTTCTTTAAGTTAAAGTTTCTTTAACTTAGTGGTTTGCTTTCCTGGTTTTATATCATAATCACTTGGGAAGCTTAAATAGACTAATGATTGAGACCCTATCAGAATAACTAAATCAGAGTTTGTTTAAGGGCAAGTACAGGTATCTGGATATCAGTATTTTTAAAAGTGCCTCAGGTGATGGTTTAGCTCAGATTTAGCTGCTTTGGAAAATGGATCCAAAAACTATTAGCAGTGCATGCGAAGGGCCCATGAATAAAATGCACATTTATTCACATAAATATCTGAGAATAATTTGAGAATGTGGGCATTGTATAAGGTGCTTCAAAGTGCTAAGATTTAACATTTAAATAATCCATGAAAATTGTATTTTCAGCCTGACTCTTCCTGTTTGCATCAAAGACTGTAATGAAAACATTATCTGCTCTATCACACCAAAATTATGGAAGGAACCACTTTCCACTCCTTTTTTGCATTCTTCTTCTAAAAGTAGGGCAAAAATGGGTTTCTATTTCTTAACAGGCCAAAGCAGATAGGAAACAAGGCTGTATTGGTCTGCTGCATGGAGAGTACCTTTCTGAGAGTTCATTTGGACAATTATCCATTAAATATTTACCCTGGGCCTGGTGCTAGGCAGAGCACAGGAGCAGATGTGCCACAGGACAGAATGGTGACATCCAGACCCAGCCGAGCTTGAGAATGGGAAGGCCTGGAGGTACAGCTCTAAAGAAGGCTGAGACTTTCCTAGATAGAAATGAACCACTCGGAAGGTAGTCCAATGGTCACTACAGGCCCAGGAGCAGTAGTAGAGTAATTTCATTTTCAGTGCAAATCAGCAATCCTTGATTAAGAATATCCTATGTGCCAACGCCGTGCAGGATACTTCCACAAACCTGGGAATTTGTCTCATCTGATTTTTAGGAGTTGCCTAGGACTGGCATGGAGAGAGTGAAGTCATTTTCTGTGCAAAGTTCCTATGGTAGGCAGAATAACGCCCCCCACCTCCAAAGATGTCCTGATTCCAAAACCTGTGAATATATGCATCACATAGCAAGTGGGACTTAGCAGAGGGGATTAAATTAAAGGCTCTGAGATGGGGATTGTTCAGGTAGGTCTAAGATAATCACATGTGTCCTTGAAAGAGGAAAACCTTTCCCAGCGATAGTCAGACAGAGAGATAGCAGTGTGACCTGCCATTGCTGGCTTTGAAGATGAAGGAAGGAGCCCTAGAGTGCAGACAGTCTCTGGAAGCTAAAAAAGATGAGTAAAAGGATTCTTCACTGGGGTTGCCAGCAATGAAAGTGGTCCTGCCAACACCTATTCAGTCCAGCAATACTCACCTTGGACTCTGACCTACAAAATGATAAATCGTAAATTTGTGTTGTTAAAAACCATTGCATTTCTGAGCATTTGTTACAGCAGCAATGAGAAACTAACACAGTCCTTGAGGAATCCCAAATCCATTTGTAGAAAGATCAAGATGCTTAATTTTATTGTTTTTTTAAAGAACGTTTTATTTTGAGATAAGTTTAGACTTACAAAGAGTTGCAAATAGAAGTTTCCATATCCTCTTTACTCAGCTTTCCATAATGTCAACATCATATATAATAATAGTAACATGATCAGTATCAAGAAATTAATATTGGTACAATACTATTAACTAAACTATAGGTTTTATATAGATTTTACCAGTTTTTCCACCAAAGTACCTTTATTCTGTTCTAGGATCTCACTTTGCATTTAGTTGTCATGTGTCCTTGATATTCTCCACTCGGACAGTTTCTCAGAATTTCCTCGTCTTTCGTGCCTGTAGAATTTCTTTAACTTAGGTTTGTCCAATGTTTTCTCATGATGAAGTCGAGGTTATGTATTATTGCAAAGAAAACCATAGAGGAGATGTGCCTTTCTCTGGCCATCATATCAAAGATACATGGTGTTGACTTATCTTATTATTGGTGATGTTAACCTTGATCACTTGGCTATAGGTGTTTCCACTATGAAGTTCTATCTTTCCTTTAGAAACATATTTCTATGTATATACACATGTACACAAATACCCTATTTCCCCTTAAACATTTGCCCACGAATTTTGTTATCAGTCAGATTCTTTCCTGCAGCAACTACCATTGGGGTATGATCGTGGGGATTTTGTAGTTCCCTTATTTCTTCTGTAAGGAAGTGTTGTCTCTTCTCTGCCTTTTATTTATTTGTTTATTTATTTATATCAGTATGGATTCAAGGATATTTATTTTTATCCTTTAGGTTATGATCCGATCCTATTGTTATTTATTTTTTTGCTCAAATTGTTGCAGAGTTGGCCATTGGGAACTCCTCTTTCAGATAGGATCCTATGCCTTTTCCATATGCCTTCATCATTTTTTCTTTTTTCTTTTTTTTCTTTTTTAGTACAGCTCACCCTGACTCTTCCTTGCCTCAGGAATCAACTACTTCTTCAAGGGGTATCCTGGTTTCTTTTATTGGAGAATCATATTTAGAAACCAAGATCTGGGCACCGGATGTGCCTATCGTTACTGGGGTGTCATTGCTTCTAGACCCTCACGGCAGACAAAGCTAGAGATACATGTATGTAAACTAACCCATGCATATACACACATTTATATATACTCTGTATCATTCTGTGTGTGTGTGTATGTATTTTAAATCAGTTCATACTAATTTCTCCAACTCCAATCCTGCACCATAGGGTCTATTTTTAAATTCCTCCCTTTTCTTATTTAAAACTTATTTCTCCAACTATAAGAAACCTGGTTCTCAATATATTTACTTCTTTTATTTTTTAAAGACAAGAATATTTTACTTGAAAATCTTCTCCCTCATTGACCATATCACTGACCAGTCTGAGCTGTCAGTTGCTGATTGGGTTCTAGGCAGAATGTTGAGGTGTTCCCCAGGTTTCGTTGTAGCTAGTGGTTCCACGGTTACTGGGAAGAGCCCAGGAGTAGATCAATGCCATGGAGGCACTGTTATCCCCTGCGAAGCTGGGATGCGGGCTGATCCTGGGGAAACTGGGTGAGGTGGTGGAGGAGATGCTGCCCAACGATCTGAGTCCACAACTCACTTTCGACGACATCCAGTGGGAGACAATGATATGTCCACTTGTCATTGCCTTATTTATGGGTCTTTTATTTCTGTTCAAACTTGTTCAGGCTGTTAGAAGCCGGCTTTCTGTAAGACATGAAAAGCAGCTTTCAGAAACACGGGCTGCATGGATTAGGGAGAAATGCCAACTAGTTGACAAGCTGAAGGCTACTAAAAAGGAGTATACAGGGATTAAATCCTTTTCAGAGAATGCCAGTCTAGAGAAAGAGATTTTAGATATAACTGGCCTTATGGACACTTACAGAAAGGTAAAGAGGACCAGCTTGATGCTGATGGAGGAATTAACTTCCCTGGTTCAAGAGCTGAAAGAAGGGAGATCCAAATGCCCCAAACAAGAAGACGAGATGGTAGAGATGTTTAAAATGCCTGAGGCCTCGAAAGACGTCATGAGACTCACCACATCACAAGGAGCTTTTCCAGACCTGCCAGGAGGCCGAGAGCCAACTGCTGATGGTCCTTTCCCCAGGAAAGGACCTAGGTTTTAAAGTGCTGTGCACTCCTCTCCAACAGGCCTCCAGAGCTACCAGGCTGTGGTTCACCTACCTTGACCTCCATCAGAGGGTCATTGAGGCCTGTGAATCCAGGACAGCCCCCCTCTCTGATGTCGTTCCTCCACCTTCACATGCTGGATGCAGTGGTGAACTCCTTCATGGCTCATTTCTCCGAAGATAAAGAATATTGGAATTCCTGGATGAAACCAAGAAATAAGGACTTTCTCTTCATGTAAAGTTTGGATTACCTCTCATTAGCAGTGAAGAAATATATACTTAAACTCATCTTACTCAAAGTAAATCCCTATCAAACTATATTTCCTAATATAATCACTTGTTAATATCATTTCCATGTTAATCTTATAAGTGAACTTTTTATATTTTATTCCCTCTATAAATATTGTAATTTGAAAACATATGCAGTGTTAGTTGTCAACAGCAATATATTTTTTCTAGAGTTTTGTTATATATGTTTACTCGTTTGTTCAACCCTATTATGTATATACAAAATCGTATCAGAATTCTGAACCCATATCCCTATGAGGAACAAATTTACCAACTCCAGTGTTTGTGTGCAGTTCTTTTTGTATTTAGCCTTACAGTATCCAGTCAAAACACTGTTTTCCAAAGATGCTAAGTCAGCTGCTTTCTTCCCCACTGCTTAATTTTCTAACCATTTTTGCAACTTTCCTATTATTTCAAAATATAAGATGACATGCAATTCACTCACTTTCATGTTCTCAACTTAAAAACATCCTTTTTGAGCAGACTAGTGCTCTTGCATCTGCTCCAACTTTGTCTAAGAGATGAAGCTTGGAAATCTTGGGCTCTAATACTTTGGCACTCGATGTTTTGAGTCCTGGGTGAGCTGTTAATTCTGTGAAATAAGTTCAATAAATCACTGTGCGGGACTCACCAGTCTTGGATGATGCAGACCGTTCTAGGCACAAGTGTTGACTTCCAGCCTTAAATGGTGATTGCAGTACGTGCATTTCACTCTTCTAGCTAGAATCCAAGCTTCCTGAAGCCTTAATTCTGTGTTTACATCCTTTTAGCAGTCTACTTGGCCACAACACATGCTCACAAAGTTTTCTTATTTTTATTCATAGAAGTACGAGATTATTGACACCGAGTGTAATGGGTTTTGTGCTTCCAGAAAAAGAAGTCATTCCTTCTTCCCCCGGAGCCCTCTTTCCTTGCCCTCCCACCCCTATCTTGCTTGGCTAACACTTATGGGAGGTCTATACTCAGCTGGAGCATTCTTGGACTTTCCTCTTCCCGTCATTGTCATCAGGGAGACTAGACACTCTCCTCTCATACATCGCATGCAGACCACCCCCATCCCCT
>NW_027530350.1:99276-136472 GCF_008692635.1 Crocuta crocuta | reverse complement strand
CCCCAGGTAAAGCTTATGACACTGTGGTGTAACTGTGGATTTTCTTGCTCTTCTCCCTTACAAGGTAGTAAGTTTTTTGTGTGCTGGCTCCGGATCTTGTTCATCTTAGTATCTCTAAGCATGTGACCTGCAGGGAATAGATGCTCCACAGGAGTTCAATGAATATGCAGATAGCATTAGCAGCTAGAGGAGTCATGTTACAGGTGCATTAACATGCATTGTCGTCTGGTCTTTGGAGCAGGACAGTCTGACCCTTGGGGACGGGTGGCACTCACAAACAAAATTAGAATGTGAAGCTATTGAGCTTGTGGGCATAAGGCTCTTTGGAACGAAAAAATAACTGGGAAGAGAAATAATATATATCAAGAGCCTATCACATGCCACGTTACCAGATACTTCTCATGCAATATCTCATTCAGGTGACTTTTTCATTGTACAGAAGAGAAGCATCTAGTGCTGGAAGGTGGATGGTTAGGGACTTGTCTAGTCCTCACAGCTCTTAATTTCAATCTACTTCCATCTTCCTCTAAAATCAAGACATTTCCCACTCTATCATGTTGTTTGGAGGGAGAGAAATGCCTTAACTTAATTTGTGAAATTATTAGAAAGGTAGATCAAAGAGCTTTATTCTGTAAAAAAAAAATTTGAAATGAATGAAAATCCTCAAGTAGAGGCCAAGCTGCCTTTCATTAGCACAAGAGAAGCAAAATCTCCTGTTATTACCAGTGGTACCCTTGACAAGTCCACTAAATGATAGTTGAGCTCCTTGAACAATTTTGTTCATTTTTGATACAGGCTTGCAGGATGAAATTTGAAAGAATCAAACTTGGAAGGCACTTAGACATTCTATATACCTGGAAAATTCAGTATATCAGAAATTACAGTTGTTATTTTTTGTCTAGAATATATGGTCTGTCACTCCCCACCCATCCCCCCACCCCCGGGGGTTAAGCAGTCAAAAGGTCATGGTATTATTGATTTGGGTACAAAAACCTAGCTGAGCAAAGACTTCCCTTTGTCTCTATGGTCTCTGTCATTAGACTGGAGCATCTTGGTATCAGAATGTTGTACGACTTTTATGGAGTCTAAACTTGGCTCCAAGAGACTTGACAGAGAAGGATGAGATTATTTT
Source organism: Crocuta crocuta (assembly GCF_008692635.1). NCBI lineage: Eukaryota > Metazoa > Chordata > Mammalia > Carnivora > Hyaenidae > Crocuta > Crocuta crocuta. The sequence continues at coordinate 135,340 of NW_027530350.1, read as the reverse complement.
TAATATCCAACTTCTTTCAAATAGATTCTTTATAGAACATAGTTTTTGTTCTGCAAATTATGATTAGAAGAGGGAAATTGGTTACACTTCAAAATTTTCTCCAAACATACTGTTGCAACTGGTTTTGCTTTCTAGCCAACTTTGTGTGCTTGGCAAGCCAGTTATCAGCAAGAGCATCTTCTTCTTTTTTTTATTTTTTTAAATGTTTTATTTATTTGCAAGAGCATCTTCAAATGAAACACCAGCTTTCACTTCCCCACGGGTGATCACTCTTCTGCTTCAGAAGACATTCATTGCCCCCAAGTTAGACATGCGAGAGGTCAGGCCAATACTTTCCAAGCACAGTGTCCCACTCAACGATGTATAATTGTACTGTTTCATCAAGCTGATTAAAATGTTTTATTGCATCCTGTGACAAACAACTTTCTTACTCAGAACAAAGAATAATTGTGAATGAGGAAGTGGAAAATAATTTAAAGCATTTACTGGATAAGGAATATAAACAAGTAAAAAACATGAGCCAGAAAAATGTTAGCATTTTTTTGTCAGCCTTTTTTTTTTTTTTAACTGCATCCAAGCTATTTAAAAATCATGTCTGAAGTGATAAAATCAATTTTTTTAAGGCATGGAAAAAAACTCCTTCAGCTTTGTTTCTCTTTTACTCATGATTGTATAGAGCATTTGGGATGATTGAAAGATGGACTGAAAATCCACAAACTGATATAAAGTTAGAAGAAAATGATGGAACTACCTTTTGGTATAAGATATACTCATGAAAAATAAAAATCCACCCTTTGAGCTGAGAAATAATTTTAATAGCTTGTTGAAATGAAAGCCTTACAGCTGTGCTTGGTAAGCTTTTTTTCTATTCTTTTTTTTTCTCATGCAAATAAAACCAAGAAAAACATACAGCCATGCAAACCCCACCTCAGGCAAGTCTGAGAATATATTATTTCTCAGAACTCAGTTGGATTTATGGTCTATCTAATGTGGACTCTGCTCTTAGAAGATAAATATAGGAAATAATTTCAAAAGGATAACACATTTGCTTAAAACAAACACAGTTTTCTGGCTCTTCCTTTCTCTTACCATGCCTGTAGCTTTAGATTTTATTATCTTCATTCCTGATTTTTTTCTGTACTTGAGCTCTAGGCTCTAAATGGGTTCTGGGTACACATTATGCACTCAGTAAATTTTGTGGAGTGAATTCATGAGTTTTAGGCAAAATAAAAACCTCCTTGTTGCATACAGGCAAAAACTGTTTATTACCACTCAGATTTTTTCCCAGCATATGCCACGCCTCTGTGATAAGGCATAGCTCTCTTCAAGTCTCCAATGTACCACTGTGTCACTCTGACACCAGAGAGGCAACAATGGGGCACCCACTTGGGGGACAGTGATCGGCACACTTGAGCCAAATCAGGTCCAAGCACAGTACACTCAGAGATGTCCCCAATCTCCCTCATAGAAGAGATAGGAGATCACAGGGAATTTAACTAGAAAAAACAACCACAGGGAGCACTTTTTCTCTAAGCTCTCTTCCAGTAATCCAATACACACCACTCACATGCAAACCCCCCCCACCACCCCCCACACTATATGTGAATGTCAGCTGTTTTCACACATGCTACAGGGGCTACCTGTTGTTTTTGCTTCTTAAGTANTTGGGTGTGGAGTTTGGTGAGTTCCTTATAGATTCTGGATATCAACCCTTTATCTGAGATGTCGTTTGCAACTATTTTTTCCCATTCCATTGGTTGCAATAGAACCCTACCTTAAGGAACCTCCTCTCACTCATTCTCAGAACATGCTGTTTTTGTGTGGCTAACCACACTCCCTGTACAGAGAAGAAATCATCTTCATCATCACCATCATAGCAATAATTAAGATATCTGGTTTATTGGGTGTATATATGCACCAGATTCGTTCTAAGCACATAGCATCTACTAACTCTTTTTGTTTTTACAATGCTCATATAAGATTGAACTCTTATCTCCATTTTGCAGGTAAAGAAAATGATTCACAGAGCACACAACCAATATGTAGAGGAAGTGAGATTTCAATCCAAGCCATCTTGGAGCTCCATGCTCTTAAGTCTATGTTAAAATGCCCTGAGCCAGGCCATTCACTGTGTTCCTTACAGTTAGCCATGCCAATTGCTTGACATGTGGGCACATGATCCAAGCTTGGGCAATGAGAGCCTTCCCTGGGACTTAGACTAGAGATATTAGGAAAGGTGATATGTTCTTTTCTGTTGGATTGCTAAGCTGGTGTGATGTGGGACTGCAGCTGCTTGTGACCATCTTTCCCTTTTGGGGAGTGTGTCTGACAATGATTCTCCATAGATCAAAGCAGAACTTGCAGAGAAAAAGATTCCTAATGACATCATTTGAGCATCTGATTTTCTATATACCAAAAGCTAGACATTGCTTATTTTGTTTAACTCAATATAAATTAATTTTCTTTTTCCAGCTAGAATTTTAGTTGAAACTCACTAAAACCTTACCTGATTTACATACACATATATACTCTCAGTTTTCTTGACAGTAAAGAGTATTTTCTAAAATTCCTTGCAGTTTTAGCAGTCTGTCAATCATCTATAGTTAGAAAGAGCTCTATGGTTAAATGCAATTCTGTTTCTCTATAGCTATCACTTGATTATGTTCTTTCTCCCCTGCATGCACCCCTAAATAATCCCTTCATTTATACAGCTTTATTTCTCTTGGTCTAAATCACAGAAATCTCAGCTTCTGCCTACTTTTAGTATGACCAGGAATAGGTAGAGTCAAGAGGGCTCAAATTGGAGACACTGTAGAGCAGGCTTCAGGTTGGACTTTGCTAATGGCCTCAGCAAGGCTTCAGTGGAATTGAGGTTTGATAAGCAGAAATTGACTGAGGCAGAACCACAGGCAGGACCAACAGATCAGACGGGCTGTGAGTTGCTTATACGTAAGAGTCAAAGCCAGATAAGAGGGAGGCAGGCTGAGGCTGAGGCTGGATCAATAACACAGAAACAAGAAGAAAGATTCATGAGAGTGGCATAGAAGGATCCTGAAGTCATCTTATCCCATGAGCACAGCACATCTACAGCTAGGTATGCAATAATCCTTCGGAAAGCGTCTGAAAGCTAGCTGAACAGTGCCTTTATAACAAAGGATAAAAAGGCAACGTCAAGACAGGTAGGAGAGGTGGAGACAATGACCCAACCCCAGTCAGGTGGGATCTCATAACATGGGACTTATTCCTGAACAGCAAGGGATTTGTGCCCCACTTAAGGCACCTAACCTGTGAAACCTGAACTCGAGAGATGAGCCCAAAGTATCTTGCCTTGTTCAACAAGCAACTTCCAACCAACAGGGCTTACTTCCAAGAGACCCTAAAAATATGTTTTTAAGGTTCTCACACATAGACCCATTCACCCTGAGGCTCAGTGCCAAAGCAACAGTTTGAAAGGGGCCTAGAACATATGCAAAGGAGACTTATTTGCTAATCTTAAAGCATCTTCCAGAGAGACAAAATCTGGGGGACTTTCTCCAGGGATGGGGCATTCATAGGTGTCATTTTGCGTTCTTCTGCTTTGTTGGGACTGGGGCTGGTAGGTGCCATTTTTGCCTCCTACCTCTAGACCACTAGCTCTGGGGAGCCTCCCCCACTCCTTAGTGCTGCAGTCATGGCTCATCCAGCCACGGCCAGGCCAACCAAGTGCCCTACCAACCATGTGTCACAGCTGTGGCCTGCCCTGCCACAGTGGGTGAGCATGCACAGCCCACACAGGGATGTCCCTTGAGCATCTGGTCCTAGCGGCCAGAAGGGGATTGTGTTTCTGGGCCTGATGGGTCTGAAAGAATTATAGAGATGGTTTTTGGCGGGCTACCACCCTCCGGGTATTGTACAAACAGCAGACTGAAACACATACCCAGTCTTCACGTGAAAAAGGCCCATTTTCTTGTCCTGGAGCTTCAGCCTGAGGGGCAGACTTCAGGTTGCCACACACCTGGAGGCTACAGATGTGTTCTCAGGGACCATGGGCAGAGAATCACCATATTGACACCCTCCCTTGGCCTCACCACAGCTCTCCAACACTTCCCACGAAGGAGCTTAGACACGTGTCTAAAGTCATGATTTTTGCAACAGTCACCTAGGGGACACTTGCAGTTCTCCTTGTCTGAAAGTCAACAGGGTTTATGATTCAGATCTACAAGACCGTATATATTTACATACTTTGAAAGCTTTTGCCTGAGGATCTGGCTTATAATTGGCCTGAAACTGGCTATTGACTGAGATTTCCCCCTTTGTAACCCTAACAGGTCCTGGCACACCCTCAAAACCTGGGTACTATTAAGAACAAAACAGGTTACTTAGACCACCACAAAATTCTGAGAAACAATCAAAAGCTAGGGCAAGGGTGAGTAAGATTTATCTCCTACACAAAGCCACTCCTTCAAGACTGGGAGAGATAGTTGTTTTGCCTAGCACATAAAAACAAACACGGAGAGTCAAGCAGAATGAGGAGACCAAATGTTCCAAACGAAAGAACAAAATAAAACCTCAGAAAAAGAGCTTAATGAAATGCAGGTAAGATGAAGATGAAGACTACAAAGTAATGGTCATAAAGATGCTCAGTGAACTTGGGAAAAGAATGGGTGAACATGTGAGAACTTTAACAAAGAGATAGAAAACATACAAAAGTACTAAACAGAAATCACAGAGCTGAAAAATATAATTACTTAGCTGAAAAAAAAAAACCCCACTAGATTAAAAACAGCAGACTAAATGGGATAGAAGAATGGATCAGTGGCTTAGAAGACAGGGCAGTAGAACTCACCCAATCACAGTGGTAAAGAAAAAAAAAAACAAAATAATTTTTTTAAAAAGTGGAGATAGCATAAGGGACTGTGAGACAACATTAAACATTAATTTTTAAACAAGATAAACAGAAAAGTATTTGTACCATAGGCTTCCCAAGAGAAGAGAGATGGAAAAAGGTAGAACACTTATTTTTTAAAATAATGGCTGAAATTTTCCTTAACCTGGGTAAGGAAACAGTCATCCAGCTCCAGAAAGTACAGAGAGTTCCAAATAAGATGAACTCAAAGAGACATACATCAAGATACATTATAATTAAAATATCAAAAGTTAAAGATAGAGAATGTTAAAAGCAGCAAGAGAAAAACAACTTTTAATTACAAGGGAACCCCCATAAGATTATCAGCTGATTTTTTCAGCAGAAATTTTTACAGGTGGGAATGGTATAGATAATATATTCAAAGTGCTGAAAGGGAAAAACTAAGTAAGTATACTCTTGGTAAAGTTACTATTCAGAATCGAAGGACAGACAAGTTTTCCAGACAAGCAAAAACTAAAGGAGTTTATCACCATTAAACAAGCCTTATAAGAAATATTAAACAGACTTCTTTTAGTTGTAAAGAAAAGATGCTAACTAGTAACAAGAAAATAAGTTAAAGCAATAATCTCACTGGTAAATGCAAATACATAGTAAAAGTAGTGGATTAACCACTTATAAAGCTAATGTGAAGAGGTGCCTGGGTGGCTCCATCAGTTAAGTATCTGACTTCGGCTCAGTCATGATCTCACAATTCGTGGGTTTCAGCCTTGTGCGTTGGGCTAGGTGCTGACAGTTCAGAGCCTGGAGCCTGCTTCGGATTCTGTGTCTCCCTCTCTCTCTGTTCCTCCCTTACTCATGTTTTTTCTCTTTCTCTCAAAAATAAACATTAAAAAAATCTTGAAAATAATAGAGCTAATGTGAATATTTAAAACTAAAAGTATTAAAACTAACTATAACTATAATAACTAGTTAATCGATACACAAAATAAAAATATATAAAGTAAGACATCAAAAAAGATCATGGGTGGGTGTTAAAATGTAGAAGTTTTAGAATGTACTAAAGCTTAAGATGCTATCAATTTAAAATAGACTGTTTTAGACACATAGGATGTTATATGTAAGCCACATGGTAACCACAAAGCGAAAATCTATAGTAATCACACAAAAGACAATGAAAAAGGATTTAAATATAACACTAAAGAAAATCACCAAACCACAAAAAACAAGAGAGCAAGAGAAGAAAGAAACAGAGAGCTACAAAAACAGCCAGGAAACAAACAACAAAATGACAATTAGCACATACATACCAATAATAACTTTAAATGTAAATGAACTACATTTTCCAATCAAAAGACACAGAGCGGCTGAATGTATTAAAACATAAGGCCCATCCATAAGTTGCCTACAAGAGACTCATTTCAGATCTAAGGGCACATATAGACTAAAAGTGAAGGGATAGAAAAAGATATTTTATGCACATGGAAGCAAAAGAAATCTTGTGTCACTATACTTATATCAGACAAAGTAGACTTAATCTAACTTGACTCCTAAAGGAGTTAGAAAAAGAAAAAATGAAGCCCAAATTTAGAAGAAGGAAGAAAATAGTAAATATCAGAGCAGAAATAAATGAAATGGTGACTAAGAGGACAATAGAAAAAATCAATAAAGCTAAGAGCTGTTTCTTTGAAAAGATAAACTAAACTGACCCTTTAACCAGACTCATTAAGAAAAAAAGAGAGAGGGCTCAAATAAAATCATAAATAAAAGAGAAGTTAAAACTGATACTACAGAAATACAAAGGATCATGAAAGACTACTACAAACAATTATAGGCCAACAAATTGCATAACCTGGAAGAAATGGATAAATTCCTAGAAACATAGTCTTCCAAGACTGAATCAGGAAGAAATAGAAAATCTGAAAAGACTGATTACGAGCTAGAAGATTGACTCAATAATTAAAAACCTCCCAACAAACCAATGTCCAGGACCAGAAAGCTTCACTGATGAGGTTTTTTTCCTACTTTGCTGGTGAATTCTATTAAACATTCAAAGATCTAACATCTACCCTTCTCAAACTGTTCCAAAAAAAACTAGAGAGGAAGGAATGTTTCCACATTCATTTTACAAGGCCAGCTTTACCTGATTCTCAAACCAGAAAAAACCACACACAAAAAAGAAAATTACAAGACAATGTCCTTAATAAACATAGATGCAAACATCCTCAACAAAATATTAGCAAACTGAATTCAACAATACATTAGAAAGATCATATGCCACACAATCAAGTGGGATTTATTCCAGAGATGCAAAGATGGTTCAACACCTGCAAATCAATTAATGTGATATAGCACATGAACAAAGTGAAGAATCAAAATCATATGGTCATCTCAAGAAACGCAGAAAAAACATTTGTCCAAATTCAATATTCATTTATGATAAAAATTCTGAACAAACTGGCTATAGAGGGAACATATCATTTCACATCTGTTAGATTGGCTTTAATCAAAAAAAGGAAATAAATGTTGGAGAGGATATCGAAAAACAGCAACCCTTGACACTGTTACTGGGAATGTAAATTGGTGCAGCCATTATGGAAAACAATATAGAGATTCCTCAAAATATTGGAAATAGAGCTACCATATGATCTAGCTATTCCACCTCTGGGTATTTATGCAAAGAATCCAAAAATTGTAATTTTAAAAGATATATGCACTTCTATGTTCATTGCAGTATTATTTATAACATCCAAGATCTGGAAACAAAGTAAGTGTCCAGCGATGGATAAATAGATAAAGAAGATGTGATGTGACATACAGATATAGATAGATATAGATATAGATATATCATATGTATATAAGATATATATGTATATATGTGATATATATGTGTGTGTGTATATATATGTATATATATATACACAATCAGATACTACTTAGCCATAAAAAAAGAAAGAAATCTAGCCATTTGCAACAACACGGATGGAACTTGAGGGTATTATGGTGAGTGAAAGAAGTCAGACAGAAAAAGGCAAATACCATATGATTTCATTTATATGTGTAACCCAAAAAGCAAAACCAACAAATAAGATGAGAGGAAACTTAAAGGTACAGAGAACAGATCAGCGGCTATCAGAGGGGAAAGAGGTTTGGAAGTGGGGAAAATGCAAGGTTTTAGAGGTTTGGAAGTGGCTCAGGTGTATAGTGATGAGCAATAAGTGGACTGATGGTGGTAATTACCATTTTCGATACACAAATCTTGTACACCTAAAACTTACATAATGTTATACAGCAATTTTACCTTAATTAAAAAAAAACAACACAGAAACAAGTATGGCAGAAACCACAGCCTGGTTCTAAGGCAGCTCTAGAAATCTGGGGTTGACTTTTCCCACCCTGCATCCAGTCTCCCTTCTTGTGATTACTGTACCTTTGTTCTGTCAAGAGACTCCTCCCTCACTCTGTGTGCATGTGGTTCTAGAAGGCTGATGCTCATTCCTTCCTAGGATCTAGTGTGGAGCTTGTATGGTAAGCTAAATCAATCTATTTCCCACTCACTGGGTTTGGTTCAGTNACCTTTGTTCTGTCAAGAGACTCCTCCCTCACTCTGTGTGCATGTGGTTCTAGAAGGCTGATGCTCATTCCTTCCTAGGATCTAGTGTGGAGCTTGTATGGTAAGCTAAATCAATCGTGCCTTCTATTTCCCACTCACTGGGTTTGGTTCAGCGATGGCATATGACCTAAATTAGGTCTATGAGGGCCAAGGTAATGAATTTCAGAACGATTATTTGAGTAGTTGGAAGGTGGATTTGTATTTCTGATTGGACCTAAAACCCAAACAATTATAAGGACTGAATCTACTGCCACCATCTGATTAGCATGTGCACCCCGTGTCCAAATTCAACATGGAGGAAGATACAGTTGTAAATGAAGGGAAGGAAAAAAACCTAAATCCTAATGACATTGATTGGGCCCTGAGTCCAGCAGAATCTGAAGTCATCGAGTCTACTGGTAGATTTTCTCATTATGTGGATCAGTAAATCCCTTTTTCATTTAAGACAGACTGGTTTGGGTCTTCTACTTTTTGCAACCAGATGTGCCACTTGCTGATACAGGATTTCACATGGTCTGTCTCATTACCTAATTTTCTATCCATGTACAGCTTTTGAATGAGGATATCTCAGGCTCCATAAAAAATGTCATAGTTGTACATCTTTATTTCTCAAGTAAGTACATAAAGGTCATGCTTTCTGAATGAGAGGACAAGGAGAAGGCACAGATGAACACTGGACTAGGTTGATGGCACAAACCTGAGAATGATTCTGGAAGCCCTTAAAAGCAGACACCCTCTATTAATCACAGCACTTTCTAGATTAAGTTTAACCAAGAGATGCTTCCAAATGGACCGTCTTGATATGGGTGGGCCCCAGAGTCCTAAAGAATGGCTCAGCATTCAAACTCAAAGTTAAGCTCATGGGATATCAAGCAATGGTGTGATTCCTCGACAAAGGATCCCACTATCTACAAAAAAGGAGGGGAGGGGTTGGATGAAGTCTTGAAGGAGTTGCCAACCAACCAAAGGGAACACTGATTTCCAGTAGTCACTGAAAGCATCTGAGACTCCTGTGTCCTAAGTATCCTCTGTCTTTTGCAAGTACCACCATGTGGTTGGATTTTTATTGCCTCGGATGTGTGTGTGGTTTATGAGGTACCCCTCAGTGAAGTCTTCTGGATTTTCCAGACTAGCTCATAACCTCGGCTTTAGTGTTTTCTGACCTGAGTTTTCCTGCTGTTGCTGGTTCAGAGCACATGAAGAATGTGGCTTAGTGGCAGCCCTGAGTTGGCTCATGAATGTTCGTTCTATATGGGGGAAAGACATACCTTGTCCACAGCTTCATGAACACTTCAGCCTGAGCTAGGAAAGAAGCTGAACATTGCTTATGTCCTAATACACTCAACTCAGGCACTTGAAGAAAGGAACCAAGGCTGGGACCCTGCACTCCCAGAGTGATGATTCTGGAAGCTCTGGCCACAGGGTTTCAGGTGATGGATCTGGTTTGTATCCATGGTCTTCCATCTTGTATCCTGGACAATGTGGGGGCTGCCATCCCACTGTGAAGGGGACGTTTTAGCTGTGGTGCCTGCAGGCTCAGTCACAGTGAACAGGAACAGAGATAAAGCCATACGTTGGCAGCAACAGAAAGGCAGGAGTTGGAGTGGACATATTTACTGATGAAAGCTTAGTGACGTCATGGTGTCAGATGGAGGCCCCTGACGGGATATGGACTGGGCTCTATACACAAAAATCAAGGCCAGGGAGCAGAAAGCACAAACCTGGCTTGGTCAAGGAGGGAAATCAGGGCTGGAGAAGCAATAAAAACAGAAGCATAAGCCAGAAGCAGAACCAGGGACCAGCCCCTGACTTCTTGCTTTGCCAGGATTCCATGGGCTTTTTTTCTTTTCTTTTTTCTTTCTTTCTTCTTCTTTTTTTTTAAGTTAATTTAGTTTTTTTTAAATATTTTTTTTATTTATTTCTAGGAGAGAGAGAGACAGCGTGAGCAGGGGAGGATCAGAGAGAGAGGGAGACACAGACTCCGAAACAGGATCCAGGCTCCGAGCTGGCAGTTAGCACAGAGCCCGACGCGGGGCTCGAACCCACAAACCTCGAGATCAGGACCTAAGCGAAAGTCGGACGCTTAACCGACTAAGCCACCCAGGCGCCCCCTCTTTCTTCTTCTTTTTTTTTTTTTTGAAGGGAGGAGAGAAGGAGGGGAAGAGAGAGAGAGGGGGAGAGAGAGAGAAGAGAGAGAGAGAAAGTGAGAGGAGAGAGAGAGAGAGAGAAAAGAGAGAGAGAACCTTAAGCAGGCTCCAGACCCAGCACGGAGGCCAATATGGGGTTCAAACTCATGACTGTGAGATCAAGACCTTATTCAAAATCAAGAATCAAGTGCTTGACTGACTGGGCCACTCAACATGTGCTTTTATTTTGCCTCTTCCCCCTTCTAGAATTGTTCTACACCTTAGAGGTCTCAGGCCCTACCTTTCTGATTTTTTTTTTTCCTTAGGAGCCTTGTATGCTGTTCAGTATTCTCCAGGTAGACTCCCAGAGGGCTAATATGGGAAATTTGGCTCCTCTGAATGCTGAAGAAAGAGCTGGGGCCACTTCTTCCAAAACCTGAAGTTTCCAGAAGATTATTCCCAGCTACTCCCACTTAATATTGCAATGGGAGTTTTTGAAATCTTAATGTTTGTTTGTGCCTCAGATGTTCCTTTCAGAGAAATCACTTTTAGAGCTTTTCCTTCCCANAATAGGACTTCCTCAAAAATATGAAATTTCTCCAAGTCCATAGCTACTTGGTTATTTTAAACAATGAAATACAGTATGCAATGCTACAAATTGTTTTAGGATTTATATCCTTACTTACAAATAGGGTTTAGGGTAATTTGAAATTGAAAAAATTATAAACTTTGTAAAAGGATAAAACCAAATGAGTTACATTATCTGATACATCTGAATAAACCAGCTCTGTAGGAGATACAATCTTTTTCCTGGTACTAAAAGGAACATATTGTATATGTATATGTCCTACCAGAAGGAACACAGAACCACTTACTGGACAATATCTTCAACAGCAATTTCAGAGACAACTGAAGAGTGTTAGTGAGCACGAGCTCTGACGTCAGACTGCATAAATTCAAATCCCAGCTCGACTGATTTCTACTCGTGTGACCCTGGGCGAGCTTCATCTCTCTCGGTCTTACTTTTCTTATTTGTAAGATGGGAACAATAATAGAAGCACTTTCATTTCACTGTTGGGAAGATTAAATGAATTAATATATATGAGATTAGAATCATGTCTGGAACATGGTGAGTCTTAATCAGTAAAGTTACTAAGTTACTTCTAAGTTACTTGTTACTTGTTGCTTGCTCTCCAACAAAGCACTAGTTCAAGAGTGGTGCAAGGGCCTCTGCAGATGAGTTTAGAAGCTACAGGCTAATACTCTTTTATGTTATATCCATACTCCTGCTCATCCTCCAACTTTTGGGGGGAACTTACTTTCAAATTCTTGGCTTCCCTCTCGCAAAGCCAAATCCCCACACCCTGTGCCCTCTCTGTGCCCTTCCGGGGCTTGAAGTCCCCACCCCTGCAATGTTTGACTTCTGCTTTCAAACGTCAGGTGGTCCTGTCGTACTATTCTTCTCTTCCTTCTCCTCTTTCATGCTTGTCAAGACAAGCCTTTCCCAAATACCGACCTCCCAGGAAACTGACAAATACAGTGAACTAATTCAAGTCGAGGTGCCTTTGTGATGGTTAATTTGCTGTGTGTGTCAATCTGGCCAGGCTATGGTGCCCAATTGATTTGTGAAACACTAGCCTAGATGTTTCTGTGAAAGTATTTTAAAAATATGATTCACATTTAGATCAGTAGACTTTGACGAAGTCAGATGACTCTCTGTCATGTGGGTGGGTCTCACCCACTCAGTCAAAAGCGTTAAAGGAAAAAGACTATGATCCTCCCAAGGAAGAAGGAATTGGACCTCCAGATTACTTTTGGGCTCAAGACTACAATATTGACTTCTGTCAGAATTTCCAGGCTGCTGGCTTGCCCTGCAAATTTCAGACCTGCCATCTCCCATAATACGTGAGCCAATTCCTTAAAAGAAATCTCCCCCTTTCTAAATATATACATACTATTGGTTCTGTTTCTCTGAAGAAGCCAAACTGCAGCATTAATATACACAATGGCTAAATATTTTAGCTTCCTCACTATGTTAAATATTGCTCAGTTAACATTTATATTTCAGCAAGGGCTCAGCTTTAAATAGTGAACAATGTGAACATTTTAAAATATCACCCGAGAGAGAGAGAGTTGAGGGTAGAGAGGTATTTCCCAGCGACTTTGAAATCACTTCAGCAAGCAGCTGCCCATTCACGAGATGGGTCCTGGGCTTATACATATTTGGGTTTATTTCCTCCTCCCCTAAAGCTATACATGGCGCATGTGGAAATGCCTTTAGCTATTGGTGCATACCACACATACTTCTTTTAGTCTGGGTTAACATTTGGAAATCATAGATAAATAAAAATAGTCTTCATATTGCTATGTGTACCTGCTGTGAATGTCAAATCTTGGTGTAATTCACCTATTCATCATAATCCATCAGAACAGTACGGTAAACATGAATCATTGTTTCCTTAAGAGTCTGAAAGGTAACAAAATAAAATACTTCTCTGAAACTTCCTGGAGGAAAGGCAATCTTCTACCTATTACATTAGGGCAGAAAAATCAATCAGTGCAAAATCAAAGTCTTTTTCTGTTTTAGCTTTTCATGTGGAAGACTGTCATCAATAAATCTTCCAGAGTCATCATGGTTCTTACAAAAGCAATATCACATCCTTTCAGAAATGGTAGAACAATGATAATGGAGGGTCAAGGTGGACTTTGGAAAAGAAATGAACTCCACCTGGGATGTTATAAAATACCAAATGGTTTTGGTTTCTACAAGGCACACTATTATTATGAGAACGCTCTTTTCTCTGCATGAAAATGTAGAAAATTTGTATCCACTGATAGAACATAGTTACCACATTTCTTTTTTATTGTTAACGTTTTGACAATCACTTATCCTCATTCATTCTTGCTTGTTCACCTGCCCTTTTCTTCAATTTTTATCTTTCTCATGAGACCATGGCTATTGTATGCTGCAAGAAGCAGAGGTTGCGATTCTCTATCTTGAAATGGAAACAGGTGAGCTGGACAGTCCTCTCTATGAGACTGAGAAAGGAAGTCTACAATAGAGGAAGAATGAGCAGAGAAATCTTTAGGAACGTTTTATAGCCTGGAACCGTGACTCACCTTTTGGGAGACGGCTTAACCAACCCTCTATGGGAGTTAACTTTTACGGGAGCCCAGGGAAGTAAGTGTTGGCTGATGGAGAGGTGGAGGGGAAGAAAAAGGGAAAGGGACAAAGGGTCAGGGATTTGAGGTTTGGTCTTTAGCCTCATGCCAAGGACTAGTGCCAAGTACCGTGGGGCCAGCAGAAAAAGGTGAACTATTGTTTTATTAGAAGGAATATGTTGGGATAATTATGCAAAATACTAATTAGTATGTGTCTCCCCATCTCTGCACTTCACAAATCCCTTTGCTTATATCCTGAAACCCCCCTGTTCCTCAAGCCTGAAGTTATAGTCATTTGTTAGCCACTGGCTGTGGACCCAGAAACAAAGGCCACAAACACTGGGCCGGGGTTAAGTGCGCAACAGGATATGGAAGCAGAGGGTAGGCAGGACTTCCCGACGCTCATAAACTTTGGGACAGATGCGTAGATCCAGGAAGGGGAGGAGGGGAGGGAGGACCATGATAATGCCCCCACCTGTAACCAGGGGCTTCCTTTGTCCAAGCTGGGAACTCACTGGATGCTAAGCAGCCATTGACTAGTCCTCCTTGCTGCTTTCCTGCGGACAATGCCCATGTCATGACTTGGTTTACTCATCAGGGTGACATGAGGGTGAGGCTCTGTTTACCTTCAGTGGGGCCGAGAAGGGACAAAGTGGATCTAGACTAGACTAGAGTTTCTCAACTTGGGCATTATTGGAATTTTGGACTCCATAATTCTTGCTGTAGGACAAGTCTGTGCATTGTAGGGTGTTCAGCGACATCCTTGGACTCTACTTGCTAGATGCCAGTGGCACCACCCCTCTCCCCAAAATATTACCCAGTGTTCTCTGTGAGATGCAATGCTGGTCTAGACTGAACATGTTTGAAAGCTCCCATTGAGCCAGGACCTCTCTCTGCCCCTCAACACCTTCTCCTCCCCACCCCCACTCCCCAAATCTGTCTTCTTTTCTCCATCTCCAATACTTTAGTCTAAGTTATAGTCTATGTAGCCTGAAATTTTGCTGTGGCTTCTATCCTGTTTTCCTATTTCACCTTGTATCCTCCAAAAATCACTTTCCACCCTGAAGCCATGTGGACTTTTTAAAAATGTTTGTCCTGTGCTTAAAGCCCCTTAAGCCATCTCATTTCTTTAGGATGAAGACAACATCCTTTGCTGCCTGGTCTGGCCATGTGTGCTCAAGCTACTCTACAGATGCCTCTACTCCTTTCACTCCTCTGTCCCCTGGGCTCTGACAATCCTGCTCTTCTTTCAGTCACAGGTGGGCTATGATTCATCTAGCCACAGGGCCTTTGCACATGCCGTTCCTCTGCCTGAGATACTCTCCCCCTACGTATTCTCCTGGTCGAAGCACTGTGTTCCTCCATCAGTGCAAGCGTCACTTCCTTCGGGAAGACTCCTCTGACTGCTGAGAAAGAATCAGGCTCCTGCTGCCAAATGCAGTCATATCAGTATGGAAGGTGACTTTATAGCACTTACCACTAGTACTTTTATACTAGCGGGTTATTAATTAATGTTGATCTCCTTTCCCCCTCCCTCTCTTCCTTCCTTCTCCCTTCACTTTGTAGGGACGTAAATCCACATGAGTCTGCTGAGCCTGGTCTGTAGCCCTCCCAACCCCCACCTCAAGATCACTAAATACTACATCTTTTCTTTCAGTTATTTATCTTCCAACCCATCTCCCTTTCTAGCAACCTACCATTAACCCTCCCACCCTCTCTGTGGGTTAAGAGGTCCTTTAAAGGAATATCAAGTTGCTGGAAAGATACCACCCAAAGCTCTGTTTGAGGGAGCTCTCCAAGATGATGACAATGCCCCCATTTTTTGTTCAAAGCAAAGGGGTCCTGAGCTTTCCAATCACATCTCAGTCACAAGGCTGCCCAGGGCTCTAGACTGTGCAGCTGGTGAAAAAACCAAATATTTTTAAAAAATCAAACAGTAGCAAAAAGAAAATCTAGCTCATTGCATGGTTTTTCAGGCAAACTTGAGTTAGCAGGGCTTTTGGCGGTAGGGAAGAGAAAGTATAGTTAATGATAAGGGCTGATAGCGGTATTGCTGATGGGTCGTGAACTTGTCTGGCTCCTCTGATTTTGGTTTGTGGTTCTATCCCAAGTCTGTAATGACATATAAAATACTAGACCGCTTATCCTGGTCCTTCCTTCTCGTTGCAAATCACATTTCTTAAGACAATCCATGGAATTTACAGGATGTGAACATGTTGGTAAAAGTGTGCACCACTTAATAGATGGCTCTTGATGCAAGACTTCAAACCTCACATTGAACTTCAACCTCCTTCTCCACATGGCTCCACATTAAACTTGTGTTTCCATTTTGTCTTTCTTCTACTGCAGTCCCTAGGTTGTTGAATTCCCTATTTATGTCCAGGTGAGAACTTCAGGAAGTGTCCTATACCAAAGAATAATGAAGTCATGAACTCTTTCAGTCTTAACCAGACTGTGCTGGAGACAGAGATAAAAATCATAATGCAGAGACAACAATGGGGGATTGCCACAAATATTTATTGGTCATAAGACACTTTTCACATCCATAACTGCGTCGCAGTGATACTTGTGGGATGCTAAGAGAAAACTCTAGGCAGAGATTCAAGAGATGTTCTTCTCCACTGGAAATTCCATTTACTAGGATTTCTATTGTAAACACTAGGGGCCACATTCTTGTTTGCTTTACTCCAAGAACAAACTCAAGGAGAAATGTTCACAGAAGAATTCACAGAGGAGCTAGATGAGGAATTGGGCTGCTGTCTGGCAACGGGCTTAAGCTCCATGGTTGCAAAGACTGTTTCCTTTGGCATCATTTCCCTAGAGCCTAGTACAGTGCTTGGCATTTGATGTTCCCAGTAGATATCTGTTGATATGTGTATGTGGCAAGTAACACAATATGGAAGTGAGTGGGAAGCCTCCTACACCGGTAGGAAATAGGAAGGAGAAAATGTGAAAAATGAAGAAAAGTGGCAACAAATGAGTTTATAATATTTTCTTTTAACATATTTCTTCTTTCAGGAACCTGGAGGCTTAGCATCTGACTTTGGCTCAGGTCATGATCCAATGGTTCATGAGTTCAATTCCCTCATCAGGCTCTGTGCTGAAAGTTCAAGGCCTGGAGCCTGCTTCAGATTCTGTGTCTCTCCCGCCCCCACTTTGTGCATGCTCTCTCTCTCTCTAAGAAATAAGCAAATAAAAATTAAAAAGTAATGAAATAAAATATTTCTTCTTCAATGATATTGTCCTTCTTAGGCTAGCATTAAGGTAACCTCTTAAATGATTACTGTTATTATCATTTTTCATAGCTGGAGAGGGACACAAAGCATGGATTTTCTTGGGTCATATGATGAATCTATTCATCCTTTCTCTGTTTTAAAATATGCTTGTGTCCTTTTCGATCTTAAATAAATTTGTGTCTGTCTTACATTGTTATGCAGATTTAAGAAGAGGCAAGAGTCACTTGCTTAAGGAAGCAGCAACATGTACAGCCCCGATCATTTCTCAATTTCTGTGAACAAGTTACAATTTTTCTGTTGACCTTCCATGATGCTGGAGGTCTTTGTTCTGCTGGAGGAATTTTCCTGGAACCTGGGGATCAAAATGTATCTACCTTTACTTTCCTTCTCCATCAACATACGGTAGACATCATAACAGGAATAACTTATAAAGTTTTTCTTAAGAAAAGAGATGTTTGTTAAGCACTAAATAGATGTCCAGCCCTTCAGGATGTAAGGAACTGCAAATGCATGGTCCCCTTTATGGAGCTGAAATCTGGGTTTGAAGCTGACCATCTAGTTGGGGACAGTATCTTGCAGAATAAAAAGGCTGGAGCTGACTCTGTGATTTCCCTGCTCAGCCTCCTTCTCTCTGGGGCTTCCTGCTTATATATCTTCAGCTTCCCTTCCTTCTTTTTTCCAATTCCCAGCCCATGTCTTAGTGCTACAGATGCAAATTCATATGCACACAACACACACACAAGCAATTCAATGGGTACTCTTTTGCAATCTCATGTTCGTTATCTGCAAGATATGATAGAGCCATTCCACTGGTTTTGAGTCTAAGTTACCCACTGCTGGATCTCATTTAGATCACACATCTCTCTGTGTCCTTTTTTAAATTTTTTTAACATTTGCATCTCGAGGGTGTTCTTATGCCATAAACACAGGTCAAGAAAGAGAAACAGGAAGATATAAGGAGGATGAAGCAAGTCATGTTGCCATTCCCACAGAAAACTCATGTAAGTTTCCCATCACCTCCACATTTCTCTGAATTTGTGTCACCGATTGTTAATCCAGCTATTTATGTACAACTAAGAAATAAAAAAGTGCTGCTAATCAAGCTCTGACACAATATTTTCTTATCACTTCCATTTTAAGGTACATACCCATTTTGGAAACATTCAAGGGTGAAAAAAAAATCAGCAATGCACGTACATGCCTCCTACCCATCAGTAGAATCAGCGGTGTGCCGTGCCCAGGCTACACTGCAAAACTTATAAAGCAGCCATTATCAATTATATGAACTATTATTTTAGATGCATCTGTTTTGCTATAATAATGTTCATGGGAATCCTGAAAAAAACCCAGGAATAGCTGTTTTCATGAGTGGTGGACAGACATGGTCCAATGCTCCGCATTTGACTTACGTTACAATTTTATTCAGCTTCCATGAGCGCATTTATTTATTTTAAATCCAACATTCTTTCTATGAGAATTTCTTTTAAAATAATAGCCACTCTTCGTGCCTCCCACAAATAACCAGCCTTGCGCGCTAGCTGCTGACTCGGCACTGGCAGAGAAACACAGTCTGTTTCCCAGGGCGGCCCTGGCTCTCCCATCCAGCAGCCCGGACAACAAGGCTAACGCGGCACGCATCACAACGTTGCAACTCCGACTGGCCTTGGCTGTGGAAGCTCCTTGGTCAGACTATTGTCCGTCTGCACTTCAAAGTGTAGCGAGGTTTATATTTTCAAGGCGAGAATATAAAAGTATTGCCTGCTTCCTCTTTTCATTTTAGAATGGGAAATTTTGCTCAGTGAAGAATGTATACATTCCACACTGTGAAAGGTGACTTAGAAGTCACGGTGGCCATCTTCCTCATGAACTCCCATGGAATTTTGATGGTTTGTTTACACATCAATCAGCCCTCACCTTGGAAGCAAAGTATGAGCCACCTGGACAGAAGGGCAGGGACAGAGAACATTCTACATCCCTTTGTGGATTTGCCTAAGAATACCTATAACTGACCGAGCACTTACTAGGTGCTGGGCACTGTTAAAAGCGATTCATAAGCTTGAGGCATTTATTTAGTTTTCAGAGAGAGAGAGACAGAGCGCAAGCAGGGAAGGGGCAGAGAGAGGGAGACACAGAATGTGAAACAGGCTCCAGGCTCTGAGCTGTCAGTGCAGAGCCCGACATAGGGCTTAAACCCGTGAACCTGATCATGTCCTGAGCCGAAGTCGGATGCTTAACCGACTAAGCCACCCAGGTGCCCCTAAGCCACTTATTTCTCATAACACATACAATGGGTGATACCTGTAGTGACATTGCACAAATGAGGAAGGTGAGTGTTCTGTGTTTGTGCCCTCCCTCCCCAATTCATATGTTAAATTCCTACCCTCAGTACCTCAGAATGTGACTATATTTGGAAACAGGGCCTTTAATGAGGCAATCAAGTTAAAATGAGACCAATAGGTGGGGCCCAAGCCAACAAACTCATGTCCTTAGGAGGGGAAATGTGGACTCTGGGACAGGCGTAGAGGGAGAATATCATGTGAACGTGAGGACAAGCATCTCTAAGCCCAGGAGAGAGACCTGGAGCAAATTCTTCCCTCAGGAAAAAAACAAAAACAAAAACAAAAAACAACCCCCTTCCAACACCTTGATTCCAGACCTCCAGAACTGTGAGACAAAGTATTTCTGTGTTTCAGCTACCCAGTCTGTGGTACTTGGTTTGGTAGACCTAGCAAACGAATTCACTCAGTTATGCAGTTTGTCAGGGTCATCCAGACAAAGAGGTCCGCAGCTTATGCATGAACCTCGGTGTCTGAGTCTGCAGCGTGGGCTCCATTTAACACCATGCTCCATAATCTCTGCTGAGTAGTAATAGAATCTCTTTCTGGGCTTCATGCTTCATGAAATCAGATGAGCCCATCACATGGGGTTAGTGGTTCCTATGTAATTGTAATAATATACACAGTAACTGCTTGTCTGCCATGATATACTACTGGTGAAATGTTGATTATGTTATGATTCCCCAGGGAGGAGCCAGGCCCAAATGGACCCTGTCCATCTGTCCTGCAGTCCGTAAGCTTCACACTAGAGCCAAAAACTGACTTCAAGGACACATTTGCCCAAGTCATCCTCTGGGTCTGATGATTATGGTCACTATGACTTTATAGATAGGCTGCATTCCCTGAAGACATTTCAACTCTCCTTTAAGTCCTAATTGTGTCATTCAGCTGCTCAGAAGTTTGGATGCCCGTCCACCGTCTTTACATGCAGAATACAGTCGCTAATCCATTATCTCGCAGGACATGACCCTGGCCTATGTTTTCAGTCGTCACTCGAGGACCCAGGCCTTTTCTCCCCACACGCAGACACGAGTGCTCACACAGACGCCTCCCGGGCTCACAGTCAGGCTGGCTGACCACCTCGGTCCATTTTCTCTCCCACCTGGCCTTGCGCTCTAGGTGTTTCCTTGACCTGAAACTACCTTCGTTTCCCTTACTCATCTGATGACATCCTCCTCACTTGCAAAGTCCAGTTCAAAGCTTACATTCCCCAAAGGCATGTCTCCCATCCCTTCAGGTAGAATTATTTCCCCTCTAACTCCAAGTCCCAGGGCCTATTTCTCAGTCTGCCTTTAAATGAAGATAATTATGACTCTGTTATCCCCACAAGCTCTTGGGAGACAAGGCTTTTGCCTTTTCATTTTGTATGTATCTTCTACAACAACTAAAATGATCTTCTTTATGCAGTGGGTATTCAGTAAGTTCTTGCTAGATTCTAATGCAGTCACCTTAATGAAGACTTCCGAACAGGTTCCAAAAAATAAAAAATAAAAATAAAAATTCACCAACCTTCAGGAATAAGAAGCAAAGAACAAGAGCCTTGTCCCTGGCTTTCATTTTAAACAGAGCAAGCTCATAAAGGCAGAGAAACTCTTTCTTATGTTTTTCCTGGAAGACAAAGCGTGGGCCTGTGATCATCAAGTGTGTTTTGTGGTCTCAATTTCAATGTTTACTAACTTATAAGGTTTTATTTTGCTTCTAGACTGAACTACTTTGAACTCTAGGCGTTGATAATACAGCCCTACCCTGGCAACTGTCCCTTCACCTTACGTCAGGTAATGAAATGACAGCTCAGGTAACATGGGGGCCCCAAACAGAAACAACATGCGATGTCAAATTGGAAGCTGCATATGGTCAAAGTCTATTTCATTTCTCTACATTGCTTTCTTCCTAAGAAATGTGAAGGCCGCACCTAAGAAATATGCTTTCCAGCTCATGGGTCTCATTGAGAGTAACTATCCGCTTTAAAACCAGTCCTGATCCTCATAGCTTGGTCTCGATAGCAACAACATCATTAGCAGCATGATCAAAAACGTAGGTTCCCTTTTCCCTGGGAGAACTTCATTTCGAACTTGATGGAAATTATTCAGCTCCAAATGGCAACTGGGTGTAATTGGTAAGTGCATGGGACCTCGAACCACCTGGATGGGGACAAATCCTTGCCCCTTATTCAATCTTAGGGACTTTGGATGTGACTTAACTTCCTGGGCCTCAGTTTCATTGTCTGTAAAACGGGGACAAAGGACTATTTTGAAGGACTGTTATGATAAATTAACTGAGTCAATAAATAGAAAGTGCAATGTCTAGTAACCAGAACATAGTCAGTGTTGGATTTAACGTTAACTGTTACTATTTCAGAGCTTTCTTTCACCAAAGAAAGGAAACAGCAGAGAATATTATTGGCTTCTGTTATGGATTCCATCTCAAACTCCTTTTCTTCTGCTGTTTTTTCTTTTCAGAACGTGTTGGAAATTATAAGCAAACATGCAAGCAGTGCATGTATATTTAGTTTCACATACAACCTCATTGTTGCTTCCTGGCATCTTTCCAAGATATCTTACACGTTATCAATCTCGCCAGGACAGTGTGTTTTCTGACCACTTCCCCTTTGCAATTAAGGACTGTGACCACTCGCTTACGCACAGACTGAGACCAGCAGCCTTAACCCCAAAGGAGGTCAGAAACTCCCAGCTCTTCCCGCCCAGGGGGCTAGCTGAGAACCCGATACCGTGTGTTTTAAGGCTGTGGGTAAGACTGTGACCATAGGAACTGGGAACACCCACCAACACCCTGCTTCCCCCTGCCCCACTTCCTTCGCTTCAATGCCATTAGCATGGTTGCAGTGCATTTGTGAATGTTTTGAGTGGAGTTAGGTTTCTGATGTTTATTGTTGAATTGCTAAAGATTTGGAGTGAAGACAAACAAGCAGACAAACAGACAAGCAAAGAAATAGACAGAAAACACCCCTGGACAGACTAGCACTATGAGCAGACATGCTCAGGATAACTGGGGTCCACGAAGGTCTGGGCTCTCACCAGAGCCCCAGCATTTGGTCAGTTGCTCTGCAAATAAAACCTGCCCTCGACACACAGCAAGGAGGCTTTATTCGCATAGGAAACCTGCCAGTCTGGCCTTGCAGATAGTAGGTCAGGGTGGTAATGAGTTTTCCTGTTTACCTCTACCTTCATGGAAGCATTGAATGCAGGGCTGAAAGGGGCTGGGGAGGGCCATCTCCTCTCCTCTTTCCACACTGTGTGTCTCTGTTCAACCCAGGGCTTTGCCTCTCTGATTGCTCTCTGTAGCGAGCAAAGCATAGAGACTGTAAGATAAACTTACAAGGACTTCTGAGTGTGTGGGAGGGCTTGGGGGTGAGGCTGGTTGGGCTGGCAACAGAAAGGGCAAGTTGCACTGTGTTATCCACAGGCTTCCCCATCTGACTTCATTATGGTGCGTCCTACGCATACTTATCCACAACAACTAAACTCCACACATGGTCAGAGCTGTGTCTATGCTGTTTGCCATAGTATGCCCAACATCTGCCACAGGGCCTGGCACATATCAGACGCTGAGTGCATACTTATTGAATAATAAATGAATAGTGCATCTATTAATAGATGGAAATACATATGAATTGGTTTGGTCTGGTTTTAAAATATTCCGTCCCACTGTTTTCATATGTATATTTGTGTACAATCATGTTAGTATTTTGTTCAGTCTATAGTTACTCTTCTTTCTTCCTTCCTCCCTCCTTCTTTTTTTTTCTTTCTCTCTTTCCTTTTCTTCCTTTCTTCCTTTCTTCCTTCCTTCCTTCCTTTCTTTCTTTCTTTCTTTCTTTCTTTCTTTCTTTCTTTCTTTCTTTCTTTCTCTTGCTCTCCTCTCCTTTCCTTCCTGTTGAAATAGGGACAGCAACCTTTCAAGGTCTAGAGACAATATATTTGAAATCAGCCTACGAATGTTGTGTGTGTTTCCTTGGAGAATAGACTCCAAAGGCTCTTCCATTGTATTTGAAGAGACTTGTAGTATGCAAGCTTCTCCATCAAGACAGATTATACATTCCTTGGGAGTCTATGATTTTATCACTCTTTTGAGAGAAGTTTAAAGTTTAAAGAAACTGAAGTTACTGGATTTGGTTAGGAGGAAGTTGAATGGCACACTTTAAGATTATGAAAGGTTATGTTCTTTGAAGATAATGTTGGCTGAAGGACCATAAATTATAGCTTAATATATGAATCAAGAGCCCTAAAATTTTACCTTTTCCTCTAGAAATTCTTCTAGGAACATAGCTGAAAGATATAACATGGAAATCAGCAAAAGTTCTGTAGCCAGTGAAGTTCATCATATCATTGTATATGAGAGCCAAAAGTTGGAAACAATTTTAATGTCCAGCAATGGGTACTGGCTAAGTAAATTATGGGGTACATCCATTAAAGTGGAAAGTAAGACACTTTGTTGTGGCTGTTTTGAGACCATGCTATTCTATGTCCCTAAAGAACAAACCACTAAATTCATAAGTTAAAGAAAAAAGCGATATATTTAACACATGCTTCATCTCTGGAACTCTACTTCTTTCTACCTTTGAACTTCACCCCAGGAACTTTAGCAACTGTTGGGTTTTAAGGATAGGACAAAGCTATCTGATGCACAAATAATTTGTAATTTAAAATCAAAGCTTAATGATTTATTTTCAGTGTTACCAAATAGCTGTGCATGTTAAAATAAACATGATAACTAAAAATATAGAGTCAAACTTTTACTCATAAGGTTGATATTTATAAAGAGTATTTGCTAATGAGGAGGAATATTAGAATGACATCAAGTAAAAAAAAACGGGACACAAATGTACATGTACAGTGTAATCTAAACAATATAAACATGTTTATATAAATATACACAGGGATTCATATGCTAAATTGTTTACACTGATATTCATCACATAGTAATATTTTAATGTATAAAATGTAATCTTTATTTAATATTAATATTTTATATTTTAATATATTTTATATAGATACACATTGCTTTCATATTAAATTAAAATATTGAAAATTAATCAAAGTTATAGTGTGATGGATTGGGTTAATTATAACTTTTATGGTAAATAGACTTTATTTTTAGACAGTTTTTTTTTTTAATGTTTATTTCTGAGAGAGAGAGACAGCATGAGCAGGGGAGGATCAGAGAGAGAGGGAGACACAGAATCTGAAGCAGCCTCCCGGCTGTGAGCTAGCTGTCAGCACAGAGCCCGATGCGGGGCTCGAACCCATGAACCGTGAGATCATGACCTGAGCCAAAGTCGGACGCTTAACCGACTAAGCCACCCAGGAGCTCCTAGAACAGTTTTAAGTTTGCAGAAAAATTGAGGAGTGCCTGGGTGGCTCAGTTGGTTAGCATCTGACTCTTAATTTCAGCTCAGGTAGTGATCTCACTGTTCATGAGTCTGAGGCCCCATCAGGCTCCATGTTGACAATGTGGAGCCTCCTTGAGATTCTCTTTCTCCCCTCCTCTGTATGCCGCTCCCCTACTCATGCTCACTCTCGCTCTCTCTAAAAATAAATATGTTAATTAACTAATTAGTAAACTTTAAATTTACAGAAAAATTGGGAAGAGAGTAGGGAGTTCCCATATGCCTCTTCACGCTATTTCCCCTATTATTAACATCTTACATTCGTATGATACATCTGTTAAAATTAGTGAATCAACATCAATACAATATTATTCATCAAAGTCCGCAGTTTATTCAGCTTTCCTTAGTTTTAACCTAATTTCCTTTTTATGTTTGGAGATCCCATCTGGGATACTACATCATGTTTAGTGTCCTATCTCTGTA
Organism: Crocuta crocuta; assembly: GCF_008692635.1. Lineage (NCBI taxonomy): Eukaryota > Metazoa > Chordata > Mammalia > Carnivora > Hyaenidae > Crocuta > Crocuta crocuta. Next base: position 110,197 of record NW_027530350.1, on the reverse strand, counting down.
GGATTCTCTTGGCTATGACTGTTTCTCAGACTTTCCTTGTTTTTGATGACCTTGACAGTTTCAAAGCGAACTGGCCAGTATTTTTTTTTAAATTAAAGTATAATTGATATATAACATTATGTTAGTTTCAAGTATACAGCATACTGATTTGATATTTGTATATATTTATGTATTGTGAAATGATCACTATGGTAAGTCTAGTGAACACTTATCATCATACACAATAAGAAGAACTTATGGATGGAAAATCTTTTCAAATACTTGAAATGAGCTCCTTAGGTGTGTGTGGCCGCGTCTTCCTTGACAGTCAGAAAAGGCACCCCCTTTTCTCCTTGAAGGGTTAGTGAATCCAAGAAATGGGGGATCTGGGCCATGGAATACCTCTCATATTCTAAATATCTGTTGCATGATAGAGACAGAGCAAGACGAGTTTAGTGCTGCTGCAAGAAGTGGCCATGGTTTTACTGGCAAGGGTTTTACCAAGGACTACATACCTGGAATGGAATACCTGTCCCAAGGACTCAGTGGTCTTAATAAATTCCCAGTTTTCACACCTCTTCCTCATTCAAGTCCCCTTTCAGTATAACACCCACCCCTCCCACACACACACAGATGGTTGAACTGCTGAGGGCTGGAGTTGATCTACTTCTCCCAAGGCTTCCTACACCTAGCATTTAGCTAGGTGCTGGTGGATGCAATGACAGACTTTGATAATGAAGCCAGAAATACCCTAAACTGAGTGTTTTCTTAACTTGCACTTGGCTCTGATCTCTCATCTCAATCTGTGAGGTCCAACTCTCTCAACTCCCTGTATCTCTGGATAAAGATCCAGACTAGGACAGGCTTCAGGAAAAGGCAGGGGTGGTCTGTATTGGCCCTTAAGGCTCTCCAAATATGGCAAACTCTTAAATGCTGTGGTAATGATATGGCAACACTGAAGAGCAGAAGGAATTTTATACTTGTGATGGGAAGGCAAATACAGACATCTCATCTTCTGAGTAAAATTAAAAGCAACACCATCCATTTCATTAATAATTTTGGCTACTTGGGGGCAGTATGTAGAAGAAGGTATTTGTTGAGAAGATGTTTTATTATTCCCATGGATCACGACAAAATGGTCTTTGGATCAGAAGCATCTGATAAGAGCTACCCTGCATGGCAGCTGGGTTTTCCTAAGGCCAACTTTGCAGGAATTGGTCTGAATTCTGGGAACCTCTCAGAGCTTCCCCGTCCTCCCTGGGGGCAGGCTAGATCCTGGAAATGTTTCCTGGGGTTCTAAAGACTAATTTATTCTGGATAATGAGAAAACAAGGAGCAGAGAGAGAGAGAGACAGAGAGAGAAATGCTACAACTTATTTGCTACATTTTGTATAACAGTAACTTGGGGAGGAAAAATGGCTCCAGCCAGGGGCAGAGAAGTACCATTATGTTTCTTTCCACTCTGTGTTCAAGATGGTAAAAGAAGACACCAGGCAAAGACATCGTATCCTTTCCAAGAAGTCTGCGGCCCGAGGGAGAAGGAGCTGGAAGAGACCTGTATTAGTTTGCTAGGGCTGCCATAACAAAGTACTATAGACCGGGCAGCTCAAAAGACACAAATTTGTTTTCTCACATCTGGAGGCTAGAAGTCCAAGATCAAGATATTGAGAGGGTTGGTTCCTTCTGGAGATCCTGAGGGAAGAATCTTTCCCAGGGTTCTTTCCTTCTCTTGTAGGTGGTAGTCTTTCCCTTGTGTCTTCACATTGTGTTCTCTTTGTATGTGTTTGTGTCCAAATTTCTTCTTATAAGAACCCTTGTAATATCAGATTAGGGTCCACCTATGTGACCTCATTCTAATTTAATTACCTCTGTAAAGACCCTGTCTCCAAATATAGTCACATTCTGAGATTCTGTGGGATGGGGCTTCAAAAAATATGAATTTGGGAGGGTGCACAATTCAACTATAACAAAGTCTATTTATTTCTGACTGTGACATACTCTAGCATAGGCTTATTCTCCAAGCTTTATGTCTGCAGGTCAGGGGTCCTCAACTCTTTACACCAGTGAGAGGGGGTGGGAACAATCGATGAGCACACACTGCATGTAAGTCTCTGCTCTTACAGAAGGTACTGAATGAGCCATCTCCTCAATCCCAACCTAGATTGGACCTTGTTCTCGTTCTAAATGGAGCAGTTGCCAAAAAAGTAAAATTTTATGGTGAATCCAAAATAGTTTGAAACTAGGAAGCTGGGTGCTTTGGCTGTGTGGTGGAGCCCATTAATTATAGTCCTGATCATGTTTATTTGTCTAAATTCTTCTTGGTATTGCAGAGCTGTCCCCCTTGGACATTAAACAACAAAAAAAGTGAGAGTCCGTACAGCAGTAGTCATCTCCCCGGGGGGTCAGGTCTATGGTGGAGACATGCTGTGCCTCCCTGGGAGGGACCCTGCATGACGTGAGCTCACCTAGGTCCCACAGAGCAAGATGTTCCTGAACATAGTTGTGGGTCTCCAGGACCAGCCGCCATCTCACTTATCATCAACCAAATGCTTTGCAGATTAAACTGATGGGTTGGGAAGGAGGGGGATGGGTGATGAGGCAAGAGAAACACTCACAAGTCCTCTCCTAAAGGTCTTTTGTCCCTGCCCCAGACTGTGGTAAAATAGAGCAGGGACCAGCTGGCCAGCCTTGTTTGTTTAAGCTGTTGACTAATCTCTGAGTTCATGTGCTGAGCTGGTTCATGAAGTTCTTGAACTTTTATTATCCTCAGACTTTTGGCACAGTGAAGATGAAATAAGAAACTGCCACTATTTTAAAAAGAAGTCTGTGAGATTGAGTGAAGTGAATGTTTGACTTCAAATTAAGAGACTCAAATTTGCATACTATTTGTTGACAGCTACTCTGAGCCAGGCACTGAGCTAGGCTCTGGGATCAGAGTGAAACTGAATTTTCTTCTCAGCTCTATCAAGAGCTCTGGTCACTTAGGCTACCTCTGGAGTCTGCCTCTGGGCAACACTGATCCTGTTTCTGTGAAACAATGTTTTAAATGGAAAACACTAATAAGCAGGTATAAGTTGGGAATAAAGACAAGTGCATATAGATGCACTTTCCAATATGGGAGCCACCAGCCTCAGTGACTGATGGACTGAGGAATTTCAGTTCTCTAGCTGCGTTACCCATATTTTTAGTGTTCCATGGCTGTACGTGCCTAATGGCTTCTATATTAGACAGCATGAGTATAGGACTTTCCCATGATGGTAGAATGTTCTATCGGACAGTGCCAATGTAGATAATGAGGAAATGCACATGGTTTCATAGGAAATATTTTTCATTTGAAAGCATTTTGCAAACTGCTGCGTATGGCACCTGAAAAGGCCAGTTAAGTTTACTAATTTATATCTCAGGACTGGTAACAACCTTAAAAATTACCTACATTCACTACCCCTCTGATAATCAATCCACTCTACAACATCTCCACCAAGCCTCTATCTATGTTGGGCTTCAAAATTCCAACAACAGATATTTGCCTTTCAAGGCAGTGGAATTTTTCAGTCAATTCCCCCTAGCCCAAAATGGTTGGTATAATAACCAGGTCATGGCACCACTCAGGTGCACTGGCTGTGCAACCTTGCAGCCACGCCACTGTGTGACCCTGAATCCACTCCACTGTGCGTTCCTTCCTTGTATGGTCATTCCTCTGACTGTGCCCCCTGAGCACCTCTAGCTGCAGTTGGATATTCTTTACCATAGAGAAGAGTTCATGGCTTCAATTCTTCTGTCTCTTTTCCTGCATGCTAGATTTGTTTAAAAGTAAGAACCCGAAATGACTATTCTTCTAAGGTCTCTCATTACTGCCACTAAATAAAATGTGTGGATGGTGCCGAAAATCTGAATGGCTGATAAGAACTACAAGAACTTCACATGCATATATCAAGCACCATTCTAAGAACTGTATACAAGGACTCAAATTGTATTCATTACAACCCATAAGGTAGATGCTGCTCTCTTGATTCTTTAAATGACCTAAGTAAAGCGTAAGAAACACAGGCCATCCAGCCAATGAGTGGAAAAGCTTGGATTTAATCATAGGACGTATGGCCCCAGAGTCCCTGATTATTTTAGGACAGATTTCTAAAGTTTTCACTCTATAATAGGGCATGGATGCATGCATGTTAAATAATAACTTATTTCTAGCCTCTGTTTTCCATGGGGACCTTGGACAAAATCCATGTACTGTTTTTTGAGAGTCAGTTTGATATAATGAAGAACATAAGATCTATAGTCAGAATGGATGTGACATTTGTTCAGGCATTCAATACATACTGGTTTGAACAAAGTCCTATTTAAGAATCTTTAGTTTTTAGTCTTTTTGTTCTACCTTTCCAAGAAGGCCTTGTTTGCACACGAATATGCTATATATGTTTTTTTGGTGGTGGGGGTGATGATATCTGCCATCCTGGTCATCTCCAAAATATATTTGCTCAGAAACCTTTCATCGTACATATTTTTGCATCTGTGTGGCTGTTTCAACCTTTTAAGATTCCAGAGGACCCACTTTATTCAGCAACACTGATTAAGTGTCTAATGTGTCCCACGCATTTTGCTAGGTGATGAGAGTGCAATAATGGGTATAATAATGTCCTCAAAGCTCTCATGGGCTACTGGGAAGACATTTATAAACAGATGAAATCACTGTAATGAAGAAAGTGACAGCTTAAAGGGGAGTGAGGGGTAAGAGAGGAAGTACTCTTAGAAAAATCTAGGGATTTGGGAAAAGTCAGGAGAGGATACCACCTGGGCTGAGACTTGAAAGTTGAATATGAGTCAACAGAGTAAACAAGTGACAGAGAAAACTTTGCAGGTGCACTCAGACCTCACACTCCATAGTGTGACATGGGGCGTATCCAACCTGCTCCTCCTCCAGGGTTTCTCATTTTAGTGAAGGTCACCCCTCAGTTGTAGAAAATGAAATGCTGTGGGGCAGCATGGACTCCTCCCTCTTTCTCACCCTCCACAGCCAGTCAGCCACCACACCCAAAGCACTCCACCTCCTAAATGGGTCTGGGATCATCACTGCTCCCCACCCCTTCTGCCACTACTGGGGTCGTTGCTGGCCTCTATCTGGCAATGGTCCAGGGGCCGGCTCCCTGCCTCCAGGCCAGCTCTCTCCTTCCACGACCCTCCTCCAAACTCATTCTCCACATTGAACCCAAAGCATCTAAACTGCAAACCAGAATAACACCATTTCTCTGAGGGGGAAAAGCTTTCAATGACCCTCTCTTGCACTTAGAATAAAATTTAAATTTTTATCATGACTGGCAAGCTTGGCGATTCAATATCTGCTTATTTTTTCTAGTCTTATCTTTACCCATTCTTTCTTCACACTCTGATCAAACGCTCCTGAACTTCTTGCCATTCTTTGAATGCATCCTGTTTTGCTTCTGGGCCTTTATATGTGTTTCTTCCCACTAGTTTTGCAAAACTATTACTCAATACCACAAGTCTCATCTTAAATATGGTTTCCTCCAAAAAAGTCTTTCCTTAACTCCCTAATCTAGGTTAAGAGCTTTTCTTCTGTGCTCCCAGAGCACATTTTACTAATTACACTATATGGTAAGTGGCTGTTTCCTTGGAACAGCATGCTAAATGGGACCAAAATACTAAGTGGCAAGAACTCCCATACTTCATACAAGATACTTGTAGAGAAGGAATCTGGAAACCAGATTAAGGATATAAGTGATTGAGCTTGAAGCATCCAAGGGAAAGTTTGTCTGGATAATTTATGAGAAACACTTTAAGAGGGACCGATTGGAGAGCTTGATATTTGTTCTGAAGTTTGAGGTGACAGAGACTGGGATTCCTCCAATGTCTAAGAAGACTAAAAGTAAATGGTTGTGGCTGGAACTGCCTGTCTGGTGGTGGCAGAGCTAAGTTGAAGCTGTACTAGGAGAAAAGTATGTTTTCATTGACAACAAGGCAGAAATGTGTACTGGGGACCAGATGTGAGCAGCAAGGAGGAGACAGTCTGAGGATAATATTTAAAGAGATTTCATCCGAGAGGGCTTCTAGTCAGAGACAGACTGTGGCCAGAAGAAAGAAAAAAAAAAAAAAGGATATACTATTAGCTGTAGAAACTGGATTTTCTAGAAATAGAAATAGAAAGGGGGTAATTATCTAAGGGAGAAGAAACTTCAGTCAGACATTTTTGGAGGGAAAATTTTCACAGAAATATGAAAGTGCCCCAAGAAATAATTCGCTTTGAATATTCATTCATCAGACCCAAAGAGCACCAGCCCAGGTTATAACAGTACCAGTCAAATAAGACCTTTCCTATGCTTTGCCATTCCCAACTCTACCCCACCCAGACAGCACCCCCTTTAGTTCATGGCCAATTTTCCAGAAAGATAGTTCTAATCTGTGGGAGGGATGAAGATTTATCTTTAAATGGAATCAAAATTTTAATTATTAAACTAATTCCTTCATTTAATTAGCAAACTGAGTGTATTCTCAGGACAAAAGTGACCAGAAAACTTTTTATTATATAAGTGTTAACAAAGAAATTATGAGACTCACCTGAGACATCCAGGGAAAAGGAAATGAAAAATACAGATTACTGAGTGGTTTTGAGTTTTTTTCCTTTGTCTTTCAGTTTCAGCAGTTTGATTGTGGTGTGCTGAAATGTGGATTTCTTTGTATATATTCTGTTTGGGACGTTCTGACTTTTTCAATCCATGGATTGATGTCTTTATTGACTTAGGAAAATTCTCAACATAATCTCCTCACATGTTGCTTTTTCCCGATTCTTTCCTTTTTTTTCCTGGAACTCCAATTACACATATGTTAGACCATTTGATAATGTTAAAGATATATTATTGTATTTTCTAATTATTTTTCCTTTATGTGCCTCAGTTTGGAAATTTTGTGTTGAACAGACTTTGAATTCATTGATCCTTTTTTTTTCTTTTTTGTATCTAGTCTGCTGTTAAGCTCATCCAACAATTTTCTAATCTCAGATATCTTATTTTTATTTTCTAGGATATTCATTTGATTATTTTTAAACCATCCATTTCTCTGCTGAAATTCTCTTTTTATTTATTTTCTTTACCCTTTCATCTCTATTTTCTTTACTGTACTTATTATAATTATTTAAAAACCCTTGCCTCCTACTTTTAATATTTCGATCATCTGTTCATCTGCTTCTGTTGAATGTTTATCCTCCTCTTGATTATGAACCACGCATTCCAGCTTCCTATTATGTCAAGTAATTTTTTTAATTGTATAATAGTCATTATGTATAAAATACCAAATGTAGATATTACTCTTCAGCTAAGATGAAGAGAACTTCAATCCAATCAAAAATCGAGCTGGGTTGTAGCTTTAGTTTCGGTGCAACTCTTGTTTCAAATATCTTGAAGGCTATATTTGCCTTGTGCTCATTGTAAATCTCTCTCTCCAGGAATTTTTAAGAAATTCCTAACCGCCACTGTGAACTTAACAGCTTCTCAATACTAAAAACTATTCTGATAAAATCAGTGGTGATAGTAGTTGAATGTAGGTTTGGAGTATTATCTAACAGAATATGTAAACATTAAGGAGATCTGTGGACCTCAGTGAATGGATGTTTTCCAAATGACCATGCTTGATATTACAAAGACATCCCTGGGGAAGAAACGCATTCAAAGAAAAAGGTAGACCAATGGATGTTATCTTAATGGAGGAAGAAAACCACTGAAGGTTTTAGATATCACAGAGCAAATAATGGCTAAAAAAAGACTACTTGTTGAGTTTTGGTGTAGTAGAAATGGAGAACTCCACAATTATTAGGAAAGGCAATTAAAACCCCCCTCCCTTATCTAACTACATGTTTAATCGAGGCTATATTTTCTTTATATACTTCAAAAAACAATGTATCACCCGAGAGTGAGTACAGAAGCAGATAGAAAACAATTGTCTTCCATTAAAGAGGTTTACAAACATAAAAAATGCAACCCTATTAACCATATTTTTATTTTTAAAATGATAGCTATTTTTCATAAAATATGTTACAGATTGTCATCACAAAGAGTAAAAAATGTCTCTGTATGAATATCTAATATGGTAAATATTAACAGTTATCATTCACATTAAGAAATTCAACTTTTGGGGGTCTCTAATTTTGAAGAGTAAAAAGGTCCTGAGTTTTTAAGATAAAAGCTTTAAGAACTGCTGCTATATACTTACATAAAATGTGAAAGTCACTCAAGTTCAAGTTGTGTTAAGTTCTATAAGTTTGATATTAAAATTCACATTAGCATTAAAAATACTATGTTTATTCCTCCCTATTATGCAGCCATATTATTCCTTTAAATTTGTTGTCTGTTTTCCTAATCTAATTAGGCTATCAATGTATTTAGAGAGATTTAGAGAGTGACATTATTTGGGCACTTTCCTCTTTAACACTCAGTCTTCACCCCAGTCCAGCCCTCTGTTATGAGAACACCAGAATCGTTTGCATGTTCTTTACTTCTTTTTAATTAAATTTATTTTTTATTGTTATTTTTAAATTTCACTATAATTAACATACAGTGTATGTTAGTTTCAGGTGTACAATACAGTGATTCAACAATTCTATACAATACCTGGCGTTCATCACAAGTGCCCTCCTTCATCCCCATCACCTATTTCACCCATGCCCCCAGCCATCTCCCCTCTGGCAATCACCAGTTTGTTCTCTGTAGTTAAGAGTCTGAATTTTTGGCTCTTTTTTATTTTGTTCATTTGTTTTCTTTCTTAAATTCCACACGTGAGTGAAATCATATGGTGTTTGTCTGGCATATTTTTCTTTATTTGTTCATTCATTTTAAAAACATTTTTTAAACATTTATTCATTTTTGAGAGATCGAGAGAGACAGAGCATGATGGGGGGAGGGGCAGAGAGAGAGGGAGACACAGAATCTGAAGCAGGCTCTCAGCACAGAGCCTGATGTGGGGCTCAAAACCACGGACCATGCGATCATGACCTGAGCTGAAGTTGGGTGCTTAACTGACTGAGCCACCCAGGTGCCCTAAAAACATTTTTTAAGCTCTGGGTTAAGGCATACAAAGAATACAAAGATAATAACTTCCCTCATGAGCTAATGATCCAGTAGGTTAGACAGAGAAGTAAATGAAAGATTATAAAAGAAGTTTCAGAGCTATGATAAACACATGCACATGGTGTAACAAAGAATCATGGAGAAGCGGGGCCTGACCTATGGAAAGTATCAAGAAAAGCTTCATAAAGACAAGAGGCCTTAACTGAATGTTTGAGGTAAGCCAGTAGTCAGATGAAAAGTTCAGGGAAGGTCAATCCTGGCAGAAAAGACTGAATGACCCAAGGTCTAGATGTAAGAAATGGGAGGATACAAGTAAGTCTGTGTTTCTGGGGCATAAAATGTGAGGCTGGAAGGTGAAAAGAGACAATCAAGGAAGTAGGAACCAGAAAACGCTATAAACATGACAGTAAACCGATCAGCCAGTTTAAGGGGCTCCACAGAGCCCGGGCAAGGACTGAGAACCACAAGTCTGTGGGAATGCTTTGTGTGGCCAGCACGGTGCTTTAAAATGGATAGGGATGCTTTTCTCCAATTTGCCAGGCTTCCACATTCTCCCTGGTCTTGTCTCTTGTCTCTCCTTTCCTTGTTGCATCAGTCTCTGTATGGTTCTCTGCCTACGGAGGATTTAACTGACACTTAGGCCATTTGTGTCGTATTCACTATTTGTGTCCTACAAGTGTCTTTCATCTAGCTTTTACCAGATCTTGTTCCTTAAACCCTTGACATGTAGAGCTCTCGGCCCCACTTCATCCCCCCCACCAAAAAATTAGAAATTTTGAATATCAAATCCCTTTTCTAGAGATTTACAATATACTTTTGTACATTGCTGCCACTGATAAGATCTGCATTAAATAAAAACCAACTAATTTTGTGTTCGAACTAATCTGACCATGGGACCACCTCCTTTATTTAAATGAATGTCGAGTAACATCTAGAACAGCCATTTTTAGAGTGTCGTTAGGGAATGCCTAAGAGTCTCTGAGATCCTCTCAGAAGTTCTGTGAAGTCAGAAGTATTTCCTAGTAATACTACAGCATTACTGTCCTTTCCACTCTTCTTCCGCCCAGAGTATACAGTGGAGCTTTCCAGAGGCTGTATGATGTTCAGTATTATACAGAACAGATAAATACCGAAATGGATATGAGGATATATTAAGCCAAATAGTGATGTCATTTGAAAAAAATGTAAAACAGTGTCCTTTTTCTCCCTACTTAAGAAAAATATAAATGTTATTTTTAAGTTTATTTATTTATTTTGAGAGAGATATTGAGAACCGAGGAGGGACAGAGAGAGAGGGAGAGAGAGAATCCCAAACAGGCTCTAGTTGTCAGTGTGGAGCTGACTTGGAGCTCGATCCCATGAACTGTGAGATCATGACCTGAGCCAAAATCAAGTGTCTGACTCTCAACCAACTGAGCCACCTAGGCGCCACTAAATGGTTACTTTTTAAATAAAACTCTAGAGTGTTAACATGGTAATAGGTTAAAAAAATCTCTCAGTTTAGTTTTCTAAGATGTCATATTGGGGTAACTTGATTCCCTGGTTCCAGGGAAGACATTGGATTCAGGCGTGTATCCAGTCATGTCTGGATCTAAACCTAATGTTACATTTTTCAGCTACTTGCACCAATAAATTGTCCCTTGACTCCAAAAGCTTTTCATCTTCACACACCAGGGTACCAGGAAATGCAGTTTGAGAAATGTTGACCTAATCATCATGTTCATTGTAGCTGAGTATTGACATGAACTTGCATCTTCAATTGTGTTTTGGTCTTGACATCTTTTAATAGCTTAGTTTACTAGGGATTTTACATAATTATTTTGCAATTTTGGTAACAAATTAACTGATTATTTGAAACATTAAAGTAA
>NW_027530350.1:58523-99145 GCF_008692635.1 Crocuta crocuta | reverse complement strand
ACACATAAAAGTAACTATAGTATATATATAATATATATATTATATATATATATATGAATTCACAGCAAGACAGACAGACATGATCAATTGGGGAGATGTATTAAACAAATAATTATAATACCATAATCACCCTCTGTCTCAGGTAGGCCCCTGGCCACCTCTCCCTGGGTAGGTATTATTCAGGAATTAGCTTTAATCATTATCTCTGCCTGGGAAGCTTGCTGGACTCTCCAGAATAGGTTAGGCCCCTCCCCATTTACTAAAATGTTCTAATTGTCCTTGCACTTTGCCTTCAGATCACTCATCATGGTTTTAGTTAATTACTTGATGATTTGTTTGATATGTTTCTTTTCCACATGCTCCGTGTTTACCTTGATCACTCTCTCATTGTGATTCAGCTTAGTACGTGGTATATAGTGAGTCCCACTAATGTATCCTTGGAGTGAATGAATGAGTGCATGAGTGTCATGACAGGGGAGATTAAAGGTGCTGTGGGGGCATAAAACAAAGGGAGCTGACCCCTGTTAGGGGAAGGAACAGAGGACTGCTAGAGAGGTGACACAGGAGTGGAAAAGGGAAGGGTGAGTAGGAGAGCCATCCAGCTATGGGGAGAGAAGCGGGACGTCCGCTACAGCTAAGGGTAGTATTTGAAACTGATGTACAAAAAGAGTCTTGAGCCAGACTGTGAAGGACCATTTAAGTTTCTTGTTGTGTTTTTAATCTCAAGAGTTTAGACTTTATACCAACGACACTTAGAAGCCATTAGAGGATTAGAAGTAGGGAAATGGCAGATCTTTCTGCTTTAAAAGGACATCCTGATCCGTGTGTGCAGAACTGTGCAGGGACAAGCAAGTCTGGAGGTAGTGGGACCAGAGGGGTGACATGATGAAGTAAGAAACAATGTGGCTTGGACTGGGGTAGTGGCAGAGTCTCCTTCAATCACATTTTTAGTCAACACATATTACTGCACACCTACAATATACTAGGCCACGTTCTAGGAAATGGGGATATAGAGGCAAATAATACAGATGAAGTTCTTGAACATATGGGGTTTATATATGAATCGGGGGGTGGAGGGGATGTTGACACATGAGTAAGCAAATAAATAGGCCAGAAATGCTCATTACCTCTGAAGGAGGAACAAGTGGATTGACGGAGTTCCAATCCACCCTGTGCACGCCAGAGTACAATGAGAGGGAATCTTCAGGGTGACCGAAGGGTTCTAAGTGCCAAGCAGTAGGAACATCACAAGAATTCTGTACTAATGTAGCATGTGGTTTAATATATGAAGCTATTGGGTCAAACATACACAAATATGATTCAGAGATTTGAGAGACCCTCTTGTAATCTGAGGATCATGATGGCGAGGAATAAAAACGTGTAAAACACTGAAATGGAAGGGATTACAGAGAGGTCAGTTGTGGGTCTAGTTGTTATAATGCATCTTAAAATTCTTTGAACCTAATAAAGATTTACAAGGAAGATAAAATATAGAATTGCTTTCCAAAAGAAGACAAAAAGGAAAAAGAGGAAAATATTATCTCCAGAGTTAACAAACAGAAAGTAGGGAGAGACCCAGGTCTTCGTGGAGAAGATTGTTAATTGTTTTTATATTGGAGTTTTAAAATTGTCTTTTTTTCCCCTCTTCCTTTCAAACTTGTTATACATACACATATAAATGCGAAAAGCACTTTGGCAGTTGCTTATACAATTTTAAATTTTTTAAATGTTTATTCATTTTTGAGAGACAGAGAGACAGAGCAAGAGTGGGGAGGGGCAGAGAGAGAGGGAGACACAGAATCCGAAGCAGGCTCCAGGCTCTGAGCTGTCAGCACAGAGCCGGATGTGGCGCTGGAATTCAGAACAGATCATGACCTGAACCAAAGTTGGATGCTTAACCGACTGAGCCACCCAGGAGTCCCAACACGTACTGAGTTCTAAGTGTTCGCCCGAGAGCACCAGCTTTAATAACTCAGAGATGTGTCATTTGTGATAAATCTTGCCTACAGGAGTGCCCATTGCAGAACGGTGGAGAAAGAGGAAACAAAATGAAAACGTATTAATGAGACGTAGAACATCCACCAATCTAGAATTTTTGCAGGTGTCTCAATTGTCCAGCACCTCCCTTCTCTTGCTTTCTGCTGAAGATGCTTCAGAATTTGTGAGCCTAGTCTATATTTTCATTTTCTCGCCAAGGTGCCCAATTCTACATAGGGGCTTTAAAAAAAAAAAAAAAAAAACCTGGGAAGTTTTCTTCAGCAATGAAACTAACATTTAACGACACCTTCAACCTGTGTAACGTTCATCTTTGCCGACGCACAGGTGGCCTAGCTCTCCTGGGTTCCTTACATGGGGGTGTACGTATGCACACCTCTCTTACCTTTACGGAATACGGAAGGGACATAACCGCCAAGCGGTTGGCATGGCGCGTGGGGAACCCTGTGGAAATGTAATGCATGGTCGGGTTCATGAGGCGCCCTGGCTCCTAACCCTTGGTCTCCTAGTTCTGGGTCAGGATCGGTGCCTGTAGGCTCTGCTCCCACATTCAAAACGTGCCTTACTCAAAGCCACTCGAGTAGGTGCTTTGGGGGTGCAGAAGCAGGGGCGCTCTGGTTTTCTAAGACTGCCAAAATAATTCGGAACCTATATTTGGAAGCATGATAGAGGCTATACCCTCAGGATCCTCAAGGATATTCCTTAGTGAATTTCTTTTGGGGGGAGGGGAGGGGGAAGGGACTTCAGAGGTCACCAAGCCCAACTCTCTTAAATCCTAGAGGAGACACTGAAGCTCAGGGATGCTTACTGCCAGAGCGATGTCTGATGTCACCTTACCCTGCATCCTTAACTGAGGCCCTACCTGCAACGGCCCCGGCCCGTCTCCCCGCAGCTGAGGACCGGCGAGGGGCGTGTGGCACCGCTGGAAGCACCCACAGCCTTGTCCTCTCTGTGCGGTCGGGGAGGCGGCCACTGAGCGAGAGTAAGAGAGCGAGGGAGGGAGAAAGGAAGGAGGNCCCGCCGCCCCCCTGCGCCCTGCGGAGAGCAGAGGCTGGGCTCGCCCGGCCGGACCCGGTGCGTTTGAATTTCCCCCGCGGCGCAGCATTGGCTGCTAACCTGTAATGGATGACTGCACACTCCCCACCCCTGCCCAACCCCAAACTCCTTCCATTTCTCACTAGGAGCTAAGACTGAACTTAGAGGGTCGGGGGAGTGAGCGCAGCCGTGTCCCTTCCCGCCCACCGCCTGCAGGGGCTGGCTCCCGGGGCTGGCCGCTTTGCAGGGGTGCTGCGGGCCGCCCTGCAGGAAGGGAGCGCGGGGCGGAAGGTGGCGGTGCCTGCGCTGCAGGCGGCCGCTGGAGCACCCGGTGGGGATGCCCAAGGCGCCAGGCGGGCGGGGAAGCCTGGTTGCAGGACTGGGGCTCCGCTCGCGCCTGGGTGCACGAAGGAGCACCACGTGCCTTCCCACTAAGGTGGGCGGCCGAGGGAAGCAGGGGTGCGTGATGGTGGTGAGGTTCTCCCCCCTGACGCAGCCTCACTACAGTCTAGCAAGTAACTAAACTTCTAAAAGACGAGAAAGACGGCTGGGAACTGCAGTGGAAGATAGTAGAAAGGAAGGGGTAAATCTGTAATATTATGCTTTCTGGTGGTTTATGCTCTTGTGTTTTCTTGGAAATTGCAGTGCAGTTGGTTGGATTCATTCAAATGTTCTTGTCTGGTGCTGTGAACTCTTTCTCAGAGGAAGTGGAGGGCTGACTGTGCATTTTTTTTTTTTTTTATGGGAAAAGAGAGTTGGGTTTGGACTCCATTGTTTTTCAGATTCAAAGGTGATTACTAAACCAAATGAGATACATCAAAACATGGCATTGCTTGGATTGTATGAGTTTTGACATGTGCCAGTGTCTTGAACTCCATTATTTGTTATCATAGGCTTTTTGCTAAATATTCATTGTCCACTGTTTTGTATTTTATGGAGCTAGTTTGATTACCTACTAAAACAAAGGTCAAGCTACTATAAGCCATACTTCAGAACACTTGTATTTGTGTATTAATAAAAATAATCTTTACCTATTGAGATAATTTTTTTCTTAAAAAACACAACTTTTGCGACAGAGATTACACCCATCTATATGGAAGTGATGAAAAACTTTTTCTTTCATCAGAGTATGCTGCAGTCAAGAATGACCTATTTTCCCATCAGTTTTCTCCTCCCACATATAAAGTCTGTAGATACTGAGTGCTTACACTGCAGATGAGACTATTGAATGCTGTGGAATGTGAGTTAAGAATCCTTAATTCAGTGTACAATGCCCATCTACTATATGCATCATGTGGTGCCAGGTAATTGAGGAACCTATTAACAAAAGACTTAAAATTCTCAAACACGAGAGAATTTTCTTTCAGAAAAAGAAAGGGAGCTGCGGTAGTTGGCTACTACTTTTTATCTTTTCTAACACCTTAGGGATATGGCATTTTCATAGCAGTAATGGTGAAGTGAGTGTTGAGCATTGAAAGAGCTGTAGGGAATGAATGAGCTCTAGGGACAGCTTGGATTGGTGGGAACCATGGATGGGTGTGGCCATGTAGAAAAGAGTGACCTGCTGGATTCTCCTTCTCTGTAAGAATGTTAATGGTCTGATAGGCCAAAGGGTCTGTCTGATGATCACTTATCATAACTTAGCAGTCTTGATATTACATTGGTAATAGTGAAATTCGCAACTCCATTTTTCCAAAAAAAAAAAAAAAGAACCCATGCAAATTAGTAAGCCTAGCTAGAAAATTTTTATTTGCAGATTTAATGTCATCAGATTTCATAGGTACAGTTTTCCTAAATGTCATGAGGATTGGGTTTTTCTAAGACTTATGCAAAATATATTAACCATTATTCTGGACCCCATTTTGTCCAGAATAATGCATTTAAAAATGTTTTTTTTTTTGAAATGGGGGGGGAGAGAGAGAGAGAGAGAGAGAGAGAGAGAACACAAGCAAGGGAGCATCCTGGAGAGAGGGGGACAGAGAATCAAAGTGGGCTCCACCCAGACAGCAGTGATCCTTTTGCTGGGCTTGAACTTAGGAACTGTGAGATCATGACCTGAGCCAGAGTCTAAGGCTCAGCTGACTGAGCCACCCAGTCCTGCCCCTGTACTGCATTTTAAAAGGGGCATCTTCTTTAGGAAAGAAGTAATATTAGGAGCAATGTGTTCATAAGAATACACATTAGATTTGGTTGCATTTTACTGAGTTGCAGTATCTACCTCTGATACCTAAAGGAGCCCTGATCATTGAGAGATACGTTCCAAAATAGTTACAAGTGAACTGCTCTAATGCCTGGAGTGTGTTTCAAAATAATAAGTGGGGAGCTTTAGGGGTAGGGAAGTGGTTTCTTATAGATGAAACAAGATTGGCGATGGGTTGATGGTTGTTGAAGCTGGTGATGAGTTTGTGGAGTTCATTCTACAATTCTTCCTACTTTTATGTATACCAGAGGTCTTCTTTCAAAGTTCTAGCTGAGAGAATAGACTTCGTTTGACTTGTCACTAATTTAACATTTTTACTCATATCAGCTCCTTTAGGTTAGACTTGGTACCAAATAAGAGATTTTTTTTTAAATTTCCATTGAAGTTGTGGGTGTTAACTACTTGGGGTTTCTGAATGCCTCTGAATTAGAATGAAATCATTTTGTATCAAGTAGCATGTTTGCAGTTTACAGTAAAAAATGAGGAGGAGCCAGTTTTATTGTTTTTGTTTCAAGTGGGGACAGTGTAGCTATGCAATTCCTCAAGAAAAAAAGTTGAATTTAGTTTTAAATGCATTTATTTTTATTTATTTTTTAATTTTGAGAAAGAGAGAGCGAGCGAGCTGGGGTGGGGGGGGGGGGAGAGGGAGGGGGGAGAGAAAAAGAGAGAGAGAGAGAGAGAGAGAGAATCTTAAGCAGGTTCTATGCCAGCACTGAGCCTGCCAAGAGGCTCAAAAATACGACCCCAAGATCACTACCAGAGCTGAAATCAAGAGTCGGACACTCAACTGACCGAGCCACTCAAGTGCCCCTAAATGAATTTAGAAGAATGCCCAGAATAGTGTAAAAATTACAGTGACTTTAAAAAATCTTTTCCATTCTCAACTCATGATTGAATAGTCAAAAATGAATCAGCCTTACTGAACGTTTGCAGATTGCCCATGCCCAGATTGAAAAGAAAAAAAAGTACTAGATCTAGAGTAGATTGGCTTTTCCTCTACCAACCTTGCCAAAGAAAAAATAGCATGTGGTTTGTGCTATATATTTACCACATCGTATTCATACTTTGGTTTGCAAAGAAGAAGAAGAAGAAGGAAAAAAAAAAAAACTTCCAAAAAGTTGCTTGCAAAATTTATGTGTGTTTTTTTCCCTTTTAATCCATATAACCATATTCAAAGTTTGGAGGTCTGCTACAAGATAAGGTTTTCAGAAAACAATCTCTGTTGCCTTTTTAACTCCTTCGCCCAAACCCCAGTTCGCACACCGACCTCCCTGGCTGTTTGTTACCCAAACAAGGGAGCAATCACTACTGCAACTCTGATGTAGAGGTGGGCAGGCTGTTTGAAAAAACAGATAACAAAGTAGCACAAATGTCAAGCATCCTGCCTCATTTAACCCTGCAAATGATGACATTTCAAGGAAGTTTTTTTTTTTTTAAGATTCTCATTTCATATGAACTATAGTATCTGGTAAGTGCATTTATAAGTCTTTTAAGTCATATATTTAAGATTTATATAATGTGTTCAAACATTTCTAAGTATAACGAATTCATTTGTAACTCAGTTTGCTGTGATTTCTTAGGATGAGCTTCTGTGTTCCTTTGTTGAGTGTAGTAAGTTCTAGAAGGTAAAGACTGCCTGTTCGGCTCACTGCATTCTTGGCAGCATCTAACGCCATGCCTGGCATGTTTCATTTACTGAAGAAGCTTTTCAGATGATGCAGGACACTAGAAATTCGCACATATGTAAGTTAGCTAAAGTAGACTAAAAAGTAGTGCTTTTTATGCAGTCATGCACATTCTCTATCCCGACCCCGGTGTCTGGAGAGAAGGTGTGGGATAGGAGAGTGGTTGGGTCAGCCGCTGGTTGAGCCCTGGGGGTGTCCGGCACCGGGCACCAATCCCGCCCTTGCGAGCAGTCTTTCCAGTGAGGAGACTACCAGACCAGAGGCCCTTTACTGGTGTGTGTGGGCGGCCCACCCCACACCTCAACTCTTCTCCTGGTCTCCATTTTTGGCAAGGGAGGGCTACAACACCCTGGAACAGACATTTCTAATGTGTGGTCTGTATTGAAGTCAACAAAATAAATGACTGTATCAAAGTGAACAATGCCATGCTTTCGTAATTTCTTTGGGGAAAACCATTGATGACTTTTATATACGATTTAGTTCTTGTGTTACCTTCTGAAAGGTGGTTCTCAGCTGCACATTTGAAGCCCTTGGAGAGAGAGCCAGTTGGCTCTTTCCCTTAGGGATGTGGCTTCTGTTGGCTGAGGGTGGCATCTGGGTGCAGAGACCTTCTCAGAGACAGGGAACAAAATCTTTGTGTTACATTTCTTTGCATAGAATCGTTAACCATTATTACTGCCACAATGTTTTTGTACCAACTGACATTACTTGTGAAAAAAAAAATGGGTGTCCCAGAAATTTCAGGACATTTTAATCGCAGAAAATCTATATTTGCACATTTGATATTTGAAAACATTTTTTTGAATGTTTATTTTTGAGACAGAGGCATAACATGAGCAGGGAGGGGGGCAAGGGGGGAGGGGCAGAGAGAGGGAGACACAGAGTCTGAAGCAGGCTCCAGGCTCTGAGCTGTCAGCACAGACCCCTCCGTGGGGCTCATCCTCGTCAACTGCAAGATCATGTCCTGAGCTGAAGTCGGATGCTCGACCAACTGAGCCACCCAGGGGCCCCTGAAAGCGTTTCTGGTCATATGTACTTGGAGAGGGTCTGGGATCTAGTTAGGACGCAGATCCCCAGGCAGCATGCCAGGGCCCTGAGATTCTGCATTTCTGACAGGTGTTCGGACTGTACTTTCAGTAGCAACAGCATCGGGCACGGCCGCTGCTGTTTGATGGCGCTTAGTCAGACAGCAGGCCTGGAGCTCAACCAGTTTTAGGGTCCCCGGGCATTTCTCCCTAACAGCGCACTATTTCTGTAGCTCAGCAGTTTTCTGGTGGTGAGCCAAGTAGGTCTTGGCATCATTCTTCTTTCTTGAGGTCTCAACCCAATAACCCTTCACATCAGCTTCCCCAGGCTTCTCTGATTTTGTGGGAACCCGACAGGCATTAAGTGAGCTTTTTAAAAAAGTGTGATTGAAAAGCTTTCCTTATATAAAAACTCACATATTCTGATGTGTACTAATTATTTTAATTTTTTTAAATGTTTATTTTGGAGAGAGAGCATGAGCAAGGGAGGGAGAGAGAGAGAGAGAGAGAGAGAGAGAGACCGAATCTGAAGCAGACTCCTCCAGGCTCGGAGGTGTCAGCACAAAGCACGACGCGGGGCTCAAACTCACAAACTGCGAGATTATGACCTGAGCTAAAGTCAGATACCTAACCGACTGAGCCACTCAGGTGCCCCTGAAGAAAGTATGAAAAATAAACATGGATTGTAAATAGTTTTGCTTCATGAGTGACCCCTCTCCCAGGATTATAGCTAATCCTTATTATATCTGCAAGACTGAAATAATAAAATTTGTATTAGTGGGTGCATATTTGTTGAAGGGTTATTATTTCATTTTGAGAATCTCAGATACGGAGAGAGTACTTTCTAGTTTATGTCTGATGGTTGGTTAATAAACCTGCACATCTTTTTGACCACTTTTATAAAGACAAACCAGGCAATGAGAGACCTGGTATTAATTGACGGAGTTTATATTATAAACTTCTAGAATTCTCCCTTTTCTCACCCAGTCTATACCTACTAATGAGCAAATGCGCATGAGGTACCTTGAATTTTTGAAAGAAGAGGACAATAAATTAAACAATTGTTATTTACACAATTGATAGCTAATTATCTATCCCCTTTACTTGGCGGTTGAAACCCCCTCAAAGTGTTGTCAGAGCTCCAGGAGGAGACAATTTCAAGAGAAGAGTAACACTTGAAGAAATGTTTAGACAGACAACCAGCTAACATTTCAATGGGGGTATTTTGGGTGGGACAATCCCTTACATTGTAGAAATTTTAGCACCTCCCCTCACCGGCATCTATCCATGCAGCCCGCTCACCCAAGCAGCCCTCTTCACCCCCTGAGACCCTAAATATTACCCCCTGGCAAACGTACCGCTCCAGTTGAAGAAATACTGAGGAGAGTTTCAACCAAAAGGGAAATTTGCTTCTGGCTTTAGGTTTTGAGGAGGCCGTAGGCAATGGATTTCTCCCTCCCTTCTTCGGCTTCTTAAATTAAGGAAAAAGGCCAGACCAACATGGTGGCTAAAGATGGTGTTCATTTTGCCTGGGTTTAAGCTTCATGCTTTGAATACCCAAGTGGGTTTTATCATCTCATCCAGGGTGTCGTGAATGACCTACAGACCAAAAGCTTGTCTACCTTCGCTGATCACATGTGATTTTCCTTGACGCTTCTCCCCTCTATGAGGACTTTCACGTTGCCAGGCAATTTTAATAGTTTCCCTGTGAATCTCGCATGTGTACGTGTGCTGTGAATCAGAGCTACTCATAAAAAGGGATTAGAAATCAATGTTTCACCAACACCGAGGGCAACTGTATTAATTATTAATTTTGGAGGGACGTAAAGACTCTTGCAAGGATGAATTTTTGTGTCCGTACGTCAGTCACACTTTATTAAATGATCGATGATAATTGCTCTACACCCTGCCTTCTGTTCCCCCCTCAGATGGATCCTAATAGAATATCCGAAGATGACACTCACTGCATTAATAGAATTTTCAAACTCCATGAAAACGCAGATTTGCAAGACACAACTCTGGAGAGTCAAGACACAAAATTAATACCTGATTCGTGTAAGAGCATTAAACAGGCCTTCCGGGCAGCTGTACAAAAGGTGAGTCCACATGAGGATATAAGTCAAGGGCCTGCACTGACCCTGTTAATACTGAAAATTAATACTGGCTAAGTGCTGTTGACTTTGTTCTTTTTCATTTTAATCATTTGTAAAAGAGCTAAAGAGAATTTTTAAGGAGATGAGCAGAATTCTCTTGAAGTTGGTAGTGGTTTATTATGGTGACCAGAGACTTTCTTGCACATATTCTCTCCTTTCCTCTCTTTTCTTTTCTTTCCTTTTCATTGTTTTAAGAGGAGGCACTTAAATTCATGCATTGAAGGAGGACAAAGCTAGTTGGTGGTAGTCAGTGCGTCACTTTGCTAGTTTGAATTCTCTGCCCTAGAAACCTTTCCCTCAGCTTATAGGACTTGCTGCCGTTGTCTTTACACTTGGTTTTGTAATGGTAGGATCTCCTATTCCACATCTGTGGACCCAGGACTCTGTTAAATACTTGTAACTGGTCTGGGGGAATCTGGGTGGCTTAGTCAGTTAAGTGTCCAGCTTTGGCTCTGGTCATGATCTCATGTTTCGTGGGCTTGAACCCCATGTCTGGCTCTGTGCTGGCAGCTCAGAGGCTGCAGCCTGCTTCAGATTCTGTCTCTGGCTCTCTCTGCCCTTTCCCCACATGTGCTCTGTCTCTCTGTCTCTAAAATAAATACAAATTAAGACAAAAATAAAAAAAAAATACTTGTAACTGGTCCAGTGTTGTCATCTGGAGTGAGGAGGTAAGCAAGCAGAGCAGGAGGCGATTTGCTGACCAAGGTGGAAATTCTGCATCCGTTTTCTCATTTCCTGGGAGAGCTGGGTGAGGAGGGAGGAGATGGGGATGAGAAGACCAGTGACTTCTCTTAATCTACAGCTCTAAGTGAGAAACACTGTAATATCTGTATGTTCTACTTTTCTGAATAGAGTCACTTCAGATTTTGCAGCCTTGGAATTATTTTATGGACTGACTCCACCCAAAACTGGGTAGAACCCAATGACTTCAGTGAATTCTAGCAAGCACGTCTGTGTGGATTCTTGCATATACCCATAGATCCCAATCCCTAGTTTGCAGCTCCCTGGACTATCTCTGATCATCTTAGAGTAAATCCTAAAGCTCTCAAACTCCTTAAATCTAAATTGAGTTTTAATTTAGTCTATTTTTTAAAAACTCCACATATAGTAATAGCATTTTTAAATGTTTATTTATTTATTTTGAGAGAGAAAGAGAGAGAGAGAGAAAGTGTGTGCACATGTGTGTGTAAGCTGGGGAGGGGCAAAGAGAAAGGAAGAGAGAATTCCAAGCAGGCTCCATGCCATCAGTGCTGAGCTTGAGAGCCTGATGCAGGTCTCAATCCCACGACCCTGGGATCATGACCTGAGAGTAAATCAAGAGTCGGGTGCTCAACTGACTGAGCCACCAACACACCCCTAGTAATAGCATTTTTAAAAAAGGATGTATCAGAGGTAGAGAGGAAGGGAGATGAAGGTGTTTTGTGTGACCCATAAAGTTGATATTTGCTGTACTCTATCAAATCTAAGATACCACCAATTTTCAACTTACATCATTATTTAATGCATTGGAAAGAAAGAATGAATGAAGGAGGGAAGGAAGGAAGGAAGGAAGGAAGGAAGGAAGAAAACAAGGAAAGAAAGAAGGAAGGAAGGAAGGAAGAAAAAATTAAACACGATCCTCATAGATTCTGTTTGTGTCTTAATTTCAGAGTTAGTCTGCTCATTTTTTTGTTTCATTTTATGTTTTAATTTCATTGGTTTGCTTTTTATCCTATCTCCCAAATGTTGAGCAATCTATCTATAAACAATAATTTACATGTACGAGAGGTAATCTATTAGTTAAAAACCAAACCCCTAATTAAGGTATTCTGGTTAGGTAAATGATTGTCTCCTTATTTTCTGTGTGAACTGACCTATATTGTATCTCCGTACAATGAAGAGATAAGCTTTTAATTTAACAAGTGTCCTGGTTCTTAAAAATTATCCTTCTGTTTGTTTTTTTCGTGGAAGAATAAGATCAGCCAAGATAATTTTGAAAATAAAAAATATTAAGAATATTAAAAAATATTAAGAACAGGTAGCATTAACATTTATTTAGAAGAATGCAAAAGTGGTTCATCTTAACGAGTCAAAAGAGAAAAACATTAGCATCTCGTAGATACTAAGAAGTGATTGACAAAATTTCGCATTTATTTCTGATGTTTAAAATCCATTAGAAAACAGAACCAGATGGATTCTTGATGTTCTAAATACCTCAAACTAAAAGTTGGCAAATGATGAAAAACAGAAACATTTTCTTAAAGTCAGGGACACAACAAAGATGCCTAGTGTCCCGGCATTATTTACCGGGCATTATTAGTTCAGAATACTAGCTGATGTAATTATAGGAGAGAATGAAATAAGAAAGCATATGTAAATATACATAAAAATACGTGGAAAAGCCAACATTTGCATATGCTGATTGTATACTTGGGAAAATTCAAAAGAACTAAAAGGCTGCAAGCAAAATAAATCAGCTTGTAAAAATTAGTAAGTAATAATCACTAGCTGTCCCTATTTCAAACAAGAATTCGAAAACACAAAACACAAGAATTAGCAAATACAAAAGTGCCTGGCTGGCTCAGTCAGTGGAGCATGTGATTCTTGATCTTGGGGTTGTGGGTTTAAGTCCCACGTTGGGTGTGGAGATGGCCTAAAAATAAAATTAAAAAAAAAAAAAAGAAAGATGAAAGAGAACACAAATGAAAGATTCCGTTCGTAATTTTTAAACAGCCCTAAAAATTAACTTAACAAGGCATGGACAAAGGCATGGAGATTAAAGTAGAAAACTACAGAGGCATTTACAAGGTAAAGATGTAACCATGTAAAGTCCTGATCTGCGGAAGGGACCATACACCTTAAAGTAGACTTTACTGGATGCGTGAATGTGTGTGTGTATAAAATCTAGTATACTAGAACGTGATTTTAAATAAGTGGACATAGTTTGAATTATTCAAAACCAGTACTGGGAGGATTTGTTTACTATTTTTGAAAGTGACAGCCTTTCACCGTCTGAGGTGAAAACAGATCCCAGCCGGAGAGAGTACTTTGGCCGGTCGCTGATCCCTGGCCGTCCCACGCCTTCTGCAGTTTCCGAGGACTTCTCTGTCCCTCCCTGCCCCATCAGAACTCCCCTGTTCATTGTCCCATTTCCTTTGAGCTTTCCAAGTGACTGCCTAGATAGTATGACAAACCAATTTGTACTTAAAATGAGCAACAATGACAGAAGTTTCACTGTTTTGGGAGCTTTTTGGAGCCTTGGTGCCTTGTTCCAAATAATAACATTCATATTAGAGATTCGGTACCTGGGAAGCCAAAGGAGAAAGATTTGTGGGCAGACAAGAATAAGTAACTCTTCTTATGAAAGGCACACAGTTTTGATTGTATTTACAGATTACTGTGACTCAGAGGACGAGTAGAGCTTTACTGTTAATAGCACATTTTTTTGTTGTGCTGTGAGATTTACCCATTATTCATGGGTAATAACACTACACACAGACAATCCTTTTTAAAGAGTAAGGAGCTGTCATAACATACCAATGTGTGTTTGGAGGTAGAAAATGCCATTGCTTCCCCCAGACAAGAGGATCTTTAAGAAGGAGACGAGTGTTCTCCATCCCTTATCATTAGAATCAAGCCATGTTTATTAAGTGCACACACAGTGCTAGGCATTTTGCCATCATGTCTCCTATATCCAAAGGCTTACTCTTCTTTCACCTTCGCCAAATAGTGATTTGCCGGCTGTGTTATCGTTTGATGAAGATTATTGGTTAATATGACATTCTGTACATCTTGCCAAAATAATCAGATTTCTCATTTCTCTTGGCAATGCTGAAAATCGGATGGAGGCATCAGGCGTCCATGAGTAGCTTTGGATCTCAGTTTCAGTTCTAATATAGATATTGAGTGAACCCGTAAGACAAAATTACATGTGAGGCTGCAGTCATTATTGAAAGATCAACCCATCCAGTGGTAACAAATGCTAGACATAAGCACAATATTACATTATATGTGTGCAAAAAGTGGTGTTTACCCAGCCCGTCTTTGGTCAGACAAGTAATGCTGTTTTTCCCCCTTTTTTTTGTTTGTGGCTGGGCTTTCTTGGCTTTTTTTCCCCTTTAGCACAGAACTCTGAAAGCCTCTCAGCGATCCAGCCCTACCAACCACAGTTTACAAAGTCTAGCATAACAGTCTATGACAATAAAGAAAACACTAGTACAAATATGGTGTCCAATTTATAGAGCAATTCTTGTTTCCAGCTTTGGCAGCCTCTCTGGCCTCTGCGAGCCTGAGGAGTGGAGTGGTAAGCTCAGGCCTGAGCAGGGGCACTTGGGCCTTAGATCTCCCGGCCAGTCTCTGTGGAAAACCATGTGTTTATGCACTAAATATACATTCTGAGCCCTCAGGGCTGTGACTTGGCTAGATGTCAGTATGCCCAGTTGTTGATTTCATGTTGCGTACCTGGTTGTGAAAAACATCCCAAAACTTACTTTGAAAAGTATTCTAAAGAATGAGAGGGAGGAGACAGATGAATGTGGGATCTTCAGTGCATTCAAGATAACCTCCCCCCACCCCAGACGTGGGAAGGCAACATGAAGATTTATTTGTATCACTTTATTTATTTATTTATTTTAACATTTCTTTTTTATGTTTATTTATTTTGAGAGAGAGAGAGCATGTGCACGAGTGGGGAAGAGGGTCAGAGAGAGAGGGAGAGAGAATCTTAAGCAGACTCCAAGCTCTGCAAGGAGCCCACCGTGGGGCTTGATCCCACGACCATGAGATCACGATCTGAGCCAAAATCAAGAGTCGGACGCTTAACCAACCAACCCACCCAGGCACCCCCCACATGTATGTGGATGTTTTTAATATTAGCTTTTAAAACATTTTTGTGACTATTCTATAATGTACCTAATATACAGGAATATTTTACTTAATGCTTAAATTAATAAATACCCATGTTTGGGAGTATGAAAACATTTTCCCCAAAAAAGCTGTATAAACAGAAGTGTTGAGAGGCCGTGGAACGAAGGTGCAGCCTCTATCAGGACAAGGAGTGCAGCACCTTTGACTACGTCACATGTAATGTAGCCTCAAGAATGAAGGCACAGAACAAATAGGTGACTGATGACTTATGGAACTCTGAGCTAATATTTGTAAATAAACATGGGTTGTCAACCAACTCATGAAGCCAGAGTGTTAGTAGCCTGGTTCTCATTTATGTGATGTCTGAACCAGTGTTACAACGGATAATTATTAATATTGTAGCCAGAGGCTATACGGCCCCAATACAGATACAGTAATACAGATAATTTTTGTTGAAAGTTATCTTCATCCAGGCTTTTTCCTTTGGACATGTTTTCCTCAGGTCTCTGCCTTTCCATAGCTTGTAAACTATCTAGAGGCAGGCCTGTAATGCGAACTGAAAACACAACTCTGGCTTCTTATTTAAGTATGATTTTATAAAACTCTAATTTTGTTGCAGAAAAGCCAAAGATGATAATGACTGCCAATAAACTGTCGTGTTGGCATATTCTCTTTTTTTTTTTTAATGTTTATTTATTTTTGAGGGAGAGAAAGTAAGAGAGACAGAGCACAAGTGGGGAAGGGACAGAGAGAGAGGGAGACACAAAATCTGAGGCAGGCTCCAGGCTCTGAGCTGCCAGCACAGAGCCCAACGTGGGAGCTCGAACTCAAAAGCTATGAGATCCTGACCTGAACTGAAGTGGGATGGTCAACTGACTGAGCCACTTTGAGCTTCCAAAAGCTTACTGGAAAATGGGGAGTAAAACAAGAACCGCCATTATTGAACAACTAATTCTTACCTAGAATTCTTACTTTATTCCCTGAGTATCAGTACATATTTGGTCTCATCTCCTGTAGGATTCACAGTGTAAATGAAACTACCTCCTCATATAAGAATGGTGTCCCCTTGGAGTGCTTGAGTGGCTCAGTTGGTTGAGTGTGCGACTCTTGGTTTTGGCTCAGGTCATAATCTCACGGCTTGTGAGAATGAACCCTGGATTGGGCTCTGTGATAAACAGTGGGAAGCGGGCTTGTGATTCTCTTTCTCCCTCTCTGTGCCCCTCCCTGCTCATTCTCTCTCTCTCTCGCAAAACAAACAAACAAACAAACAAACAAACAAAAAGAATGGTGTACCCAAAGATTTTCAATGCTTTGATCCCTAAGGAAGTACTCACTGTTATGTGGCACAGTCTACATTGCTGTAACAATGAGAACCCCTCACTCAAACTAAATAAGACAGAAGTTTGTTCTCTCCCGTACAGAAATCTGGGGTGAGCAGTCCAGGAGTGGTAGGGAGGCTCCCCTATCCTCAACTGGTACCTTCTATACCTTCCATCTCTTGGTCCAAGTTGGCTTTTCCATTTGTTGATATTTCCAGACAGAGGAAAGGGAGAGAGAAAAGGCAAAGGTGGTACCTGGGAGCTGATATGCCATCACATCTATTGGCTGGAACTTACTCGTATGATCACATCTTGCTGCAAGGGAGGCTGCACAATACCATCTCTAGTTGAGCCGCCATTTGCACCCAGGTTCGAGGAAGGGGGGTGCCCATAGCTGGGAGGAGGAGAAGCTTCATTCTAAGGGACAGTGACCAGTCTCCAATACTCACTAAACCGTGTTTAGGCAGGTGTGAGCTCATTGTATGAGCAGACTTAACTCTGAATACATAAATCTATGAAAAATTTGAATGGCTAAGATTTTCTTTTCTTTTTTTTTTTAATGTTTTATTTATTTCTAGGAGAGAGAGAGACAGAGTGAGCAGGGGAGGGTCAGAGAGAGAGGGAGACACAGACTGAAACAGGCTCCAGGCTCTGAGCTGGAGTCTGGCAGTCAGCACAGAGCCCGACGCGGGGCTCGAACCCACGAACCGCGAGATCATGACCCAAGCGAAAGTCAGACGCTTAACCGACTAAGCCACCCAGGCGCCCCTAAGATTTTATTTTCTAAAAGTTAAAATACTTTAGAATTTATTTGGATTCCAGGAGAGAGAGAAATTTAAAGGTAGATTTAACAGCATGCATCTAGTGGAAGAACTTTCAAAGATTTGTTTAGGCATATGTGTCTCCACATCTGTGATCTTCGAATGAACCTTGACTGTCACCTGCACAGTTTTTAGTAGATTTTATGGATTCAAGAACATTTTTTTAAAGCCAAAAAGTTTATCAGATTAAGTGGTTGTTTTCTCCATATAGAGAGGTGATCTTTTATAATTCCTATGTCAATTATTGCAAGAAGGCTATTCCCTTTTTAAAAATTAAAGCACAGGGGCGCCTGGGTGGCTCAGTCGGTTAAGCGTCCGACTTCAGCTCAGGTCATGAGCTCACGGTTCGTGGGTTTGAGCCCCGCGTCGGGCTCTGTGCTGACAGCTATCTCAAAGCCTGGAGCCTGCTTCAGATTCTGTGTCTTCCTCTCTCTCTGACCCTCCCCTGCTCACACTGTCTCTCTCTCAGAAATAAATAAAATATTTTTTAAAAATAAATAAATAAAAAATAAAAATTAAGGTACATAAGAAATAAAAAATTGAGTAGATCTTAAATACTTACAAAGTTGTGATCATGACATTTGTTGTATAGCCATTATTTCTCATTTGCTTTTTAGTGAAATACACACATAACAAACATAAGGGGAAAAATTAAACCCCATTCATTATCGCTTTGCCTTTGTATATGAGTATGTATGTGTCCCAAGAAAATTTCTTGTAAACCCACAAGGAAACTTGGGGTTTGGGGGCACTGGTGTTCCCAAATCAAGATGTTAGTCATGTAGTGGTTTTCCAATGGGATTTCATCTACACCATAACAGTTTTGGGAACTGCAATTCCATCAACCCCAATCATATCTAGCATTTATGAAAGCTGTTGTTATGGGAAAGATCAAGTAAGACCCACAGAATTTTCCTACAAAACCAAGGCCATCTAATGCCTTTTGGCCAGCAATCGGCTTTTGGCTATGGTGTGCTCCATCTTAGAGGCAAAAGGTAGAAGGGTTTGCAAGAGGGAAATAACAGTGAGTGGCATCAGCAGAGGTGGGCTTATCTGTGTGCTATAAGTATCCTAGGATGGGAGAAAAGATATTTGGGGTTGGTAAAGGAAAGACATGCCTGGAAGAGAACATCTCATTATGTGGACTGGGATCTTGAGCTACAGTTTTAGAACTGAATAACACGGAAGTCCTTGGCTGGAAGGGAAGGTGGCAGAGGATGGATTGGACTGTCCCCCCAAAGTGGCCCATCCTAGGGGAAACATAACCTGTGGAGGTGGAGAGAATGATGTTTCCTAGAGCAGTTTCCCAAACCTGCTTGATCTTAAGAATCACTTTGGGACCGTAAAGAGGCTCCCAGATTGGTCACAAAGACTTGGTAGTCCAGGAGTAGACTTTGTGATTGCAGAAATCCTCTCTGAGAAGAGCTGGTCTGTCTCTAAAGGAAGACTTCAGGGAGGTAGCACCTAGGACCAAGGAGGTGTTCTAAGCATCTTAGAAAGAAATGAGAGCCACTGGGGTACAGGGAGATCATTGGTGAATTTAAGTGACTATATTTGAGAAGTCGGAGCAAGGCTGTGTGGTGTGGAAAAGGTGGCTTTTGAAAGTTGCAAAGAGCAGCCTATCGCTAAAATGATTAGACAGAGGTTTGCTTGAACTTTCTGAGATTCAGGGTCCGAGTTTTGGTCCCATATAGCTTCCTCATCACTAGGGTACTTCCCTTGCCCCCAGTCTGTACCTTTTTGGGTGGTGGTGGTTGTGGTGATAGTAGTAAAGATGATAATGATAACCACAAATCGTGAAGCTCATAGTCATCAGAAAGTTCTGGTGGACTCAGAAACTCTTCCTCTCAGTGTCAATACCTGCTTCTTATCTGATTGAACCCTTTTCTGGTGCAGGACCATACCATCTTCTCCATCTCCCCAACCACAGCCGGAACATGGCCTTACATGCTCCATTACCAGCTCTTCACCTGGCCCCCATCCTGTGGATTCTCCCTCCTTGCAGTGACTTCTCCCACCCAGTCACTATTGCTGTCACCTTAATGCAGGTGTCACCATCGCTCTTTCTTGCCCGGGCCACTGCAAGTGTCCAGCCCATCTGTGATCTCACTGCCTCTAACCCATCCTTTCCACAGCTGAGTGGCTTCTAAAATGCAAATCTGAACATGTCTCTTATTTTCCTGCTTAAATAATCCTCCAGTCGACCCCCGTAACCAACAGGATAAAGTGTGAGCTGCTGAACACGTAACACAAACTCTTATGCTCTAGAAACCTCATTCTAAACCCTGCCTCTCCAGGCTCATTACCTGGCATGCCATCCCAGCACCCCACCCAGCCTGTGCTCAGCGGCCCTGCCACAGTAAAGCGCTGGCAGTTCCCTCAGCTCGCTGTGCCCTTCCCTACTCTGCTTCCCTGCTGTGATCCGAGGCACAGAGAGGGCAGATGGCATCTCTCCCAGAAACACAGCCTCCTCAGCACCGCACAGGATACCTGGCCTCTAGCATCCATCAAGAAACTTTGTGGAACGAATGGATGGATGAATGAAAGAGGGGTGCTTGTGCATAGTCCTTTATAGGCTATTCCAGACCTTTCTTGTGTAGTTAGTTCTCTGATTGTCTTTCAAACTCCAGCACAGTCCCTACTTCCCAAAGCAGGCCCCTACTGATGCCCGCCTGCCCACCTTTGGGTTAGGAGCTTCTCCTGGGCATGCCCAGGGCCTCTTTATTCGCCCCTGTCATTCAGTACATCCATTGCAGAAGCGTGGGTGAGCTTTCCACGGACGGGGACTGTGTGGTGTTTAGTTTCTCTCCCGAGTGACGGGCACACAGTAGGTGCTCAGCGGAAGGAAGAGCAGTTTAATGAATAAGTGGTCGAGCTGTGCTCGTCCCTGCTTTCAGTGTCGTCAGAGGCTGGTTGTTTGACGTTGCCGGAAGCTAGCCGCATGACGCATGCTCAGAAAGACCCACAAGCGCCTGCGTCACTCCTGCGCCGGCCGCTTATCCTGCGTCGCGCAGAGAGGAGTTTCTACCTGTGGGGTGTGAACACGTTGAGGGACCGTGAGGCTGGAGGACCTTGATTTGCCACCCTGTCCCTTCCTCCCTGGCCTTATTTGTCCGCAGCGGCTGGCCTGGTACCTCCGTGCCCTTTGGAGTCGCATTCCTGGCAGACTGATACTTTGGGGAGGGTCTGCCTTCTTCAGAGGACGCGAGGCTCGGTGAATGTCAAAGCTCTGCCGGTGTTAAGGTGGCATTATTGTCTCAAGTGGCACGGGAAGGCGGAGACATGCTAAATGGCACGGTTGGCCCAAGATGCCACACGGCAGGCCCCTCGATTAAACTTTGTAAACGAGCACCATAGTGCAAGGCGTTTTGAAATTGGGCTCTTTATGAAGACTAATATTGCTGTCACAAGGCAACTTTATGAAAACCCTAGGGGACCTTTAACTGTAGCAGAAGCTTCCTCATTTAAACCATGAAGGTTAAACAATAAAAACTAATTTTCTATTCCCAGCATAGCCTGAGTGCTGCCAGGAAAGCATCACTCTCTTTTAGGAAAACAAGGGCACGCTCTTCGCCAGCCCTTTGGTGGGAGAGTACATTATCCATCTGCAAAGATGTGTCTTTTCCAATCAGCAGATTTCTTTCAGCGGGGGAGAAATAAGCTCCCCCCGACTGTACTCGGGTGGGGGGAGGAGACCAGTCCACATCTTGGTAAAGTTCTCCACTGAGAACTTCCAGAGGTGGTCACGGGATGGTGGTGGCTGATTTAGTGAGGAGGCAAACAAATGAGGTGGCGTGCTGGGGGTGTGGGCTGTGGATAGAATCCGTGTTGGGCCTGGGTGAATTTAGTAAATCAGTAG
Source organism: Crocuta crocuta (assembly GCF_008692635.1). NCBI lineage: Eukaryota > Metazoa > Chordata > Mammalia > Carnivora > Hyaenidae > Crocuta > Crocuta crocuta. Next base: position 78,208 of record NW_027530350.1, on the reverse strand, counting down.
TTTATATTAAGAAAGAAGTAACATTAGGGATCAAAATGTAGACTTGCAAATGCATCAGAGAGGGCTCTTCCTTTCAGGATTGGTGACCCCAATGCCCTATCTACCTGCTCCCCTTCCCGGTCCTCCTCTCCTCGTCCCCAGTGGGGATGGTCAAGAACTGCCCTTGGCCCTCCCCCCCCCCCCCCCCCCCCCCGGGGCTCCTCTCCCATTGTCCTGCTACCTGGAGGGTGAGAAACACGGGCTACTCTCCACCCTTCCTAAGGTGTATGTAAGTGACAGAACACCCAAGGGATCTCTCTCTTAAAGCTCTTTGCTTTGAGGGTATTTTGAGCTGTTACCACTGACAGTTCCTAAGGAACGAGGGCGTCCCCAGCTCCATCCAGGTGCATATGCAGTGTCCCTCCTGTATCCTTGGATTAGAAGGTGAGTGTGAGCTTTAGGAGAGGGAGGAAAGCAAGAGGCTGAGACGTCTGTACTAATTCTGTCTCTTTAGTTGGTGCACAACAGCTAGGTATTCTTTCTGTGCCTTGTAAACCAAGAATACCAGGAAAATAAAACCTGTATAGATAAATAGCTACTGATAAAGAGCTATTGATGAGATGGTAAGACTCATCTCTCTGAGAGAGCACTTGGAGACAGGTCTGTATGAAAGGGAGGGCAGGATGCTCACAGTGGAGACTGATTAGAAGCAGTTCTGCACAGGGGTGTCCCAGAGTGGCCTCAGAGGTAGGGTCTGGGGACCCAGGGGGGAATAGCAAGAGAGTGTAGGGCAGTACAGGACCTGGTAAGCCCAGGTAAGGAATGTGCGCTTGCTCCTGACGGTCTGCGCGCAGCCCCCCAGGGGACTTTCAGAGAAGGAACATGGTCCTCTGAGTCCCGATGCTCCAGCAGCAGCAGAGATCAGTTTGAGGAAAGCAAGGGACTGGAGAGAGAAAGGAGGCTATTCTCATAATCCTAGTGACAAATGAGGAAAGCTTGAAGGAAGGCAGTTGTGCTTGGTGGACAGGAGGAGATGGATCTCTGAGCAGTTTACATGGCGGAAGTCTGCAGGACTTCTCTGCCGAATAGGAACTGGCTATTCATTCTCAGAAACAACCCATGTGTGGTATTCATGTGCTAACTCGGCTGATGAATACACCATTCTTGTAACTAGGTTGGAGAAGAATTACATGAAGGGTATCATTAAGATGTTAAAATGAATGCATTACATATGTTAACAAGTGTATGAACCCTGTATTATATCTGGCAAACGGGGTGTTAAATCCTTGTTCAACCAGCCAGATGTCCCTGCAGCTGCTGCTGGTACTGCGGAGGGAGGCAGCCACCTGAGACCCCGGCTACGAGCCGGTGCCAGTGGTTCCTGAAGCATCTGGCTGTACAAATTGCTTCTTCTAGGCTCTGATTGACAGGCGCCACACGGATCACGCAATTCACATCACAATGCACAGGTGGGATTGTCAGTCTGAGAAGCCCAGCCTCCAGCAACTTGACCTTTTCTGGGAATCTTTATAGCTAGGAATGTCCCCGGTGGGAGCTTCAATCTACGCATATCATTTTGTAAGATAATAAAACACTGCAATCAAGCAAAAAAGACCAACTTAATGACAATCACTCTCGAGTTGGAATGCTCTCAAAGTCTTGTTTGGGGCAGTTGTCCAACTGAGTTTGCGAAGGCGGGCTTAACGTTTGCCGTAAATATTTAAATTACCTGGAGCAAAATTTTCATAACTACCCAAAGGAGTTGAAAATACACATAAGTATTTGTATGTATTCTTTTGGAGTATATTCTCTTCTAAGCGGCTTTGAGTATCAAGATTGAGCCAGTTCTGGGATGTCTCTCGTCTCCCTATGTTTGGTGAAAGGCCCTAAAATATGTTAGAAGGTGTTTGAAAGGGCCCGTTCCGACAGACTGAAGACACGGTCTGTACCTAAACGTAAGTTAAAGTTACCCTGCCGCACTCTGGGTATGGTGCTTGCATGGTGATCTCGGGAGAAGTTGAGAAGTTGCAGTCCTAGAGGCCACAGTTACACAATCACATTGATCCTTTGTGTGCTTTCCTTCGTGGAGGAGAAATTGTGAAATCACAACATTTTTCTATGAGTGAAATAAAAGTCGAAATTAAAAACAAAATTTTTATATGGGTTGTTTTCCTGCCTGTTCAGACGTACTCTGACAACAAAGATGAAACGTTAGTGCGGCCTAAATAGGAGAATACCACAATGAGAAGATTAAGACATGTTGTGAAATTTCCTCATCTCTATTGTTTTTAGACTTTGGAGTCGGGGCGACAACAATTTCAAATCTGCAAAGTCTGGCTGCCGCATCCCAGGCCTGTCAATGCTCGTCGACGTCCACTAGGTGGCAGTATGTCAGAGGCTTTCTTTCCTCCCTGAATTGGCAGCAGTTTCTTTGGCTGCCTACCAGTCGTTCCGTTTTCCTTTTTGTCCTGTTTTGAAGGGTTAAATGAAGCGATCGTAATTTAGGCCAAATTATGCTTATCTAAAAATGCATAATTTTGCTGAAAAACCCACCTGTTACAGCGTGACCTTAAAATACACNTCTCTCTCTCTCTCAAAAATAAATAAATAAATCTTAAATTTAAAAAAGCTCCTTTCTGGCAGGTTTTCCAGGCTGCTGGCAGGTACTCGGCAGCTAGATCTCTAGTGAAGGGAAGCCTCCTTTTAGAATTTCTACTTCAGGGAGGAAAACGCCCTCTAAGGATTTCTTGATAGGAGTAGTCCCCAAAGTTGGGGCTTTCTAAATGAGACTGATGAAAGAAAGATTAATAAGAGAAACGCATACACATTTATTGAATACAGACTTCAGAAAGAAATGAAGACCTGAAGAAATGATTTACGTGGTTGGTTTTTATACCAGGTTCGGTGAAGAATGGAAAGGTGTGGGAAATTGTGATAGGGCGAAGGGCCTGAGCTAAGTAAACTGGGAAAACTTAGTGAGCCCCATTCCTTCAGATTCTTCTTGGCATCCTTACGACTTGGAGACAAGGATTCCCCTTTCCACCAGCTGTGAGGAGAGCACTTCTCTCATGACTGTCTTATGACCCACTTCAGAGAAGAAGGACAAGGTCAGGGAGTCCTTCCTGCGCCTGCCATTTCTCAGATTCCTTCAGCTAAAAATATTCCGTGTACCAAGGCATTACATTTTGGGGTAGCATGTTCTGAACCCCATCACGCACTCATAAAACGTTTCGGCCAGCTTTCAGGTGTGTGTTTGATGACTACATCTTGTAAAAGGAGGCAGGTGGATAGTTGTGAAAGAGGAGTCACAAGGCGAGGTTTTAGTCCCAGGCTTCTTAGGGGAGTCCTAAGAAGTCCTCCGTTTCCTCGGCTGAAAAATAAGGTTAGTCAGAATTACCCAGCCTCTGATTCTAATAAGAATCAAATACGATAATCCAGAGGAAATGGCCTTGTTGGCTACAAATGTAAGGGGTAATTTAATTTTCAGTATGAATATGCAGAATATACATAAATTGTGAGAATATAATTAATCTATGACCAGATAAGATCTCACCAAACAGCCATTCATGGGAGCACTTAGTTAGTAATAATATTTGCCAATGCCTGTCCTATATTAGATCACCTGGAGGGGCACCTGGGTGGCTCAGTTGGTTGAGCATCAGACTTCAGCTGAGGTCATGATCTCGCAGTTGGTGAGGTCAAGCCCCTGTCAGCTCAGAGCCCGCTTTGGATCTTCTGTACCCCTCTCTTTGCCCCTCCCCTACTTGTGTTCTCTCAAAAATAAATAAACATTAAAAAAAAAACACTTGGAGAGATTCTTTCAAAAAATACCAAGTCAGTATCAGACTAATTATGTTAGACTGGCTGGAGTTGGGGCATGGATGCTCTAAAGGAGTAGTCTGAGAAGGATGTTCTTTATGGTTGACATCTATGCACATAAATAACACTCATGGTAGAGCCCAAAAAATTGGGAGTGAGGTAGGGATACATGAACATGTGTATACACACACACACACACACACACACATACACACACACACATGAATATATATGATATACATATGAATATATTTATAAAGCTATATATACGTATAAAGATATAGTGTGTGTACAAATGTATAAGCCTTAGTTAGGTTTTACAGACATCATGTACTCCCTTTTCACATGGAAACTTCCCTCTAGGGGTTCTGAGAGGAATTGCAAGTCCTGGATATCTGAAAACAGATATAACACGAAAGCAGCATTGCCTAATGGGTCTCTAGCTAGAGTTTTAATTCACCCTGGGTCATGATACATCAGGGTTTTTTTGTTTTTGTTTTTGTTTTTTTGGTATTTGGCTTTTTTTATAAGGAGTCATTGAAAGTGCTTCTGAATGGTGCTGGTTATTGAATTTTCTTATAATGAAGTTTCTATAACAGATCTGACCTAGAAGCCACTGATGGAATGGGCAGGAGTTTCTTCCCAGGTGGGAGAGAAAATCTTTCCCTGCCCATCAGTGGCTTTAGCCTGCTGCTGCTTTGCCTGGGTCTCAATCAAACATGTTTCCAATTTGTCCGTCTCTGATATCTTTCAGGATGTCAGAGGGAATGTTGTTCTCAAATTGAGGCCCTAGGCCAGGAGCTCCCGCTCACCTGTTAGAAATGCAAATTCTCAGGCCCTACACAAGCCTTACTGGGTCAGACACCGTGTCTCAACACGCCCCCTGGGAGACTGTGATGCCCGCGCAAGCCTGAGAACTCCTAGGCTGGCACAGCTCTCCTTGTTTTTCTCCATAAGAGGCGTGTTTTGCTCTATAGCAAAGCACGAACCAGACATTTGTAGACACACTGAATTTTGCTTCCTTTCCCCCTCCTCCCTCTCCCCTCTGAGGATGAGACAGGTTAGGGCTAGAAGGAAAATGAAGGTAGCTTTAAATTTCTGATACTCTCTCATCAAGGTTCCTATTCCAATCTTTTAAAAGATAGTGATCAGGTAAAGCTACATTGCATACACAAATGTGTAAAGATATTCACAATCTATGAAAACATATTATATTGTAAATGTATAAATATATATACAATGTACAAGTATACATATCTCCATTATAAATGTATGAATATATAAAATGTATAAAGATATGTTGTGTGTATATATATGTATATGCATACATAAAAATACACACAATGTATAAAGATACATTTTGTATATATAAATTTCTGTCGTAAAAAATCTCTGTCGTAAATGCAGGGGAGACTAAACCAGGAAATTCCAGAAATCAGAATACCATTGGGAATCAAAAGGTCACAAGAAGAGACTTGGGCGATTGGAAATCAGCAGGGGAGAAAAATAAATCTTGGATGGAGGGGGAAGAAGGAGGCCTGGTAAGGGCCATTGCGTTGCATAGCTCAAAAGGGGCTGCCACAATGGACTTAGCATTGTCTGCAAACCATGCTCCCAGAGCTTTGCAGTGCATGTTCTGGGTCAAGGCAAGGGCAGAAGGTAGCCCTGGATGAGTCCACGGTTCTTTGTGAAAGTCAGACTGTGACTTCTTTGGGTAACAGAAGACAGTTGTGCTATCTTCTCCAAGCAGTCTTTAAAAGTAGAATGGATTCTTATCTCTCTTGGGAGTCCTGAAAGCAGAGAGAAAAATCAGTGTTCTCTTATCTCTAGAACCCTTCCAACTGTTAACAGTTGAAGTTCTTTGCCTTTATGTATTATCTATCATCTATCTATCTATCTATCTATCTATCTATCTATCTATCTATCTATCATCTATCTATCTATCTATCATCAAGCCCTTCTCTCCAGACACTCAAAGAACTTAAGCTATATGGCTAATATTTTAAACATCATGAGCTGGGCCAGGGGCGTGAGGAGATGGTTACCATGGATGGTCATCCCAGTAACAGAGGAATTAGACATCCCTCCAGAGTGTTTCTAGTATGTAGTTATTTGAATTACCAGACACTCTGCTAAGTGCCTGCGTGCATTATGTCATTTAATCTTAACACCCACCTTATGATAGAGGAGGTGCTATTAATATCCTTAGTATAGGTAGGTGGCTGATAAGGGATTTGACTGAAGCTAGACCTGATGTTTTACCCACTCCATCTTACCATTTAATGGTAGGTAAGGTCTTGATTCATGTGGGCATGTAGTTATCTATTGGATTCTTCATTCTCAGGGCTCAAATTGAGATAGGCAATTACCTACACTCATTTTATACTTGTGTTCTTTCTTTTTTTGGTTAGTGTTTCTAAACCTCTATTTGTGGCAGTATTTAAACTTAATTATTGATCCTCCAAAAGCTCTTAAGACTTCCATATAGTACGTTAAATATACTGTGATATTTTTAAATAAAAAATTAATCATTGGGAGCTGGGCATTATTCTCTTTGCTGTGGGCTGAGCTTCAGTGTCCTAACAGGAATTCACTAATGAAACACATAAAAAGAGCCTCCCTAAAGATTTAAGAGGGTTATATATCCTGTGGCAATTGTTGCCTTCCTGCGTAGCTTCATCTTCATTTGTGTACCTGCTGCAAATTCTCAATTATGTTTAATTATTCCAGGTTTTATAATTTACATTGTCTTTTATTTCCTGTTATTGTCCAAAGTATTTTGCTTATTAGACAGCATGTGTGTGGTCTACTTTTTAAGCATCTAGACCTAATTCTTAGGGATGAAATTCTCTTGATAGCTACCTAGAACACCAAAGAATTTCACTGCCTATGTATGTCTGGCATAGTTTGAAGGAAAGAAAAATTAATTTATTCTATTTCCAACAGTCCTAAATTCTTACTGCTTTATTGAAAGAGTGAATATATAAATAAGATTTTTTTCTTTTTATTTCAGGAATTACAACATATAGTTAGATCACAACACATGAGAGCAGAGAAAGGTAAGCACGAATCTGCATGAATATATGAAATCATATAGGGTCAGAACTCTTTGGGCTAACGTGGTTTTCTCTTCTCCAGCTATGATGGAAGGTTCATGGTTAGAACTGGCCAGGAGGGGCAAGCCTAATACTCAGCCTTTTGCTCATCTCACTATTAATGCCACTGACATCCCATCAGGTAAGTTGTATTAGCATCTGGCCTGAAAAAGATTTCAAGAGTCCTTTATCAGCCCATTTGAATACTCAAAACTATTGGGGCACCTGGGTGGCTCAGTTGGTTAAACGTCCGGCTTTGGCTCAGGTCATGATCTCATGGTTCATGGGTTCAAGCCCTGCATCAGGCTCTGTGCTGACAGCCGGCTTCGAGCCTGGAGTCTGTTTCGAATTCTGTGTCTACCTCTCTCTCTGACCCTTCCCTGTTCACACTGTCTCTCTCTCTCTCTCTCTCTCTCTCTCAGAAAAAAAAATTAAAAATTAAAAAAAAGCCTATTATTGGCCTGTTACTAAAATTTTGAGAGCCCTTAGCTTCTAGATCAGAAGAAAGATCATTTCATGTTGAGTTGATAATCTATATTGTGGAAATAGTTATTCTCAATTCTGCAAGAATGGACGTCATCGCTTCAATTTCAGATCATCAGAATGGGTGCTTTTTTTTTAAATGACTGCCAGTTGAGGTTGTACAACAGGGAAGAACAGTGTCGTGTTATGTTCTTCTGTATTTCCCCAAACCAAAGTTGATACATGCCCATTGCCAACCTAAAAAGTGCATGGATGTATCTCTTGCAGAGTTCCGGGGCAGGCTCGCCGTCTAGAAAAGGAAACACACTCCTCCTTCTCTAAGGGCTTATCACTTTTTCTGGGTAGGGATTTAGCTCAATGCACTGGAGAGCTGATTATCTTTTAGAAATGAGGAAACTCAGAGCTCTGTGCCTCTATCTACTTTAATGCCCCTGCTATTCCATCATGTAATCCCCACTGGCCACTTTACCTTGGGACAGATGAACATCAAAAAGGTTAGAAAGAATATGATTGGGTGTCAGTTGACATTATCATCATCATCGTCATCATCATCATGCCATTTGTTCAACATATACTATGTACCGGGCATTTCACTGAATTCATTATCTCCAGTCCTTACTACAACCACTCAAGGTGAGTGATTGTCATTCATTTTGCAGACAAGGAAACTGAGGTCCATGTGGTGCGTCTTCCCAGGTCACAGTGGTGACAGTGTTAGAAGTTGAGCTCCACTCTAGTTCATTCTCAAGTCCATGGCTTTTACACTATAGGCTATCATATTAGTACCCTGTAGTCAGTTGGCTTTGTCAGAGAGAAGTATATTCAGAGCTCTTCTGTTCTTATTTCCCTGTAAGAAGTAGATTAATGTAGTTTTAATAGCAGGGGCTCTAAAGTCTGATAGCCTGGGTATGAGGCCCATGTACCACATATTGGCTGTGTGACCTCATACAAATTATGGGAATCATTTGTGCATCAGCTTCTTCAGGGGATGGTGATCACACCTACCTCGTGGGGTGGCTATGGAGATTTAATGAGGCAATGTTGGAGCGTGCTTCTACAGAAGTTGGCATAGAGTAAGCACGCTGTGAAAGCAAGTTGCTATTATTTGAGTTTTATTAAATAATTATCCATATTCCACTTTGTTCTAAAAATGATTTAAGGCTAGTTTTTCTTGGAGTTAAAAAAATACCCAAGTTTTAGTAATGATTTTGCAGTCACTATCGTAGCGTGGGGCCACAGAGAGATTTTTCCCAATTGCAGACACAGTAGCTGAGAAGCCAACTTTTTGGTCTGTAGCCCATTTTCCTAAACTATCTGTCTTGTCCCAGACACCTGCTTCATAAACAAATACTCGCTCTGTGCATTTTTGCATGTGTGTGCCTTTCACCGATGCTAATTTTCGGAGTGAAAACTATTTTGCATCTTAGCAAATGCAATCAAATTAATACTGATAGATCAGCTGTGTGTGCTATGAATGTACTCTGCATTTATCTTTCCAGTTCATTTTAAATGGCATATGATAAATATTGCATTCCTCTGCGTGCCAAAGTCTGTTTGGCAATAGCAAGCGTGTTTTCGTTATAAAGCTCTCTCTTCAGGCACCTAGCCTCAAATCATTGCCAAAAATCAAGGCAAAAAAACCCTTCTAGTTATTTCCTGATGGTGATTGAGTTTGTGACTGAGTGAAATGAAGTAGTGTCTCCTTCTGTTTAAGAAAATAGCATTTGCTCCTCTGGCTGATCCAACAACTCTTTGAGTCCATTTACCTCCCAGTTTGGGCCAGTACTATTCTTCAGAGAAAGGTGGCTTTAACTTTGCACACTCATTTTTGGCCTCCATTTTCTGTTTATTTACACATAAGAAACAACCCAGAATCTGCCTTATATTGACTGCCAGCTTATGGATTTGCAGCGCTTCTTGAGTAAAATGCCTTGGGAAGTATTTTGTGAGGCCAGACTCCATGGCTTTCTTAAGGAGGCTGCACAGGCTAAATATTTGAAGAAGCCTCTCGTTCAGCACATGATGGCACTGACCACAAGGGATGAGGGGCTGGGATGAAAGGTCGTCAGCATGCCTCGTTAGTCAAGGACACCCAGGCTTGTCATGTGAGCTCCCTCAACCCGATCACAGGATATTTTTCTCTTCCTGTCTCCCGCTCTTCTCTGTTCTTGAGTCCTTGTTCTCATTCACGCTGACCGCTTTCCTCCCTCTCCTCTGCATGCTGTGAGCATTCCATTCTTTGCACCATTTTCCTCACTAACAGTGCTCTCCTTTTCTCAGCCCATCCACATCTGATCCAAATTCTCCCTGCCCTCTGGCTCCTCTATCCCCCTGTTGGGCTGAGCGCTCCAGATCACCATTAATTTCTGCAGTTTTCACCTGACAGTTGCTTTAACTGAACTTCAACCAAGTGCCATGTGACATGCAGCGATGAAGATATTATATTTTCTATTTTATATGCTTATTTCTTATTTTCTCCACTATTAGTGCTAAATGCCATGGGTTATACTGGTTGATAAAGTTCTCTATTATGGGCAGGGTGAATCTCCATAGAAAACCCCACACAGATATTTATGGAATGACTGATCAACTAATGGATCAGTGAATGGATGAGTGGATGAATAAAAAGAAAGACATGTTTAGTAGGGAATATGGACACTCCTTCCAATTGATTGGCTAACAGTGGGAGTGGTATATGGTCAAGGTTCCTATCTTTTCTCCCTCTCCATTTTATATTCCTTTCTTGCCTCTCCAGGCTATGTGTCTGAGACCTTGGTCTAATACTAGCTGATCCATCCCACTGAAAGAGTAGACTTTACCTTAGTCATTCTGCTTCTCTCTGTTAAGAGCCATCATAGGAGATAAACTATAAGACAAGTCATCAATTGAGAAAAAAAGACAGAATACAGAGTAGAGTAAGAAGAGGGAAACATGGGATAATTTTAGATGGGAAACATCTTGAATTTTGTTTACTTTATCGATGGCTTAGGTGGCTGTTTACCAGCCTGGAGGAATTACTTTACTACTGTTTGTGAGTCTTGCAGTCTCATCTTGATTCACTTGGGACCATGGGATGATACTTATATGTGGAATGATATTTACATTCTGGATGCCATAATCTGGGATGACCTGAGGTGGGACCTCCAATGAAGAAGAAAAAGTGTGCTATAGTGGGTCCTGGACACAGCAGTGCCTATAATGGCTTCTCAGACTCACTCTAGCACCCTCCTGTGGGTAAGATGTGGGCTTCAGGAAATCTACTCTTTTTGGACAGGGATTGGAACCACTGGAATCAAACAGTCTGGAAATTCTCTTCCTATACTTGTCTCTTGCTTTTCTGTACCAACTGCCTTTGGCTTGTTCTGTCTTCAACCTTAAATGATCTCTCTGATTCTGTTGGCTGACCCCTGTACCTATTATAAGTTCTCAGTCTCGGTTGCAATTCAACAAAGTCATTCTTGATTCTTCTGGGAGGAACTAAACTTCCTTTTGAGTTCCCATAGCAATTATCTGCACCTTGGCTCTCAGGGCGCATGCCTTGCTTCTTACCTGAATACATACCATACCTATTGGTCATGTCCTGTAGGCTCCTTCAGGGAAGGAAAACTGGGTTTTTGTCTTTGTACTCTCTCGGGTGCCTAGCAGAGAGCACTAAGCACATCTTAATGTATTTCTTCCCTTTTAGAAAAGAAGTTCTGAGAAGGTATCCTCCAATTGGAACTATTGACTATTATGCTGCTTTTCTCCAACCTCATAGAATTGTGAGGATGCCCTTCTCATCGGAGGGGCAGATTTTAAATCATGTGTGTTTCCTTCCCTCAGGTTCCCACAAAGTGAGCCTGTCCTCCTGGTACCACGACCGAGGTTGGGCCAAGATCTCCAACATGACTTTCAGCAATGGAAAACTAATAGTTAACCAAGATGGCTTTTATTTCCTGTATGCCAACATTTGCTTTCGACATCATGAAACTTCAGGAGACCTTGCCACGGAGTATCTTCAGCTGATGGTGTATGTCACAAAAACCAGCATCAAAATCCCGAGCTCTCACACCCTGATGAAAGGAGGTAGCACCAAATACTGGTCAGGGAATTCTGAATTCCATTTTTATTCCATAAATGTTGGAGGATTTTTTAAGCTCCGGTCTGGTGAGGAAATAAGCATCGAGGTATCCAACCCTTCACTACTGGATCCAGATCAAGATGCAACATACTTTGGGGCTTTTAAAGTTCTCGATATAGATTGAGCCCCATGTTTTGGAGCATTATTATGTACTTCCTAGGATGTATGGAAATTTTTTTTAAACAAGCCAAGAAGGATGTATATAGATGTGAGACTACTAAGGGGTAGGACCCATAATGGTACAAAAAGACTCTTCCCATGCTTTTGACTGTAGAGAGAGCACATGTATTTACAGCCAATGGGAGATGTTGGAATAGAGTGTTATAGTCCAAGGGCTTTCTGACATAACGGTTTTTAAATTTTGTAACAAATTCCTAGAATTAGACCATTGGAACAATTATGGTTGCCTTCATCTGAAACTGCATTTGGACTATGGGAGGGGTTAATTCTCTGGATGTGGCCCGTGGTTATATGCCCCGGTGCCGCTCAAGTGAGAGAGTGTCCTCTAATTACAAAGGGCTAATCATCTGAAGGGTTAAGTTCTTTTGAGTTGTTACATCATGCTGGAACCTGCAGATAAATACTTTTTCTAACGAGGAGAGAAAATATATGTATTTTTATATAATATCTAAAGTTATATTTCAGATGTAATGTTTTCTGTGCAAAGTATTGTAAATTATATTTGTGCCATAGTATTTGATTCAAATATTTAAAAATGTCTTGCTGTTGACATATTTAATGTTTTAAATGTACAGACATATTTAACTGGTGCACTTTGTAAATCCCCTGGGGAAAACGTGCAGCTAAGGGGGAAAAATGAGTTTTGTTTTTTTTTTTTTTGAAAATTTCTGCTGTATCATATTTCCTGATTCTTTGTAACTTAGTAGATTTTTCAGACTTGTCAAGTCTGTGCAAAAAAAAAATTAAAATGGATGCCTTGAATAATAAGCAGGATGTCGGCCACCAGGTGCCTTTCAAATTTAGAAGCTAATTGACTTTAGAAAGCTGACATTGCCAAAAAGTATACATCATGGGCTACTGGAATCTGTCAAGAGTATTTATATAATTATTGAACAGGTGTTTTTTTCTACAAGTGCTGCAAATTGTAAATTTTGTGGGGTTTTTTAAATGGAAATGTTATCAGTGGCTTATCAGCAAAAAAGTATCCCTTTTTAATACAGGAGATGGTATTTTATACTGTACAGTAAAAACATTGCCTTTGAATGTTCATTTTTTTGGTACAAAAATAAATTTATAAGAGGACCTGCCTTGTGACGTGCTTCTCTTCTCTGTCTGTCTTGCTCTGTGATCCCATCCTCTCCAATATGGTATTGTGCCTTCCATCTTTCCAAAGCTTATTGGGAGAAATGCAAATTTAATTAAAAATTACGAACAGATTTAATTGAATTAGTGAACCTCAGAATTTGAAAAATAATTCAAAAGGGATTTGTATGCAAGAAAGTAGCCAGATCGAAAATAGAGGCTTCTTCACCCAAAAAAGAAAAGTTTGTGTTATGGTTACGTCATGAGAGGAAAATGATACTGTGCACAAGTTCACAGTGCCTTGCGTAACAACCATTTGAGCGGAGGAGCCCCTGAACGTTTAATAGCTTACCGTGGTGAGGAACCATTAACAATGGAGTAGATACTCGAACCCCATGGAAATTTACATGGGGGAGCTGTCCCAATCCATGCTGGCTGTTCACGTGAAAGAGATGTAAGAAAACAGCAACCTGGGAAGGCACAGGAAACTATAATTTAAGGCACTTGACATTCGCGGATAAATGTTTCTTGATGGTTGTGAAGGATGGAAGGAGGAAAGAAATAGCAGATGTTAAAGGAGAAATTGTACATTTTAAACAGCAAAGCCATGATTGTAGCACTCAGTCATTGTCCAAAATACACCTATTGTTTTAAACCTATCAGTAAATCTGAGGCAGATTGGCACAAAATATGATTTCGGTGCTGCATATCCCAATCGCTGAGCCTTGCTTTCAGGAAAAATGAATTTCAATATGCAGTCAGAATTTCTCCACTCTCCACGGACACAAAATCCTGTTGTTAGCTGGCCTGGCTCCTAGGATGTGATTCTGTCATTTCCACAGGCGAATAACATTCACTCATTTGTTCCACATTATTTAGTGAGCATTAACTATGTGCTAGGCACTGTATCAGGCACTGAGGATTCTACAGCCTTCTTCCTGCTCTTGAAAAGTTTCCCTTCTAGTGGGGAGGAGCCTCATAAGAGTGTGGTACGTGAGCTCCAGGGCACGGACATGTAGAGCATGCTGTAGCATCAAAAAATTGGCCGTTGAACCCAATCTTGGGAATCACAGAAGCTACAGATATTAAATTGTATAGTATGTGGGCTGAAAGGTTCTGAAAGCGGATATGGAGAAGAATATCCATTACTATTTTTAGCTTAGAGGCAACTGACTTGCAATCTCTCAAAGATGAGCTAAAGCCCAAAGTCTATGGATGGAAAGAGACTAGGATCTTGTGCGACCATACAAGGTGGCACCGGCCAGACTGGGAACTAACATGGTGGATGCTCTGACCTACTATGGGAGATCCTTTATGGAAAACCTTGAAAATTCAGCTCGACTGTAATGTGAATTAGCACATGTTAACAACCTGGTAGGGACTTTTAGAGCTTTTGCTGGAATGACTCTATGACTTAATGAAATGTTGTGTCTTGAAGGAGTAAGCTGTAACAAGTGGATGTGCCATGGGTGTGGGGGTATAGAAGAGGCCTTTTCTCTTTTCTAGTGATGCTCAAGCCTTTCTAGGATCTGAGTAGCAGCATCTAAAATGCAGACTCAAGGGGCGCCTGGGTGGCTCACTTGGTTAAGCATCTGACCGGCTCAGGTCATGGTCTCGTGGTTTGTGGGCTCAAGCCCCGTGTTGGGATCTGTGCTGACAGCTCAGAGCCTGGATCCTGCTTGGGATTCTGTGTCTCACTCTCTCTCTCTGCCTCTCCCCTGCTTGTGCTCTGTCTCTCTCTCAAAAATAAACATTAAAAATTTTTAAATAAATAAATAAAATAAAGTGCAGGACTCCATACCCAACTTCCACTCCCACACAATCTTACTACTGTGTTTTCTTCTCACTCACCCCTTTTCCCATTTCCATTCCTGTGTGTTTTCATCTTTTTCTTTTTGCCTCTAATCCCTGGTCCTTGCCTCAGAGGAACATTTCGTTCTTCTAGTGGCCCTCGAGGAATAAGGAGGCTGCCGCATCTCACTGAGGTGGAGGCAGAGCCTGTCAACACTCAGCGACAGCAAAGCGAATGTGCTGAGGAGTGACAAAATCATGTCAGGAAACCAACATGCACCGGACGCTCTAGCAAATGGGATTGTTTGCTCATTGTAAATATCCCACTTCAATCATCTTTCCAACACATGCCAACGCTGAAGGAAGGAAAGCATGCAAATTTTAAAGTCATCTGTCTTTGTGAGTCAGCTTTTCAAAGACGCCAGATTCATGCACACTTGCATCTTTCCAAAACACTACGTGTGCGGCAAGCCCTGTTCGGCGAAGTCCCTTTCCTCTCTCTCCTTCTCCTTCCGTTCAGCTCATGCATTTCCATCAGGTCAGCCTAGAAAAGTATCCGGGGAAGATGGCCTACTTCCCAGTGACTTAGGTGGAAGCCTGAGCACCTCCTGTCTCGTCCTGTCTCTCTGTGTCCACTTGTTGATTTGGCTGGAGACAGCAACACGGGGTTATGCTGGTACATTGTGGGGACACAGCTCTGAAGCAACCTGCCATTCCACATTGAATCTGTAGAGTCATTTGGGGCACGCCAAGCACGTGTCAGCTTTACTTTTGGCTTTGTTAATCGATGCTCTAGCTTCTCTGCTATGAAATTGAAATATGTTTCCCAGAAGCTGCATTAATAAATGCTAATTAGTTATTGATTCACATTATGATGATTTAGGCTTGTGTCATTTCTCACAATAAAAAATTTGTACACAGCAAGTGCTAGATTTTAGCTATGAAACAGAAATCTATCCTTTTGATTAGTAACACTTTTATGATACTTCTACTCTTGTAATTGAAAAATTCTGTTTCCTAATCATTTACCCTCCTCCCCTCCCCTCCCCTTTGTTGACAGGTTTTCTTCACAGGAGCTGGTCGTTACCGTGTCTTGACCAGTATTCCAGCTATTTTTAGGGACAATCTCTGTGATCTTATCAGATAAGGACCAGTTATAATGTTATTCATATTGCTACTGGCTTTCAATGTCTATAGAGAGATCCTATAGAATCTTCTGTTTTGAAAATTCCATAACTAAGAATCTGAGGATCAGGGCTGGCTTCAGAGACAGTTAATTTCTCCTGAAAAAACTGATAGTTTAAACTCTCTTTTGAGGGTCTTAAAATCATGGTATGTCACTCTCTTGGGCAAAGCCTACGCTTTTCCTTTTGCTATGAATTCTGCAGAAGCTTCCTTTTTCTCAAAGACCTGAACTTAATAATCTTATCTTGGTGGAACGGAAGTTCCTTGTGAAATGTACACATCTTTTGGAAGAAAGATTGCACATTGGGTGTTGGCTAGACCCAGGGCTGGAATCTATGCTCTGTGGCCTGGTAACCTTGGGTAGGTGGCCACCATTTGGATTTCAGTTTCTTACCTTGTGAAGTAGGAGTCAACCTATGTGTTGACAAGTTGTGAGGATTGGCACATGGGAGGGGCTCAACAAATAGGGGCCACGATTATTATCTTCCTATCCCATTTGCTATACCCTTAGTCTCCAGCACATTTTTAAGATTTTTTTAAATGTTAATTTATTTTTGAGAAAGAGACCGAGACAGAGACAGAAAGAGCATGAGTGGGGGAGGGGCAGAAAGAGAGGGAGACACAGAACCTGAAGCAGGCTCCAGACTCTGAGCTGTCAGCACATAGCCTGACCCATGAACTGGGAGATCATGACCTTAGCTGAAGTCAGACACTTAACCGGTTGAGCCACCCAGGAGCCCCTCAAGCACATATTTATTTTTTTCATCTAGCTACCATGCATGGCCATATTGAGCAAAGCCCTGTGTTATGCATTATAAGAGACACTAGGATAGATATTAAATCACTTTTCTAGGGCTGCAATAGGTAATATTGCACAACCCAGTGGCTTAAAACAACAGAAATTTGTTCTCTCACAGTCTGGAGGCTGGATATCTGTAGTCAAGGTGTTGATGAGGCTATGCTCCCTTTGAAGATTTTAGGGAAGGCTCCTTCGTTAGGATTCTGAGGGGTTTGGCAGTCCTATTCCTTGACTTGTAGATGCATTGCTTCAATTTCTGCTTCTATTATCGCATGGATCTTCTTCCTGTGTGTCTCCAAATCATCCCCTCTTCACTAGAGAGGACACCAGTCATCGGATTTAGCTCTTACCCTAATACAGCATGACCTCATCTTACCTTGATTACATCTGCAAGTACTGTATTTCCAGATAAGGTCACACTCACAGATTCTGGGTGGACGTGAATTTTTAAGTAAAACTATTTAGCCCAGTCCAGCTTGACACAGAGTTCAAGAATGAAATAAACATCTAAAAATCAATCTGTAACTAAACCAGAATAAATTAATGCCACAACAGAAGTATGAGCAATGGTGCTATTGAATGTACCTAAAACAGTGAGGGTTTGTTTCACGGAAATATGAATGAAATCGGGGCACCTGGGTGGCTTAGTCGGTTGAGCGTCCGACTTTCGCTCAGGTCATGATCTCGCGGTTTGTGGGTTCGAGCCCCGCGTCCGGCTCTGTGCTGACTGCCAGCTCAGAGCCTGGAGCCTGTTTCAGATTCTGTGACTCCCTCTCTCTCTGACTCACCCCTGCTCACTCTGTCTCTCTCTCTCCTAGAAATAAATAAAAATATTTAAAAAAATATGAATGAAATCATATTTGAATCCAATTAAGTATGATGTGTTTGTGTTGGCTGTTTACTTTCATGGGACTATGTCGGGATCAGGACGGGCTGTTATGTGCCTTCTTAACCCTCCCTCCCTGTGAAGTCTCTCCCTCTCTTCTCCCAACCCCACACCAGAGAGCATCATGGCTCTGCCGATGGCCACCACCAGGATTTGTATTTGCTTTCTTCCTTCTAATGGCAAATGTGATTTTGCTCAAGCAAGAGGAGTTAAAAGGAACCAATTTGAAAGAATTCATCTCTGTAATAGACAGGGAACCAGACGGAGAAAATGTTACTTTCCCACTGTTCCAGAGCTCAGAGGAAGGCAGCCCAGCTTGATGGAGCTTTGCCCAGGGAGGTGTAGAGGGTTGGCATTTAGCATTTAGCTCTGCCCGCATGCCAGGGGGTGGGTGATGGCAGGGAGGGCAGGGTTGAGGGATCGGAGCCATACCTGTGATCCTGAAGTCATGGGTAAAGCATGGATGACCAGCATCCTCATGTTTGTTTTCATTGTGGGGCACCTGGGTGGCTCAGTCGGTTAAGCATCTGACTCTTGATCTCAGCTCAGGTCTTGATCTCAGGGTCGTGAGCTCAGGCCTTGTATTGGACTCCACATGTTGAGTGCGGAGCCTCAAAAAAATAGAAGTTTTTATTGCATTTCTGGTGGGAGCCAGTGGAAAGGCAGTGTCTGCCCAAACACTGAGATGTGCAACTAAGCAGCCTGCAGAAGCAAGAGTAGAGGGAGGCTTGAGGCCACAGCCATGACCTTGGGGTGAAGGTGCTGGTGCTTTGAGGTGGGGTCCTTGAAACTTCTCTGGGCGGGGAAGTGTGCACTGAGGACACAGAAGTCAGCTTTAAACTAGTGTATTCAGGGCACCTGGGGGGCTCAGTCAGTTGAGCATCTGACTCTTGATTTCATCTCAGATCATGATCTCACAGTTTGTGGGATCAAGCCCTGCACTGGGCTCCCCGCTAATCGTGCAGAGCCTGCCTGGGATCATCTCTCTCTTCTCTCTGCCCTTCCCCTGCTCATGCCCTCTCTCTCAAAATAAATAAATTAACTTAAAAAAAATAAAGTAGTATATTCAACAAAAAGCTGAGTCAGACTTGTAAGGACAGAGAACAAACTGATGGTTGCCGGAGGGGAGGGAGGTATGGGATGGGCAAAATGGGTGAAGGTGGGTGAGAGACACAGGCTTCCAGTTATGGAATGAATAAGTTACTAGAATAAAAGGCAGAGCAGAGGGAATATGGTCAATGATTCTGGAATGTGCTGTATGGTGACGTGGTAGTTACACTGGGTGAGCATAATGGTCCGTGCCGTCTTGTCCAAGCACTGTCCTGTACACCCGAAACTCATGACATTGTGACGTTGCCTGTCAACTATGTTTTTAATCAAGGAAAAGAGATTTGTTAAAAAAAATAAAAGATAAATTGCTTGAAATCTTCAAAAGAAAAAGTAGTGTATTCAAGGAAAACATTCTAGACCCTAATAGCTAAAAAAGAAAAGTTTACACACAACTCTAGGAGAAGCACAAGTAATAAATAAGACTTATCAAAAATCCCTAAATGAGGGAATAAGTCATGAAATAGGGGAGGGGTCTCTAGAGGAGTTTACTGAAATCCCAAATTTCAGAGGGAGATTACCTATAACACCAGGGAGACAAAGAGATAGTCACAGAGCATCAGATATACTCTGGAGACAGATGTGTCATCTTCCATCCCCTTCTCTCCTCCAAAGTCACCGACACATGTGGTCCATGATCCAAAAGGCAAGTCCATCCAAGTTCAGGTCCAGGTCGGTAGGGCATGAGTGATGAGGGGAATCTGGCCCATAGGGATGAAACAGGAATGCAACGTGGGGTCGGACTCCAAGTCAGTTCAGAGATATGCTTTTAGGGCCTCAGGCAGGGATTCAGCTCTGAAAGAGGACACGCAGGATCTCCAGAAGTGGGTAGGATCTCAGCTGCCTGAGGTGTAGGCACTGCCCCCTGCCAAGAACCCCCAGGTGCCCATGTGGCCCAGGCAGAGCAGGTGTGACAGGCAGATGGCTCCCTTGTGGGGAGGAGCCAGGAAGCTGCCATGCAGTCCTGTGCCTGACATTATGAAAGGCTGTGACGCTGTATTAGTGTCCTGTAGGGGCTGTAACCAATGACCACAGACTTGGAGGCTTAAAACAACAGAAACATTCTCACAGTTCTAGAGTCGCCAGTAGAAGCTTTAAGGGAGAATCCTTCCTTGCTTCTTCCAGCCTCTGGTGGCTCCAGGATTTCCTTATGGCTCC